>NC_056729.1:544301804-544621804 GCF_019279795.1 Protopterus annectens | reverse complement strand
GGAGATCCATGGTACCATGTGAAACTCAGCACTAATATCTACTGCTCTCTATGGATATCAGAACTCTCAATATCCCCATGCAGAGATATCAGGAACTCCTCAATGTTTGTTATAGGTGGATCCGTTGGTGGAATTCCTCTCATGGCCGTTGGCTGCTATGCCAAGGGTACTGCCTAACTTCCTACTGTGGGGATCATGTTGATTTCCCTTCTTTGGGCTTGATCATCATTACAAACTGGACAACTCACAGCACTGATGTCATCTATAATGTTCTGCTAGACACAGACATGGAAGCCAAGTCAGTTATGTCTTGATAGAGCATCTGTTGCCCATGATTACAGAGGGCCTGTAGCAGGACTGCATTCTCCGTATGGAATAATTTAGTTGTTCAGTGTTTCCCACCTTCAAGCATGATAACCTACAGTTACAAAGAAATGTATATGTGAGATGTTAGAATGTCATGCACAATATACTCCCATGCAGCTGCACATGCAAATGGCAGTGCTGGCAAGACCAGTGTTGCACTGCAACATACCCTTATGTAGCTAAACATGTAACTAAACAGTGCTGGTGAGATGTATGTTGTGTTGCAACAAGTAAGGGGGATTACCCACATGAATCTGGATTCCATGTGGAGCTGTTACATCTGTTGCTTTACACGGGTGTTGTAGTCACATGTGACAGAGGTGTCAAAGTATCCTGAGGAAGAAACCATGTTCACATATGGCTGTATGGTACAGCTCATACCACTGCATGAGCATAGGCCACACAGGCAAGCATAATGCCTCCATGTACACTTTAGAGGACTGCAATAATTTTAACTTGCATCTTGGGACATCCACTGAGAGTAGAGGTGGCACAGGTCTAGTAGAGGATATGACAGTCAGTGTATGGCAATCTCTTTGACAGTGACATACACAACTTTTACGATGTGTTTCCATACCCACAGAATGATCACTCATTATAGGACAAAGGAAAGTATGTGTGTGCATCCCAGAGTTAAATGTAGACCTACAACAGAGCATCCTGCAAGATGTGAATGCAATACCCAGGGAGGGTCTGTGATGGGGGGGCTGGGGGTATATTACCTATGCATAACTCCACTACATGCTCATCAGTAACACCTTCAAATGGTATATAGCTGGCTTTTGTGCTACAGCCATGTTGAGTGTCCTGGTCCATACCAAATTACCTTACAGTCTTTGCAAAGCACCGATTGATACTGTATCTTTTGGACATGATTGCTTCTCTGCTGGTGGTGCAACACAGTACCCTCATAAGGATGTTCAGTTCTATAAGCAAAAACAGAGGGTAATGCTACTCAATGCTAGAAGTCTAAATCTCAAAATGCACTCACTCGAGGCACTCCTTAAAATGGAGAACATCGATATCTGTGCAGCGACTAAGACCTGGTTCAAGGCTCCAGAGAGAGTAACTTACCTGCAATTCTCACTAGGCTATAACTCATACCACACTTCGGCCATGTAACCTGGGACCAGAACACCAAAGTGTGGAGGTGTGTGTCCATATTCATTAAGGATATCCCACACCTACAGGCTAGTTGCTCAGCATAATGCATCCAAGGTTGTCCAAGTGCAACTAACTTCGGGCAAAACTGCAATCCAATTTAGAAGCTTGGTTACAGATCCCCCACCATGCCCCAGGATTCTATCCTCTTTTCTTGATGTACTGGAAAACATTATTGGGGTTCAACCAAATACCCTAATAATGGGCGATTTCCTCAACTACCCCACCATTAACTTTAGGGCTTAACGTGCATAACTACTTGTGCACCAAACCTTCCACACAACGCTTGGAATTCATAACTCCAATGCCTGGATCAACTTATCCACACACCCCCAATTAGGGGCAACAGTATCCTAGGACCTAGTCATTACCAACACTTGAGTGACCAGTGTTCCACACCTTGAAGTCAACTCCTTGGCTGGTCCGGATCGACCATAAGCTAATCACCCTTGATAATCCACATCCCGCCCACTCCACCCATTAAGGAAACCACAGTACAGTAAAATTTCTCCAAAGCCAACTTCATGCTTTTTAAGACAGAAGTGGTGGAACTTCATGACACCAGCATGCAGATGGACAGCTACTAATTAATACTGCTGAATCCTACACAAATGCACCTCTTACAGTAAGAATTTTCGCACGAGTGCATGGATCATGCCATCCCAAACACAACCAAGACATCTATACTCCGGAAGCGTCTGGTGGTCCCCTGCCATAAAACAAACTGTACAAAAAGAAGGAAGAAATTGTTGCAAAAGAGAGTAAAATCCTATGAGAGTGGAGGAGCTCCCTGGTCAGCCTCAGTAAGAAGCTGAGATCCCACTTATAAGAGCCTCCAAAGCTAGCTACTGAAAACAAAATCACCACTGATTCTATGACAACCACAAAAGCATTCTACGTGCTATGTCAAGAATCTCAATGGCAACACCCAAAGATACTACTCTGAGTTACAGCACAACGGAATGAAAATTACAGAACCAACTGATATTGCTGCAACATCCTGGCAAATAGGTTCAGTGCTAACTTTACCCCAATTCCCCCTAAAATTTGCGTATACATTCTATACAGGAATGATACAGAGTCCCCAGTAATCCACAACTTCACGCAGGTAAAGCTGCACTCTCTAAAGCCAAAAACACAGCATCCATGGAACCGGTTTGGCATCCCAGGCTTGCATTTTACTACGAACTTCAGAAACGAACTGGCTCCCCTGTACCCTAAGCACCATGTGCCCAGTCATAGCCTCGCCATCAGGCTTCCTTGTGCCCACTGAATGGGCGCATAAGCAACAGTTATCCCACCTGCCAAAGGAAGTCACCACTGATCCTGGGAACTATCGCCTATTAGCCCGGACAAGCCTGAATCTGCAAGGCCATGGAATGTATCATCATGGAACTCATAAACGACCTCTCAAAACTCTGGATCACACCCACTTCATGTTTGTGAAAGGCAGATCATGCCTCCTGAACCTGATCGACTTCTTTGAGGCAGTCCACCCGAAGCCCGTAGATAGAGATGAGGAGGGCAGATTCACAGCCTATTCGACCTCGCCAAGGTGGAGTGATTCACACAACCCTCTTGATACGCCAAAACTTTCAACGCACCATCCCCATTCTGGGGTACCAGTTAAACTCACTAAACTAGGTATAAAATCCCTACATCACAAGATGGGTTGCCAACTGTGGCTACTTTGACAGAACCTCCACACTGTAAAAGTTACAGACGTTTTCAAATCTGACCTCAAACTTCAGTGACAAGTGGAGTACCACAGGGTTCAGTCCTGGGACCTCTCTTGTTTGGTATCTACTTGACTCTGTACAAGCTAACACAGAAGGCCTCTGGCTAAAGAAGTTCACAGATGACTGCAAACTAGGAGAGCCATAGTTGAGTCCCCAAATGATGTGTAAATCCTATAGAAGGGCCTCGCTGAGACCAGGTGCTGCCTGGGTGTCATGCCATGGCCCTCAAGCTCAATGCCAAAAGGTGCATTGTCATCCCTTTGGTAAAACTCCTGTACCCATGTACTACTACATAGACAGCAGTCTACTTTAACACTGAATGTTGATAAGAGACCTTGGGACCCAGGTGGACATGTGCAGTCTGTCCTTTGATAGTCACATCGTCACAGTGGTGAGTCCTTCTGTAGCACACCTCATCACAAAAGGTTCTTATCCCAGGAAAAAAGTTGTTACACCATATAATTAGACCTATTATAGGTACAATACCCTTTTGGAATGTTACCTCACAGGACATCTGCAGTAGCTGGAAGGCCTGAAGTAACTCACAAAGGGTACACTGGCCTCAAACAGATGCCCTACATAGTAGTCTCAAAAAAACTCCAGCTTTACTCACCACACAGTAGTCAGGAAGTCCTTCTACATGGCACACCACTGTCAAAAGGGTTCCATCCAGGAAAAAGAGGTCATTGTCTCCCCCACTTTTCACCCTTATTAGACCTATTATAGAGCACAATACCCTTTTGAATGTACTCAGGACATCTGCAGCTGGAAAGGTCACAGAAGTAACTCACAAAGAGAATTATCATTCCTCAAACAGGATGCCCCACACTGACCGTCTCAAAACTCCAGGCTTTACTCTGTAGCATGTCGCCTCATCCCGACAGGTGATCTCTACCTACTCCGACAGGATCTAAACACTCGCGCCATTCATGTCAAACCCAGAGCTGCTTGGACACAAGCTACACCCAAAGAAATCCCAATCCCTCAGTGCTACATGCTCTAGGGACCCAAACCTTGTCACCACAATAAACAGTGGTTATACATGCTGAGGGATAGATTCCTTGTCCCAAAAAAACTTCTCATACTTCTGGAACAGGCTACCTGCCTATGTCAAGCAGAAGTTCTTATTGTGCACCTCCTTCAAGAAAAAATCTTGATGAGTGGATGGGGCTCGGGAAATAGAAATACACCTGGGATCACTTCTGTGTCTCTGCTCGACAGTGGCAGGAAAATAACTTTCTTGGGTGAAACGTAAGCCAAGGAAACCTTTGTTGGCTAGTCTTACATAGGTCCTTGGGGCCAAAAGCCTAGTATCCTACCTATGAACCTATAAGTGTTACTACTGTACAAGTATGCATGGCATGACACAACCATATCCTTTTCAACATGTCCTGCTGCACTGTACCCAACCATCCCCATATGGTGTGTACCCAACATCCCTCATCTTACTATTGTAGTATCCATCCCCACACACCACCCCACCCAAACCCTGGCTATGTGGAAAATGACCAGTGCACACCTGTGTGTACATCCTACACTGAGGAAACTTTAGTTTATGTACATAGACATGACTATCTGAGCTGGTCTAGTAGCATATCTAGAGGCTGTGTAGTACAACAGAAGGTACCAGTGTGAGTGATCATCTGAAACACTCAGAGTAATAATGGAATTTTTATCCCTCTTCCTCTTTGTTGATATTTTTTCTTTTTTATATTAGTATTTGATGTTTGTGATTTATTTCAATCCACTAATGTTAACACATTTTCTGCAACATCTACCAGGGCTATGTCTAGAAGTGACACCAGTCTCACCCCTAACATAAGTTCTGACCTTTATATATATTTTTGAATATGTGTTTAGGATGGTTGCTTGTATAGGACAAGTAATCATTAGAAAATGTTTCTTTTCTATAGATACAAGACTTGAAACCTGTTTCTCCATGACTGATAAATGTATCTAGATATGCTATCCCATCATTGTTTATAGCATATGTGAATCTTAAAAACTCTGTTGTGTTATTGATATAGTCTAAAAATTTTTCTATTTCTGCTCTGGGTCCTTCCCATAAAATAAATAGATCATCCAGGAATCTAGTGTAATACCGAATATGCTGATAATATTCAGAATTGAATACAAATTCGGATTCCCACTCTAGCATTACCATGTTGGCAAAGATTGGTGCGCAAGATGCGCCCATTGCAACTCCTCTGGTTTGTTTGAATATTTCACCTTCGAACCTGATGAAATTGTTCTCCAATATGACTTCCATCATTTCAGTTATAAGACATATTCTGTCCCAACTCATGTTGCTCCACTTTCTCAAACTATTAGAGAAGTATTCTAACCCCTTGTCCTTCGGAATACACGAAAATAAATCTATCACATCGATAGTTACAAAAATCAATTCCTTTTTCCAAATCTGAGGGGTTAGTTGTGATAAAAACATCCAGGAGTCCTTTATGAGATGAGGTGTAACCTCATAAACAGATTTAACCCATGTATCAATAACTTTGCCTAAAGGGAAGGTTTTCGACCTACTGCCTGAGATGATTGGTCTAAATGGTGGTTTTTCTATATTTTTATGCACCTTGGGAATTCCCACAATAGTCGCAAGAACTGGATGTTCAACCTTCATAAACTCATATATCTCTCTGGTGATTCTTTTGTCAAGAAGGTATTCTTCCAATAATGAATCCACTTTTTTATATCCTATATTTATCTCATTCAGTGAAGTTCTTTCATAATTGCCTGAATTGTATAATATGTGCCTTATTTCTTTGATGTAATCTGCTGTGTTAAACATAACAATGCCCCCCCCCTTGTCGGGTTTCATCAATCTTACATTTTTATTATCGATGAATTCTGTCAGACATGCTTGCTCTGCATCAGTGAGATTACATTCTACATTACTTTTCATTGTTTTGATTTTATACATGTCACTACATACTGTTTTTTCAAATAATGAAATGTTAGGATGACTAGGCGGGATGAACGTACTTTTCTTTTTCAAAACACTATGTGCATACCTTTCTGTACTTGAAGACTGTTGCTCAAAGTGCAAGGCTAAATTCATTCTCCTGCAGAATAACTTGATTTCAAGAATGGTATCTACCATATTATAACGTACTGTAGGTATGTATTTCATTCCTTTAGAGAATACACTGAAGAATTCCTCTGTGAGACATAGGTTGGTATAATTGTAAACATTGAAACCATTTTTGATGTAAAGTATTCCATCTTTGTTGTTGATCTGATTGGTGACAGATGCTGTAAGTTCATACTCATCATTCCCATCTATAGTCACTTTTCTGTTTGTATAAGATTTGTCCTCATCAGTCTCTGTAACATGATTCTGTTGTGTACTACCTGCATGGCTGTTTTCTATTACCATTTCCTGTTGTATACTATCCGCAGAAATATCTTCTATCTCCATTTCCTGTATCTTCCCACTTCCAAGTTTTTTGATGTCCTATATTCTCCTTGCTGATGAATTTCATTATAATCCTTGCCTTCATGTTCTCTATTTCTATCTATATGTTTCTGTCTCCCATCTTTTCGATTAGGCCAAATGTATGCTCTGTTGTTTGCATATATTTCTACATCTCTGTTTAATTTCTTTTCCTTCCTTTGGTATATGTCTATAGCTTTCTTATCTGCTTCAAAAAATTGTTTCTCATATAATCCATTCCACTGATTGAACAACCCATCATTCAATATCTCATTATTGAGTCTGTCTACTTCATCAATAACAAACAATTATTATAATTATTATAATAATTATTATAGCATTTAAGCTATTGATCAAATTTGAGGCAATATGATTCCGATTAAGTAGGGAAGGCAGCATATTTACAGTACCTATAAGGACATATTTTAGCATTTTAAGTATTTTAAGCACATAGTAATTTTATATATATATATTTTTTAATAAATAT
Organism: Protopterus annectens; assembly: GCF_019279795.1. Taxonomy (NCBI): domain Eukaryota; kingdom Metazoa; phylum Chordata; order Ceratodontiformes; family Protopteridae; genus Protopterus; species Protopterus annectens. The sequence goes on along the minus strand of NC_056729.1, from coordinate 544,614,603 downwards.
AGAACAATGTATTTATTATTTAATATTTTGTAATACAGTTTTATAGATGATAGCACTGCAGGAATTGTTGTAATAATAATACATGTTAAGATTTATGTTAGGAAGCATTATATGCAAATATGTTTTATGGCGCCAAAATTTGGGTCAGATGACTTGTATAAAAGCATTCAATGAACAGAGGTATATGTTCTGAAGAAGTCTGATATTCAGATGAAAGCGCTTAACAAAAACGAATTGTGACTTTGTGGTTTGTAATAAACTTGTGTGGATAGCTGAGCATCTATCGTTTGTGTGATCTACCTTCAGCAACCTTTTTCATATTTTCAGTGTTCCACACCTGAAGTCAACTCCTTGTTGGTCCGATCCGACCATAAGCTAATCACCCTTGATATCCACATCCTGCCCACTCCACCCATTAAGGAAACCACAGTAAAAAATTTCTCCAAAGCCAACTTCATGCTTTTTAAGACAGAAGTGGTGAACTTCATGACACCCATGCAGATGGACAATACAATTACGACTGCTGAATCCTACACAAATGCACTCTATAAGCACTTACACGAGTGCATGGATCATGCTATCCCAAACACAACCAAGACGCTATCCTCCGGAAGCCAATCTGGTGGTCCCCTGCCATAAACAAACTGTACAAAAGAAGGAAGAAATTGTTGCAAAAGAGAGTAAAATCCCATGAGTGGAGGAGCTCCCTGGTCAGCCTCAGTAAGAAGCTGAGATCCCTTATAAGAGCCTCCAAAGCTAGCTACGAAAACAAAATCACCACTGATTCTAAGGACAACCACAAAGCATTCTATTGCTATGTCAAGAATCTCAATGGCAACACCCAGATCTTCTCTGAGTTACAGCACAACGGAATGAAAATTACAGAACCAACTGATATTGCCAACATCCTGGCAAATAGGTTCAGTGCTAACTTTACCCCCACCCCCCTAAAGGTCGCATATCTATACAGGAAGAATGCAGAGTCCCCGTAATCACAACTACGCAGGTAAAAGCTGCACTCTCTAAAGCCAAAAACACAGCATCCATGGAACCGGACAACATCCCAGGCTGCATTTTACACGAACTTCAGAACGAACTGGCTCCCCACCTAAGCACCATGTTCAGTCATAGCCTCACATCAGGCTTTGTGCCCACTGAATGGCGTACAGCAACAGTTATCCCACTCCACAAAGGGGGAGCCACCACTGATCCTGGGAACTATCGCCCTATTAGCCTGACAAGCCTGGTCTGCAAGGCCATGGAATGTATCATCATGGAACTCATAAACGTAATCTCCAAACTCTGGATCACACCCACTTCATGTTTGTGAAAGGCAGATCATGCCTCCTGAACCTGATCGACTTCTTTGAGGCAGTCACCAAAGCCGTAGATGAGGGTAAGGTGATTCACACAGCCTATCTTGACCTCGCCAAGGCTTTCAACACCATCCCCCATTCTAGAATTATAGCTAAACTCACTAAACTAGGTATAAATCCCTACATCACAAGATGGGTTGCCAACTGGCTCACTGACAGAACCCACACTGTAAAAGTTACAGACTCCAAATCTGACCTCAAACCAGTGACAAGTGGAGTACCACAGGGTTCAGTCCTGGGACCTCTCTTGTTTGGTATCTACTTCTCTGAAGTACAAGCTAACACAGAAGGCCTCTGGCTAAAGAAGTTCACAGATGACTGCAAACTAGGAGCCATAGTTGAGTCCCCAAATGATGTGTAAACCCTATAGAAGGGCCTCGCTGAGACAGGTGCCTGGTGTCAGCGCCATGGCCTCAAGCTCAATGCCAAAAAGTGCATTGTCATCCCCTTTGGTAAAAACTCTGTACCCATGTACTACTACATAGACAGCAGTCTACTTAACACCGAATGTGTGATAAGAGACCTTGGGACCCAGGTGGACAGTAGTCTGTCCTTTGATAGTCACATCGTCACAGTAGTCAGGAAGTCCTTCTACATGGCACACCTCATCACAAAAGGGTTCTTATCCAGGAAAAAAGAGGTCATTGTTCCCCTCTACTCTACCCTCATTAGACCTATTATAGAGTACAATACCCCTTTTGGAATGTACCTCACAGGACATCTGCAGTAGCTGGAAAGGCCACAGAAGTAACTCACAAAGAGAATTACTGGCCTCAAACAGATGCCCTACACTGACCGTCTCAAAAAACTCCAGCTTTACTCTGTAGCATGTCGCCTACTCCGACAGGATCTCTGCCTAACATATAAAGCTATGTCAAACCCAGAGCTGTTGGACATGCTACACCTAAAGAAATCCCAATCCCTCAGTGCTACATGCTCTAGGGACCTAAACCTTGTCACCACAATAAACAGGACATGCTGGAGGGATAGATTCCTGTCCCAAAAACTTCTCATACTCTGGAACAGGCTACCCGTCTATGTCAAGCAAAGTTCTTTATTAGCACTCTTCAAGAAAAATCTTGATGAGTGGATGGGAAATAGGAAATACACCCCGGGGATCACTTCTGTGTCTCTGCTCGACAGTGGCACAGGAAAATAACTTTCTTGGGTGGCGTAAGCCAGGGAACCTTGTTGGCTAGTCTTACATAGGTCCTTGGGCCAAAAGCCTAGTATCTACCTATGAACCTATAAGTGTTACTACTGTACAAGTATGCATGGCATGACTTTAACCATATCCTTTTCAACATGTCCACTGCACTGTACCCAACATCCCCTATGGTGTATTATACCCAACATCCCTCATCTTACTATTGTAGTATCCATCCCCACCACACCAAACCCTGGCTATGTGGAAAATGACAGTGCACACCTGTGTGTACATCCTACACTGAGGAAACTTTAGTTTATGTACATAGACATGACTATCTGAGCTGGTCTAGTAGCATATCTAGAGGCTGTGTAGTACAACAGAAGGTACCAGTGTGAGTGATCATCTGAAACACTCAGAGTAATAATGGAATTTTTTTATCCCTCTTCCTCTCTTTGTTGATATTTTTCTTTTTTATATTGTATTTGATGTTTGTGGATTTATTTCAATCCACTAATGTTAACATTTTCTGCAACATCTACCAGGGCTATGTCTAGGAAGTGACACCAGTCTCCACCCTAACATAAGTTCTGACCTTCTCTCACCAGAACTCCATCTGGATCCAGGCTTGCTTCTCCACTGGGTGCATCAGGTAGTGACCTAAGGGGCATCCCCATTACCCTGTAGCAGTCATATACTGGAAGGGAATGCTACTGTTCCCTCTAGTGGCATTGAAAGGGGATCACAAGTCGTCAACTGATAGGAGCTGGCAGAGGAGAGGGTAGGGGAGTTGGACTGCTGATTTGATGCCTGCACTGGCCATCTGCAGATGACCCTCTTGTGGCTTCAAGAGTAGTACTTAGCACTGCTGCCTGATACTGCCATCACTATCACCTCAGGCAGAGCTCAGTCAGGACAGCAGTCATGGTGATGACTGGCCTTTTTCTAGGTATAGCATAGGCAGCATGGCATTTGGAGAGGGCTATCCACAATTACCCCCATCCTGGTGCTCCCCTTCCTTCTGTGCCACTTTTTTCCCCTATTTGTTGTCCAAATCTATCTGTCACCAGTTGTCATCATTCTATTAGTATGTCAATAATTTCATTATCAAACACACCTCCTCTGTGTCAGCACCTTCCCTGTTGATCTTTGTGCCTTATGTTTACTTGTGTGGCTGTCTTACATACCTTTACCCTCTTTCTGTCCCTTGCACCCTCCCCAGCTACCCTTCTTACAAAAATAAAATGGGTGCCTCAAAATAAAAAAAAAAATGAATACCCTTCTCCTTACCAAATCCCACTGTTACCTTCCTTGTGTCCTTGTACAAGTTCCCCTGCTTGATCCTCCCCCAGTTCTTACTTTCCTAAACACACATTTCTTCCCCATTTCAAAATTGCTAGGAGCCATTTATTGTGACTTCCAGCCATTCTCATAGCATCTTAATGTCAGGTATGTACATATGCTTAGGTGTGTGCATGCTACTTGCTTGCAACAGGTCTTTGCAACATTTCTTGTTGCAGTTACAAGTACCATTCTCACAACCAAGACTGTCATTTCCACAAGCATTTTTTTATTAGAATTACTTGCTGTTTGGGCCATGAAATGTCTACTATTGATAATTATCTTTAACCTTTATTGCACACCTCATAATTTCAGCTGTTGTATTTGTGTAATCCCAGAAGGCACATTTTGAATACCAGGGGCTGTTCCTTTTGCTGTAAAGTACATCTAATTAGCCAGGACAACTTGTTTATGTGTTCCTACATCAAGCTTGATTGCACCTTTTATATCCTAATAATATTAGAAGGTCCTCATTTACTAACTATTTTGCTACTATTGCTGTTTCCCTTCATATATATCACCTTCAATATGCAGGCAATAAGAACATGTATTCAATTCAGCTCCTGTCTCATCCAACAGAGGAAGAAATAGAAGCAGAAAATTTATACTGTAGCTACTCAGCATTTTATTTGAAGAGTTTTGAAAACTCAATCCTAAGAGGAGTACTGTGCAAGACTGAAACAGTTTTTAAACTGTAAATGATATTAAAGACAAATACAGGAAAGTGCCAGATCTCATTGTGTTTGTGGATCTGAAACTTACATTTAAATGAACAGCCTCTTGGGTCCTGTCAAACATATCAAAATTATACATGTGCAGCTAGTAATCTTACAAAATCAGTTTATCTTAAATCTAGTGAAACAGAATAGAGATATCAATTTCAATATCACATCAGAAAACTTATTGCACCAATGACTGAGTATGTAGATAAACTGGAAAAGCAAAACAAAACACAAACCCAATACTGTAATTCTGAAGAGACAGTATTCCAGATGGACTGATAGGACCCTACATGGAATAAGTGACACACACACAAAGAATGTTATCAGAAAGTAACCTGACATTTGAAAATTAATAAATATTATCTTAGTAGTGGAATCAGCAAATAAAATACTTTTGGAACTTCACTCTCTGTGCCCTAAGCAGTTCTTTTCATGCAGCTCTTGATACCTGAAGACTTTAACAGGAATGAATGTTGAGTGCTAAAGAATTTCTGAGAAAATATTTCCAAACCAGGAAAGATAGATACAAAATGGTAACAATCACAAGAAACTCATCTTTACAGTGAAAATGCAAAACACCAAAGCAAGCCAGATTGTATATTTCATTTTGAATATGGACAGTTTGTATATTTCCAAACTATATGTTATAGCTTAGTATCATAGCCTGATAGACCATAAACAAGAGAGTAGGACAAACCCAGAGTCATATAGACCCATACGTTTACTTTCCTGTTGTGGAAAATAACAGAGAATGTTATTTTGGATAAACTATTGTCAGAACTGGAAAGGTTGGGACTTGAAACAATATGTCAGCATGCTTATGTTGAAAATAGATCTATAATCACCTGTAACATGTTCTTAATGATACAATTAACAACTATAAATGAAAAATTATGCTGTGCTTTAATTTATAAGCTCATATACAAAACACTGACCAGTAAATTAGAACAACTAAGTACTGACGTAATTTTGATAAAATGGATAGCTGCATGGTTTACAAACAGGACATGGCAAGTATCATACACTAGTTGTATAGGCGAAATTCTAGTTTACAGTGTTCCACAAGGCTCCCATATTTATTTAGATTGTATCTTTCAGATTTGTCTCATCTGAGGTGTCCTACAGTCGGTATGCAGCATACCTCTCAACTGTCCAAATTTTTGCCTTAAATTTTGGTCTGTTCCTCAAAAAACGTTTTTTTTTTTCTGGTAAATCACTGAGGATCACTAAATAATTATATACATTTGAATTTCAGACTTCATATCCTTCAGAAAATGCATGCTAACACAAATCCTGTTCTTCTGGTAACTTGAACTTTATAAGTGCAATATTTAAAATCTATCCCTATTGTTGGGCCTTTGTTCCCCTGTTATTTTAGGGTTTATCCAGATTTCTTGCATTAGGGGGTTGGGAGTTATGGTATGCAGATCACATGAAATGGGTAAACTGATTACATCAATTACAGTGGTCTATATTTTATAAACAAAGGAGTAAAATCTCGACTCACCTTTGATTGGCCCCTTTTTCCCGAATCTGCACAACATTGAATGGCCAAATCACTGATTTCTTTCCAAGGGAAAGAAATCGGTTGGCCCTTCTATTAAATCTCCCCTTTTCCCAATTGTAGTGCAATCTTGGAGTTATTATATTTAGTTAGGGGTGTGTGGGGGGCACAGTCCCCCAGATTATGGGGTGTGGGGGTGAAGCCCCCACCCACTTTCATAGTGTTTGTTGCAATGTGGTGTGCGTGTTTGGGCTACCAATTTCTTTTCCTTGGAAAGAAATCAGTGATTTGACGGTTTGCTGTTGTGCAGCTTCGGGAAATAGGGGTCGATGAAAGGTGAGTCGAGATTTTACATCTTTGTTTATATAATATAGACCCTATTACAGATGGGGCATGTCTGTAAAAGGACTTCACTAAATTGACCATTTGGGCACAGGATAATAATTAAAAGTTATATACTCATGATAACTAGGCATCTGCATTGTCCATTTTCATTCTTCCATAATGAATGGGCTATAGATCTCATCCTCTGATCCAACTTAGCCTCATAACTTCTAATGTTGGATCCCACTCTTGAGCTCCTCCTTCTACCCATAATGCTCTAGTCCACACCCAGCATCTCAGATCAAGTTTACTGCTCTACAGTCTACATTAAGTAGTTACAGAAAAGGATAGATAATAGAATAGGGCTCAATCCTGGAATTATAGATTTCAACAAAAAAAGAAGGGGTCACTACAGAAGGTCATAGGAAGGGAGATAGAGGGGAAAAATTGAAGAAGAATGAAAACAGACAACACAGATACATAGTTATGGTGAGTACATAATTTTTAAATTCAATATTGTCTTTTTCATTTCTCCTCAACAAATAGGACAGAGTCCCCAGCTATGTGAATCTCAGGTGGACCTCACAGAAGGATACTCTAGAGAACCACTGAACCCAAGGCAGCTCTCCTTCTGGAGATTAGGCCCAGTGTGTAATGAGCAACAAAGGTATGAGCATTAGACCATGTCGCTGCTGCACACATAGCATCAACAGAAGTTCTTGACCAAAAGACAGATGACGTGGCCATGGATCTACTTGTGTGGGCTTTAGGTGGTCTTGGCAGGGAAATGTCTTGCTGGGAATATATCCAGGAAATGCAATCAGCTATCCGTTAGGCCAATATAACTTTAGATACTGGGTAACACAATTGATTTGTTGAGAAGGAGACCAACAACTGGTCTGATTTTCTGATCTCTTTAGTTCTGTGTAAATAAAAATGTAATTGTCTGTGCACATCCAGAAAATGTAGCTTTTATTCTCCTTCATTTGCAGTTCTGGAAAGAAAACTGGTAAATGAATGGACTGGCTAATGTTAGATTCAAAAGCCACTTTAGGTAAAAAAGAAGGGCTAGTCCATAAGGTAACCCTATCTTTATGGAAAATAATGTACAGAGTTTTTGATGAAAGAGCCTAGAGTTCAGAAATACTTTTAACAGAAGTGATAGCCACTAAAAAGGCTGTTTTCCAAGAAGGAGACTTTAAATCATTTCTTGCTGAAGGTTCAAAAGGTTTTTGAGTCAGATCTTGTAAAACCACTGTCAAATCCCAGGGAGGTGAAGAATCATTTACTGGGGCTCTAAGGAGGAAAATGCCCTTCAATAAAGCTGTACATAACTTAGAAGCAACTAAAGAATAATTGTTAGCCCCCTACATGAAATTTACATATGGGTGCCAACTGTAGTTTAATTATCGAAAAACTAGCACCGTTTTTGAAAAGAGCAGACAGAAAATCAAGAACAGCAGAGATGGGGCAGTAATAGGGCCAATGTTGTTTCTCAAGGCCCAAAAGGAAAATCTCTTCCATTTGCTCTTATAAACCTTTTTGGCGGAGTCTCTTTGCGAGGATAATAAAATGTCACACATTGGGGAAGAATGCCTTGGTGTCTTGCTCTTATTGGAATTGGAGAAACCATGCAGTTAGTTTGAGGACTGGGATATTGGGATGATTCATCTCTGAGGGGTGTAAAAGAAGAACTGGAGTTGGGTCCAGTATCCAGGGAGGATAAGGAAGATAAGACCAAATGAATGGGAACCACACCAGGTGAGGCCAGAAAGCAGCAATGAGGATCACTGAGCTCTTCAACTGAATTGCTTTCTGTAAAAATGTTGGGATCAAAGGGAGTGAGGGATAAGCATAAAGGAGACTGGATGGCCAAATGTGGACTAGAGCATCTCTCAGTGACATCTCCTGGGGGGGGGGGGATGGATCAGGGCAAAATATCTGCTGCACTTGTTGTGGGGAGATCAACAAGGTTGCAGCAAGGGTAGCCCCAAAGACAGAAAGTTTTCTCTGCCACTAAATGATTCAGAAACCACTAGTGAGGGATCAGAATGGACCTACTGAGCATGTCTGCTAGTATGTTGGATTTCCCCAGAATGTGCATTGCTACTAGAAAGTAGTTGGAGGAGATTTCCCATTGCCACAGTCTCATAGCCTCTCAGCAAAGAGGGTAAGACCTGGATCCCCCTTGTTTGTTAATGTATCAGACTACAGACATGTTGTCGGTTTGAATCACAATAGTCCCTAAAGGAAAGACATCTTGAAATGCCTGCAATGCTAACAGGACTGCTCTCATTTCCAGGATGTTGATATGTGAATTGGTCTCTTGGGAGGGCCACATGCCTTGGACTGACCTTCCCAATTAATGCCCCCCCACCCCAATTGGGAGGCATCTATGGTCACTGTGACCAATAGGGCGGAAAAAAAAGGGTCTGCCTAGGTAAATGTTGCCTGAATGGATCCACCATTGAACATGGTATTTGCACATGTGTGTATGCTTGACTGGAAATGATAAGGGTTGTCGAAGAACAGACAATTGACCCGCTACAGTCTATTGAATGATATGCATAAATTAACATGCTAAAGGAAGCAGAACTATTGCTGCTGCCATGGACCCTAAAGCATGCAGAATTTGTCTGGATGAAGGAGCCAGATGAGATATAATTTGATGAACCTGAGATCTAAGTATGTCTATGTGATGAGTCGGTAAAGAGGCAATCTGTGTTGTTGTGTTTAGATGTGTACTAATAAACTCCAGGCTCTGTTTTGGTATCAGGTTTGATATGGCATAGTTGACTGTGATACCTAGTGTGGGACAAATCTGGAGCAAATAGTCCCTAAGCAGTTGTAGGTGATAAATGGTAGGAGTGGTGAGAAGTCAGGTTTCTAGGTATGGAAACATTTGGAATCCTTTAAGTCTCAAGCGTGCTGTTACCAGTGCCATACATATGGTGAACACCCTCAGGGCTGTGGTGAGTCCAAAGGGCAAGGCTCTGAATTGGTAGTGACTGGCTCCCAGCTGAAAGAGTAAGTGTCTTCGGGAGCACCTGCTTATTTTGATGTGATAGTGCACATCCTAAAAATCTATGGAGCACATCCAATCATCCTTGTGTAGAAATGGCAGAATGGATTGGGCCATGACCATTCGGAACTTTGACTTTTTTGCAGACTGATTTAATTTGCTTAGATCCAAAATTGGTCTCAGGTCCCCTGTCTTTTTAGGCACTAAAAAGAAACGTTAGTAAGTTCCAAATACTGTTTGGTGTGGTGGGATCTCCTGGATGGCTCCTTTGTCTAGCAGCTTTTGAATTTCTTGTGCTGCAGCCTTCCTATGACTGGGTGGAATGTTGGGAATCTTCTTTCTTTTGGAGACTGGTGGTTGGTAAAATGGTATGGAGTAACCACTGGGTATTATTTTTAGAACCCAGATGTCTTTTGTTATAGCAGCACAGGCATCTGGGTGCAAAGCCAAGCATCCCCTGACAGCCTCCAGAAGTGGGTAGTCGGTCAGAACTTCAGGAGTGCTGAAAGGGTCTATCCGGGAAGGAATTTCAAAAACCCTGATTTTTGCAGGTCTCCTCTGCCTTGAGAGTGATGTCTTCTATTTGAACTGCCTCTTTCACCTCTGAAGGGGTTGTCTCCGTGTGAATCCTGGAAAGGTCCCTGAGATTTGTGGAAAACGAAGTTATGTCTTACCATAATGTTCCATCTGTGCTGTGGATCTTGACTAATCCTTGCCAGTGGGGTTCAGTTCTGAACCTCAGAACTGACTTGGTCATATCTTCCAGCTCGCGGTCTCCAAACTCTCGAGCCAGACACTACCCATAATACTCCTCACAGAGATTACCTCAGATCGAGTTTGCCTAATAATTAGTGCACGGAAAAACAAAATACGGTTAACTATAGAAAGTACAGAGAACAAGGCCATATATGAGCTCTTAAAGGGAAACTAGCTTAGGACTAATCCAGTTTACTAAGAGTCTCAGGATGGGGGAAGGTGGGTGGAAATGTCAAGGATTGGTGAAGATTGACAACATATATGGAACATTATGGTAAGACATAACTTCTTTATCTGATGTTGTCAATCTTCACCCAATCCTTGACAGTGGGACAGAATCCCCAGCTACTTTAGCCTTGGGAGGTCTCAAGGAAGACTATTCCTAGGCACCATAGAGCCAAAGGATGCTCAACCCCTCGAGACCTGATCTAATTTGTAATGAGTGATAAAGGAAAGATGAGAAGACCATGTGGCTGCTGCACAGATGTCGTCTAGAGAAGGTCTGGCATGAAAAACTGCTGAAGTTGCCACAGCTCTAGCTGAATGGGCTTAAACTGGTTTGGGAAGTTGACATCCTTTAGAATGATAAATGAACGTGATACAGTCTCTGAGCCATTCAGTTAAAGTTACCTTAGCAACTGGATTACCCATATGGAGGGAAGAAAATACTACAAATAACTGATCCGATTTCCTGAACTCTTTAGTTCTGTGAAGATAAAAACTAGTTGTGTACATCTAGCAAATGAATGGCATATTCCCCTTTGTTAGAAAAAATTAGGGAAAAGACTGGTATTTGTAGTGACTGATTAATCTTGGTTTCAAAAACTATTTTTGGTAAGAAGGATGGATTTGTTCTGAGTACAACTCTATCTTTATGAAAAATTAGGTAGGATGATTTGCATGATAGGGCCTGCAACTCAGAAACCCTTCTTGCAGTAGTAATGGCCACCAAAAATATTGTCTTCTAGGATAAATACCTCAAATCACAAGATGCTGATGGTTCAAAGGGGGTCTTAGTAAGAGCTTGAAGAACAATAGCTACATCCCATGGGGGAGCTGGTTCTTTAAATGGAGGCTTTAGTAGCAAGAGTCCCTTGAAAAAAGCTTTACAAAGCTTGTGAGACATTAGAGGAGAGTCATTCCAGCCTGAATGGAAATTTACAATCGCTGCCAGATGAACTTTAATCATAGATGCAGAGGAATCAGATTGGAAAAGTGTGTTTAGAAAATCCAGAACTTCATGAATGGGACTGGTATAACAATCCAGACCTTTATTCAATGCCCATCTAGTAAATTTTTCCCATTTGCCTTGATACAGTTTTCTAGTAGAAGGCTTGTGATGAGCAATAATAATACGCTAGACAGGAGAAGAAAGGAAAAGATGCTTGTCAATCATAGGACTTGGAGAAGTCACACAGTGAGCTTGAGATGTTGGAGATTTGGATGAACCATGCCCTCTGGGTAATTTAGCAGATCTGGAACTGGGTCCAAAATCCATGGTTTCCATATCAGATGAGGTCAAAGGAAGGGAAATCAAACTTGTCAAGGCCAGAAGGAAGCAATGAAGATTACTGAATTCTCCATTATTATGGCTTACTTTAGGAATTGTGATATGAGAGAAATTTGGGGAAAGACATATAACAGACCAGGATGCCAACTGTGGAGAAGAGCGTCTCTGGGTGACTCCCCCGGAGGGGGGATTAGGGTGAAGTAACTTCTGCACTTGTTGTTTAGGGAAGATGCAAAGAGGTCACAGCAAGGCTGACCCCAGTGGTGAAAAATCTTGTTCACCACTACAAGGTTCAGAGACCACTTGTGAGGCATGAGAATAGTTCTGCTCAATTTGTCCACCATCACATTGAACTTCCCAGAATGTGCATTGCTATCAGAAAGCAGTTGGAAGAAATCACCCATTGCCAAATTTTGAGTGCTTCTCAACAAATTGGGTAAGATTTGGTTCCTCCTTGTTTGTTTATGTACCAGACTGCGGACATGTTGTCTGTCTGAATAGCTACTGTCCCAGAAGGAAGGGTATCTTGGAATGCTTGCAACACCAACAGCACTGCCCTCATTTCCAGAACATTGATGTGAACACTGGCCTCCAATTAGGACTCTGTACCTTGGATCAATGCTCCCTCACTCTATCTGGGAAGCATCTGTGGTCACTATGGCTTGGAACTGAGGAAGAATGAATGGTCAATCCAAGAGGATCTAGTCATAATGTAGCTACCATTTGAGATCTTGTTTGCAACGGCTGGAAATCAAAACTGGATAAGACAATGGATGTTGTATCAGAGACCATTAGGATGCTAGTACCCACTGTAGAATTCACATATGAAACCTTGCTAGAAGAACCAGAGTAACTGATGCCTCCATAGAGCCTAAGGTTTGTAGAACAAGTTTTGCTGGAACCCTGTTGCTCTGAAGATTTTTTTCTGACTTGAACTCTGATACATTGTAGTCTATCTGGAGGTAGGGACACAATCCCTGTAATAGTGTCTAAATAAGCACTGATGAAATCTATTTGTTGAGAAGGCTGGAGGCTGGACTTTTCTAAATTTATTGTTATGCCTAGAGACGTACAAATATTTATGGTGTATTCTCTTACCTGTTCTAAAGGATGCCTGGTGGTAGGGGTGAGAAGCCAGTTGTCGAGATACAGAAAGACTCGAAAACCTTGCTGCAACCACTGCCATGCATTTGGTGAACATCCTGGGGGCTGTGGTGAGACCAAAGGGCTATGCTCTGAACTGGAAATGACTGGCTCTTAGCAGGAAGCGCAGAAACCTCCTGGAGCTTTTTTCCATTTTTATGTGGTAGTAAGCATCTTGGAGGTATATAGAGTACATCCAGTTGCCTTTTTTCCAAAAACGGAAGCATGGATTTAACCAAGACCATCCAGAATTTGGTTTGCTGAACTGCCTTGTTGAACTGGCTGAGATCCAGAATGGGTCTCCAGTCCCATGTTTATTTGGGCACTAAAAAGAATCTAGAGTAAACCCTGGATTCTGTTTGGTCTGGTGGGACTTTTTGGATGGCTCTTTTTTTGAGCAGTTTTTGAATTTCTCAGACTGCTGCTTCCCTTTGATTGGGCGGAATATCTGGGAGTTTTGTCTGGGGTTTGGGACTTACAGATAGTGGAATTTTTTAACCTCTGGATATTATCCTTTGCACCCATTTTTCCAAAGTTATCAATTGTCAGGCAGGTAGATGCAGGGATAATCACCCCCGATTGCCTCCAGAGGAAGACAATCAGGCCCCCATTCAGGGATGCTGACAGGAAGTTCCAGAGAAAGATTCTCTGGACCCCTGATTCTGTGGTCCATTTCTGCCCCTAGGGCAGTGTCTTTCATTGTTTCCCCCCTCTGCCCTGGGGGAGGTCTTTGCCTCGTGAGTCTTGGAAAGGCCTTTGGATTTTTTAAAACATAGTCAGTCTCTCACTTCTTTAGTTCCTAGAATAAGGCCTTTGAGGAGTGGAGAAATGTATGCCTATGGCACATTTGGTCTTACCATCTTTCTCACATCTGGCTAGGGTGTCCTTTACCTTTGGGCCACAAAAGGGGTGGATCCATCAAAAGGAGCATTGATGAATGATGCTTTAAATGGCTCCACAAAGTCACACAAGCACATCCAGGAATGCCTTCTAATGGCTATGCCTGAATCCGCTGCCCTGGTTGTCCCTTCAGCTGCATGGGCAATGACCCTCATGGACAAGTTTGAGATAGCATCAAGGATTGCAAAAACCAAGTAAAAAGCAGCTCCATGGGTAGAAACACTCAGTCCAGGAATCACAGATGCGATACAACCAGAAATAAATTGAAGTTAAATAACTTTAATGAATAAAAACAGAAAAATTAATCAAGCGCTTTCGCCTGGTTCCTACCAGGCTTTGTCAAGATCTTGACAAAGCCTAGTAGGAACCAGGCGAAAGCGCTTGATTAATTTTTCTGTTTTTATTCATTAAAGTTATTTAACTTAAATTTATTTCTGGTTGTATCACATCTGTGATTCCTGGACTGAGTGTTTCTACCCGTGGAGCTGCTTTTATCAAGGATTGCAAGCTGAGAGGAAACTTTGTCATGGACCTCTTCAGCCACTGCTCCTGAGAGAGTATTTGAAAGTTCTTTAACCAAATCTCTCTGTAATCTAGTAAAGTGTGCCATATAGTTCATGGACCTTAGAGTGAAGGTCATTGAGGCATAAACATGCTTCCCAAATCTATCCAACATCCTAGACTCCTTCTTAGGAGGATGGATAGTTGGAATCTGTTCAGTGAATTCCTTTTTGGTAGTGGCCACTATCACCATGGCATCAACAGGAATCCCTATAGACCAATGTGTTTCATCTTTAGAGCTGATAATATCTGGTCAGGTCTCTTGGGGATTGGCTCTATGGAGTCGGGCATCTTCCATGCCTGCTGAGCGATTAGTTTGATAAGATCATCAGTGGGCGGAGTGATCCAAGAAGTAGAGGGTTGGGCATGAAAAGTCTCCAGGTATACTGATTCTTCTGAGGAAGGTTCAATGGAGGACCAGCCACCCTTCTGTTTCAGGATTTCTAGGATATACCCGAAGGAAACATCATCAGGGGTGACCTGGGGGTACCTTCCCCTTCACCAAAATCAGTATCTTCAGTGAAGGACTCTTCTGGGGAGTCTGGGTGCTTCCTCTTGCACTTCTTCTTTGCAAGGGACTTCCTCAGGGGGGATGATCCAAGGAAGTGTCCAAACAGGAGACTACTAAAGTGGGAGGCACCTGAGACTTTAGTGCCCTCTGTCCTGGGGGTGAGACTGATGGTAGCTCAGGACTAGAGGAGGCAGAAATCTGTCCTGACAGAGATGGCAAAGACTGAAAGTCCCTAATGGACAATGCCTTCTCCATTATCGTAAAGACTGGCCCTCCCACAGAGGGATGGGAGCCCAGAACCGAACAGGACTCATTCGGAACCAGGGTCACACCCCACACCAAGGAGACAGCCTCTGGAACAGAAGTCTGGGTTGATCTTACAAAGGCTGAGGGGCCAAGGGACATAGATGGTTCCAAGTGAAAAGAAATCGAACCAAGCCCCTTGGACCTGACCATAGAATCATGACCCTGGGAGACCTCCAGTGCTGAAGGCTCAGAGGAACTCAAGACAACTCTTGGAACCAGAGATGAGGAGGCTACCAGAATTGAAGCAGTCAATGCTGGAGGAGTTGGAACTGAGAGCTCCAAGGTCTCAGTAGGAGTTGCAGGAGGTTTTATAGCTAGACTAGTACTAAGGCCAGTGTGGCTGGGAACTGAGGATAACTCCCGAGCCATCAAGACCTGATCCACCAGTCTCAATACACTGGCCTCAGACAGACTCTTAGTAGATTGAATGGAAGATGAGGAGGGAGATCTGGGGGGTCTCGATTCCAAAAATGGACTGAGTGTCATTTCTTTGAATGGATCAATGGATGGAGAATATTTAGTTTTTGGTAATTGTAATAGCTTCTGCACTGAGGAATCTGTCGTTGTCAAAGTGGAACTTGTTTTCGGTTCAGAAGGGAGCTTGGGTCTCGAATGCAGATAAATCCTCTGGTACTGAGGAACTCTTCAGTACCGAGGATGACTTAGGTAACTTCTTTGTCAGTTCCAAAGACTTTGGAATAGAAGAAGGCCTTTTTCTTGAAACAGAGGAAGATGAGGAGGAAGTGCTAGTTTTAAGTCTAGGCTCAGATAAGGCATCATCAAAGTTAGGTTTTAAGAAGTCCTTTTAAAATTAACTTGTTGTTTCTTTTTGTTAGGATTCATGTAGAGAACACATGACAGATTGAGCAGTCCTCTTGTAAATGGATTTTTCCCAAACAGTATACACATAATGAATGGTTGTCCGTTGTTTTTTTTGATTGGCCATAGCAAATAGAAATAACTGACGTTACAGTTGCTCAACACAGGAGATACTACAGAATCAAGCATTTTTTATTAACTAAAAGAAGAAAGAATTTATAGAAAAATACCATCAATGGTAAAATAGAATACCTAAAAGATAATAAATAGAAAGAAGTACCAGCAATGGTACTTAAGTTCTACCAATGGTAGGAAAGGAAAGAAAAGGGCAAAATAAAGATAATTGATAAAGCTAAGAGAAATGGGTAGATAGAATGAGAGGAACTAGACGGAAAATTATTTTAAGGAATAAAGAATATTAAGAAATATTAAGAGATATTAAGAATTACTCAGTATTACAGCCAAGGCTTGAGAGAAAGAAGCTAACGTGACTGGTCTGCGAAGCGGCAAACAAGATCTGAGGTAATCTCTATGAGAAGCATTATGGGTAGTGCCTGGCTCGAGAGTTTGGACAGCACGAGCTGGAAGATATGGCCGAGTCGGTTCTGAGGTTCAGAACCGAACCCCACTGTCATGGATTGGGTGAAGATTGACAACATCAGATACACATTTTCTTACCACCACTTTGATTTTTTGAGAAAGTTCCTTGAGGGGTAGAAAACTTAATTCCCACAGCAGAAAAGGTCTTTTCTTCTTTTCACTATGGGTAAGGGTTTCTTTTACAGAAGGTACAAACAAGGATGTACCATCAAAGGAAGTACTGATAAACGACATCTTGAAAGGCTCCACAAAGTCGCATAGCCACATCCAGGTATGTCCCCTTACAGCAATGCCTGAATCGGATGGCTGTGAGACACCTTCTGTTGCATGAGACATCAAACTTATGGACACATTTGAAATTGATAAAAGAGTGGCTAGTTGAGAAGAGGATATTTTGAAATCCTTTGCATACATGGATTCAGAGAGTTTAACAGTTCTTTGGCCAAACCACTATCTAGCCTTGTGAAGTGTGCCAGATAGTTCAGGGACCTCAGGACGAAGGTCACTAAAGCAAAATCATCCTTTCCAAATCTGTTCTGCACTACAGATTATCTGTTAGGGGGGTGGACAGAGGAGCTCTGCTAGCTCCTTTTTTGGTGGCTGCAGCCATAACCATTGCATCGACAGGAACATCTTTGCTTCAGTGAGGTTTATCTTTTGATGGGGCTAAGAACTTGTTTGGACAACACAGGATTGGTTCATTGGAATCCATCTCCTTCCATACCTGTCGGGAGACCATACTGATAAGCTCATCAGCTGGGGGGGTTGTCACCCAAGACGTACATGGGCCAGAACCAAAAGCCTCCAGAAATACTGATTCTTCTGGAGAAAGGTTGTTGGAAGACCAACCACGTTTTTGTTTAAGGATCTCTAATATGTTTTCAAAGGAGATGTCATCAGATGGTGATCTGGGGACCCTTCTCCTTCCTCAAAATCAGTATCTTCAGTGAGAGATTCTAAGGAGGAATCCATGTGCCTCCTCTTGCACATTGTCTTCCAATGGACCTTCTTGGTGGGGGGGGGAGTTGTTCAGGGGAGGTAGAAGGAAGTCGAAGTTCCTCCATAGGAACAGACTGGATGCTAAGTAGAACTGGCTGTCCCTGTGGAATACGTCTTATGGATTCACAGCTCAGAATCAACGAGGGAATAAGGGTGGATCCAAGGGGTGAGAGAGTGGATCTCTAGAATAAGAAAAAGCCCTTTCCACAACTTCAAAAGCAGATGGACCCAGAAAAGCCGTGGCCACCTGCATTGGAGCTGAGTGCTTTAGTATGGGTAGATCATGACTCTGTCCCGATCCATGCCTGGAGGAGGGAACTGGACCCATGCTGTCAGGCACCGATGCTCCAAGGGGCAGGGATGGATCCGACATCATTGGAGTAGATCCTGCCCCCACAGATCTGACACCATGCTTTGGCTCCGGGACCCTTACTGATCCAAAGACATAGGAACAGAAGTGATCAGGGATACTGTCAGAGCCAAGGATGCAATTCTTTTTGGATCCAACTGCAGAACTCTTGGGGCTGTTGGATCCTGGGGCTCTGAAACTGAAGGATAGATCAAAAAAGGAGATAACACTGTGCAAATAGTGGCAGGAGGACTCATGGACCCAGTGGGGGATGGACCAGAGATAACCCTCAACTGGATCTGAGCTCTGAGAAACGTTCACATCATCCTATCCATGTCCGCTTTCATATAGACTCCTGAAGGACTAGATGGATGAGGTGGTTGAATGAGGTCTGGACAGCTTTTTTGGAGTCTGCATATATGGAGAGTGGAGCCTTGGGAAAATATGATCAATGAAGAACTCAGGAGAATGAGTCCTCAGAGGATGAAGTACTAGGCTTCGGATCTGATGACTTAGGATCTGTAACTTGAGTGGTCGGACTAGCAGAAATCACAATGGGAAGAGATGGTTTCTGATCCAGGTGCTTAGGATCCAGTGTATGTCATTTTGGATATGATGACATAGGATCCAACAATTTAGAAACTTTGGAGGGGTCATTTCACTGGACTCTTGGCAGACATCAGAGGTGACCACTTCCTGTGCTCCAATGGAGCTTTTGAGGGCTTACTGGGTATTTGAGCCCTTAAAGATGACGAAGATGAGGGAGAATGCAAACCTTTGAGAACCAGTTTGTTTCTCCTGCCAGCTATGGCTTGAGAATTAAAAGCTGCACAGATGGAGCAGCTTGTATATGTGAGCTGGCCCCAAGCAGTAAACACACTCTTTGTGGGCATCTGAGTTATGGATTTTATTCCCACAACAAATGCATTTTTTAAAACCTGTCTGCCTATCAGTCATGACAGTACAAAAAAACTGTATATAGAAAAAAAAAGAAAGGTAAGAATATATTTTTTTTGTTAGAAAGAAAGAATACCACCAATGGCTAAAAGAATTACGCTGTTGAATAGGGTAAGAAAAATAGAAGAGGAAGAGAAAAAGACAAAGTACTAGCAATGATAATTGAAAAAATTTACTACTTAAATAGTAGGAAGCCTGACGTAGAAACTAAAAAGAACTAGGAGGGAGGTTTATCAAAGAAAAGGAAGAAATTAAACAGAGATAATTAAACTTTTCTTACTTTGAGAAGCAACAACAATAATAGCAAAAGCTACGAGAGAAGGATCCCACCATATCTCTCAACCTCTTAGAGCATGAAATCTGGACAAAGGCAAAAATAATGGAGGGACAATGGTCCAAAAAATAGGGGCAGTTTTTAAATATTACTCTTACAAACTCAGAATGTTGATAGAATAACAGGTTTTGCATTAACATAAATTTTCTGAAGGATATGAAGACTGAAACTCCAATGTCTGTCATTTTCTGACTTCAGTTCTCAATGATTTGGCAGAAAACCACAATTTTATGAGTAAGAGACCAAAACTATGAGGCAAAAATCTGTACAGTTGAAAGGTATGGATCCCACATCTGTGTACAATGGTGGCAAATGAGATCTGAGCTGCTGGGTATGGACTAGGGCATTATGGGTAGAGGAGGAGCTCAAGAGTTGGATCCAAAGCCTGAAGTATGTGGCTAACTTGGAGCTAAGGATCAGATCCATACACCATTCATTGGGGAAGAATAAAAAGGGCAAAAAGAAGTTATGTACTCACCATAATGTTCTATCTGTGTTGTCCATTTTCATTCTTCCTCAACTGTTGGGTCTACTTCACATGATCGAACAACCAAATGTTCGACTTTCATACAGCCAAGACCATATGATCGAACATTTAAATGTTCGAAAATGTGAAAATAAAATAAGTAAACAAACAAAAAAAAACTAAACAGTGCTAGCAGGGGGGCAAGCAAGGTCAAAATTAAGAAAGTAATGCATTGAATTGTTCGACCCACCTGAGCAATGTCCTGCATATTAATTAGCTTAGGATGTCAAATGTCATACCGATGAATGCGAAGTCGGTATTATTTGACATCCTTCTTCACCTGCCTGCTTTTCGGCATAATGAACTTCAGCAGCTCAGTACTGTATAAAGCTGCAACTCAAGTATTTGCAGGGGGGCAAGCCCCTCTGCGCCCCCCACACCCCTTGAAAACTTTATATTCCAACTCCAAGATTGCATTACAGTGAGGAAAAGGATTAATTTACCGATCCGCACTGTACCACAGTCTCTATTCCTCACATCAGCCATGTATTTGCAAATGCACAGTGGCATTCGCTGTACAGGATACTCAGAGATTTGGAGGTCAGCAATATGGGAATCAGCCAACTGACATTTCACATTCCTGTTTTTACCAAATCTTCATTCTCCATTTTAAAGGTAAACCTACACACACACACACACACATATATATATATATATATATATATATATATATATATATATATATATATATATATATATATATATATATATATATATATATAGCTACTTCACATGATTGAAAACCCAAAATACTAAATTACTTAAGCCGCAATACCTAATTTTCTATATACTGAAAACTCATTTGACTGAGTCTTATTATACTGAAAGCTTACAATGCTGAATTTATAAATACTGAATTTTAAGCCATAGACATGCGCACATACAACACCAATGACTAACTCTTTCCAAAACTTAAAATCTTCTTACTTATCCTCTTAACACAAATTGGACAATATAAAATCAAACTAGGTGGGGGGTGGCTAAGACCCCTACACCCCCTTAACTATAGAAAGAGAGAGAGAGAGAGAGAGAGATGTATACCATCTCCAGGATCACACTACAGTGGCGAAAAGGGCATATAACTTTTGCTTACCTTACACTACTGTACACACTGCCACTACTGCCGGGAGTGTATGAAACATCAACCATATTACTTTAGATAAAAATGTAGAGAGACATACCCACATTTAGAAACACTACAAAACTACTTTCTACACTACTATCAGTATTCTGACAGTCGGCACTTTGTTAGAGTATTTTGTTTTTTTATCACAAGCAAGTCACAGGTGAAGAGAAACACACATCATGTCTAGCCCTTAAAATTCAGTGTTTTGAAATTCAGCATTGTATGCTTTCAGTATAATAACACTCAGTCAATGAGTTTTCAGTATTTTGAAAGTTAGCTATTGTGGTCTCAATCAAATGAAATTTAGTATTTTGAATTTTCAGTCATTTGAAGTAGACTCATATATATATATATATATATATATATATATATATATATATATATATATATATATAAAGATAGTATATGTCTTACACAGGAAACTATATCTGGAGTCATAAAGGACAGTGGTGCCCTTACAATGTCACTTTCTTCCAGAAGTTTGTTGAGATAAGGAATGGGGGTTGGTGGGCGGGAAGTTGAGGAAGAAAGAAATGGAAAACACAGATGGAATATTATGGTGAGTACATAACTTCTTCACCTTATGTTTTCAATTTTCATTCTATTCTCAGTTGTTGGGACAGAGTCCTAAAAACCCTGGGTGGACTCTAAGGAAGGATATTCCTGAGCACAGTTGGGCCAAAAACTACCCTGCCCCTGGAGACAGATCTAATTGGCAATGAGTGATAAAGGTATAAGGATTCACCCAGGTTGTAGATGCACATATGTCGTCCATGAAAGCACTGGATAGAAAGACTGAAGAAGTTGCCATGGACCTTGTTGAATGGGCTCTCACAGGTTTTGGTAAGGTTAGACCCCGTTTGTTATAGATAAATGAAATACAGTCTGTCAGCTGTCTGGCTAGAGTTATTTTTGCCACTGGCTTTCCAAATTTCAAATCTGCAAAAGAAACAAACAACTGGTTTGTCTTTCTGATTTATATTGTCCTATGTAAATAAAAATTTAATTGTCTGTGAACATCCAATAAGTGCAGCATTTATTCACCATTATTTGCAAAGTTAGGGAAGAATACTGGCAAATTAATGGACTGATTGATATTAGATTCTGACACCACCTTGGGAACAAAGGAAGCATTGGCTCATAATGTAACTCTATAATTATGAAAAATCAAGTAAGGAGGCTTCAACAAGACTTGAAGTTCTGAAATTCTTCTATCTGAGGTAACAGCAACTAGAAAGACAGTTTTCCAAGTCAAAAACTTAAGGTCACATTTAGCTGCTTGTTCAAAGGGGGAATGGATTAAGGCTTGCAGTACCAAATTCAGACCCCATGACGGAGTAGGATCTTTATAAAGGGGTCTCAATGGAAGAGTGCCTCTGAGGAATGCTTTACAAAGTTTAGAAGAAGCCACAGAAGACTTCTCAAATCCAATATGAAAATTATATATTGCTACTAATTGAACCTTAATGGTAGAGGAGCTAGCCCCTTCATTAAAGATCGAAGCCAAAAATTCAAGGGTGTTATGTATCGGGTCTGAAAAGGGATCAGTATGTTTTTATTGTGCCCAGTAAACAAACCTTTTCCATTTACTTGTATACAGCTTTCTCTGCTAGTGGCCATGAACAGGTACACAGAGAATTGAGCACAGAATCCCAGTAAGCGAGTACACAAAGACAGCACAATACAAGGCAAAGGCAACTTGAATTACATAATTAAGAGACAGGGGAAACTTGATGAGGAAATTATAGTTAGATATAAGTAGATTAGTGTCCAAACAACAGTAATTAAATTTATTTTAACTATACAAGTAATCCTGTCCACTTAGGGACATGTACATAAGAAAAAGGAAATGCTGACAAAGGATGTGAGAATGACACAGGCTACTGTGGAACAAAGGGGGTAAATGTGACACGTAAAATGCATTTAAACTGCAGAGATAACAGCAAGGAAAGTAGATACATTAGGAGATATTGCATATAATGCAGCTATGCACATCAGTTATGTATACAGAAAGTTATGTGTTGTAACAAACGTTATGCTGCAGTCCCCACATCATATTAAATGATTTAAATCTAAGATCTAAAGCTGTTGCCCTATGCACATCAGAAGGGACTTGTTATTGTCATTTGTTGTCACTTGTAAGCAAAGAAAGCTTATTATAAAGTTAAAATTGTGTTAGTAAAGCATATGTTGTATATTACTGTAAATTATAGAATAGTTTATACAGTTATAAAATCTAACCACATGCTTTCCATTATACTTTGCCTGAGGCAGGCTCAGGCAAATTATGTACTCACATGATTATATTGAGAATTCCTAGCTACACCCTTGTTGCAGGTGTATGGAACTACTCTGACATTGTAATGTATACTGTGTGAGTGATCAAAGGTAATAAATTACATCCAAATAATTGATGTTAGAACATACATACAAGTTAAGGAATTGTAAGGCTGTCAGTGCCTTATGTGTATGAAGAAAACAATAAGGAAGTTTGTTATGGCAGTAAACACACCTATGGCAATGTGGAAATACTGAGAAGAATAAAGCACACCTGTGCAATCATTCCAATTATAGTATTTATTAAAAAGACAAGCAGTTGTGCCAGCAACCTGCATGTTGTGAATGGTAGAAAGTTTGTGACAGCTCATGTATGCTGTGTATGTGTGTAGTGAAATTCAGAAGGACATGACCTCCTGGCTCATAAATTCAGTTCCAACTTTACTCCGCTCTTCCCCTCAACCTTCCCTCAGCAAATACCATCAAATATTATTCCCCCTACTATCACTAGGGAACAGGTCCTTAATGCTCTCTCTAACACCAAGAACACTGCATCAATGGGCCCAGACAGTATCCCAGGATGCCTTTTAAATAGCATGAAACATGACCTATCAGGGCCTCTGTAATTACTATTTAACTGTAGCCACCAAACAGGCTTTGTTCCTCATGAATGGAGAAAGGCAACAGTCATTCCTCTGCACAAAGGTGGGTCCCTGGAAACTACAGAGCCATAACTCTCACTAGTCTTATATGTAAAGCCATGGAAAGAATTATCATGGAGATGATCAACAGAGATATAGTAAACCTCCAGACATTGGACCCAACCCAGTTTGGTTTCGTCAAGGGCAAATCATGCCTACTCAACCTGGAAGACTTCTTGAGGAGGTCATCAAAGCAATAGATGAGGGCAAAATCATTCTCGCTGCCTGCCTTGACCTGATCAGGGTATTTGAGACAATACCGCACTTCGGCATTGTTGACAAACTCAAGAGATTAGGTACAAACCTGCATGCCACCTGGTGAATAGCCAACTGGCTCACAGACAGGATCCAGGAAGTTAGAACTGGGGAGTCCACCTCTCCAAAGAGGGCAGTCATAAGTGGAGTTCCTCAGGGATTAGTCCTTGGACTGCTCCTTTTTGGCATTTACTTCTCAGAAGTCAAGGCCAATGTCAGTGGTCTCTGGCTGACTAAATTTGCAGATGATTGCAAATTAGGAGCTGTCATTGAATCTTACACTGACACAAATGTTCTCCAGGAGGGGCTGACACAGACAAACAACTGGTGTCAAAGTCATGGACTACAACTAAAGGCCAAGAAATGCATAATAGTATGCTTTGCGAAGTCATCCATCCCTGGTAACTATCATATTGACAACACACCCCTTAAAGCTGACCCAGTAGTCAGGGACTTAGGGACACACAAAGATAGTAATCTAGCCTTTGATCATCATGTGTCTACAGTGGTGAGGAAATCATTCTATGTTGCGCAACTTATAAACAACGGTATGGCATCTAACTCCAAGGACGTCATTTTTTCACTATATTCGGCTTCATCAGACCTATCATTGAGTACAATGTATCCTTTGGTATGTAACTAACCAGGCATATCCAAAAACTGGAACATCCACAGAGGTTCCTTACTAAAAGAATACAGGGTGTAAGTAATATGTCCTCTGCAGACTGCTTCAAGGTCCTATCCCTGTATTCTGTCTCCTACAGGACTTTGAGGGGAGATCTATGCCTGGCATACAGGGCATTGTCAGACCCCACTCTGATGGACCACATGCATATCCACAAAACAAACAGTGCCAGAATTCCAGTTCTAAAAAGTTAAAACTTGCCTGTGATATAAATAGGACCTTTTGGAGAGATAGGTAGGTATACCAGTGACTCCCCCATCTATTTAACAGGCCCCCCATCCATGTAAAGCAGAGTTCCTCCCTAAACCAATTCAAGTGCAACTTGGACAATTGGACGGGATACCAGAAATTCATCCCCGGTTTGGTACCTATGTCTCTAATGCAAACAGGTAACCTGTAAATGGTTCATTCCCCAGGCCCATGCTTACACTTATCAAGGGTATCAGAACATGTCAGAAATTTGGGATGCATGGCTAGGCTTAAAACGGCTGTAGTGGTCATTAGCCTAGTAAACACCTATGAAACATATTCAAAACTGTCACTTTGACCAAGATGTAAACAGAATAATATATATATAGAAACACTTTATAATCTCAAAATAGAGAAATGTCGAATTTCAGTATCTCGAGACTATAAAGTCGAAGTTTGAAAATAGCGAAAGTGCAAAATTGCGAATTCGAATATCTCAAATTTGCAGTTATGGCTTTACGTTACGTAATGTCCGGGATTGTATATGGATGGAGTGCGGTGCCGTGTGTGGATTTAGGTGTTATGTAAGCTGAGTGTTTTGTAAGGGTTTTGTGTGGGAGTTTGAGTGTATGTGAGTGTGCTGATATGTGTGGTGTGTAAGGGACTGTAGAATGTGTGTGTGTGTGTGTTTGCTCTTGTTTACTGTTTGTGCGATCTTTGAGTTAGTATATATATATATATATATATATATATATATATATATATATATATATTTGTGTTGTAGGTTTGTGGATGTGTGTTGTGTTTGTTTATGTTGTGATGTGGATGTTGTGGTATATGTGTGGTCTGGTGTGTGCTGTGTTTTAGGTGTTTTGAATTTTGCAGTCTTGGTCTTCGCGGTTTTGGTGTTTTGGTGTTGTGTGGATTCGATTTCATGGTCTCGAAAAACTGAAATTCAAGATTTCAGTATTTTTGAGATTATGAAGTGAATCCATATATATATATATATATAAATATACACACACACACACACACACACAGTTGTCTAAGCATAGCAGACGGATTATGACATGACATATGTGAACAGGCACATAAATCAAGGTACAACTCATGTGTAGTCAATCCCTTCACAAATGGGCTGTGTGTGTAGGAATATTATTATGTATATCACTATACATAGGATGTATGCATGTGTATCTGGAGCATTTCTCCCCGGGCCTCCACTGAAAACAGGCTCTGTGGAACCTAGTCGGACTTTCCCAGTCAACAAATGATAAATAAAATAAATAAAAATAAAATAGTATAACACAAACTGATAAGTATTCCAGATAAGACTTAAGCAAAAGAAATTACATGCCAGCCTTATGGTCTTATCACATCATCTAGTGAATAAATATATCAAGCATCAGGCTATAATTATTTGACTGTGGTGCATTTGTGGTATTGTAATCAATGATAAAACAGGTGCCCTTCCTTCTACAAGTGTCGCACCATACATTTTGAAATAAAAAGTCTATCAAAGTACACCTGTGAATGCAGTATACCATCATGTCATACCTGATATTTAGTCCTGAAATTAGCCTTGTTAAAAGCATTAGTAATACCTGTATGACAGTACATTAACATAAATCACACTCAGGTGAAACATTATCATGCAGTAATAAGTGACCTGTTGACAATTTACATTTCACAGACACCAGCTGTACACTGGCCTGTGGCAAATGTCGTCATCCTTCATGCACTGGTCAATAAGTCCATTGTTTGGACTCTGGCAAAGCCAACCTTCCAGAGGCTAATTCTGTACTTTTTGATAAAGAAGAGCAAATGACAAGAACTATCACATGACATTGATTACTTTATGTGCTTTGGTCTAAATGGTGCTCATCTAATACATCATTATACTGGGCATGTTCATAAGAAGGTACATTAAAGACTACAATAACATCAACTACACAACACAAAACTAGAAGAAAGTATCATAGCAAAGGCCCACTCTCACATTGTGATGATTTTCCAGCATGGCACACATTAAGAAATGATGAGTCAGGGCTCATTTCCCTTAAAACCAGAAAGTGTGGACAAAGTAATAAAATGTATGTGTAAATATTTGCATTAAGTCATGCCAATACAGATCATTATTTTCAAGGAAATATATATATTTGAGCATTCACTGACATACTCAACACTTACATCTTGCCAGACTAGAACTCATGCTGAGGTGAGATTATAGAGAGAGGTGTATCAACCATTGATGCCACATAAAAAAAAAGAATATGTCATGAAGAACACACTTGAAGGCATTACATCAGTATCCTATAGTAATGGTCAAGGCTTTCTTAACATGGAGTGTGCGACCTAAAACAGTGGCCTTTTACTGTGCCATATCTCCAGTTTTTGACTAAGCCACTCCTGTCTGTCACAGTTGTCTGACAGCAGCACTTACCAGATTCAAACCCCTTCTGATCATCCTCCATATTCTACAGAGATGTGCAGGAACTGTGTCTGTCACAGGAGGCAGTAATGGAGGATGGCATGAAGAACAGAATTCAAGGTGTGAAGTAAGAAGGTTTTTTATGTTTATTTATCAAATACAAATTATTCTGAGGGATCAAAAGGATGTAGCAATTTTACTGTTTACACAAGTCTGATTTACTCATATCACTGTTTGCTGGGTAAGCCACTCTTTTCCCTCCATATTGCTTTACACACACACACACACACACACACACACACACACACACACACACACACACACACACACACACACACACACACAGAAAACACACACACACACACACACACACACACACACACACACACACACACACACACACACACACACACACACACACACCCCAGATTTGAGACACACTGCTTCTCTGGGTACACATTCTATAGAAGTCAATATTAACTGCATGTGCCACAGGAGAAATCTCATTATAAATATCACAGAACACCTATTTGATTGTCATGAAATCCCCAATGTGTTTAAAAGGCTTTGTTAGAAATAAAATGATGGAATCTTGCTTGTGTCATGTCACTACATTCACATTATGTTGTCCTTTGCTGGAGTTAAACAGCTGCCTATGTAAGCCCACAATATATAGAAATGTGTATTAACCACACACACTACAGGCAAAGTCTGACCACAGCTGTCAGATAGAACATATTTAAGGGCATTATGTCACCATTTTGGTGCAAAGCAATTGTTTGGGCTAAAAGTAATGGAGTTGCCCTCTCCCACTATAATTGTACACATTAAAATTGTGGTGAATATAATTCATGCATAGTACCATACTGACACATGCTAATACTATTCAGTCACTATGGGGTTCAAATACCTGCCTATCTAAATACACAAGCTATAGGATATTGTTGCAACTCCATGCGCGACAGTAGAAGTTTAATGCATATGTGAGACAGGGTCTGTTTGAAGGCATTACATCATCTTAGTGCTGCAGCAATATGAGTGACTTTAAATTTATTGAAATAATGGTGCGATCTCTTTGCACCCAACTGCATGTATTGCATAATGCAGCCATCCCTGTGCGAGTGCCATGGCAGAAGTCTAATTACAGCGGTGAGAGGATTTAAACTTGAAAGGATGATCTCATCAGTGTGTTGCAGAGAATGTGTTTTGGATAAAAATGCAACAAATTGATGGGGGAACCCTATCCAGGTTTAAATGTTTCTCCTGAGTGGAAGTGGCCATATCAGATGTGTGAGTGAAGCCTGTCCTACATAGCATTACAGACTCACACACACTCCTACTAACTCCACACTGATGGATTTGAACCACCTACCTATCTAGTTACATACATTAGAGTACACATTATGAACTGTAAGTGGCACAGAAGAAGTCTGATTACAACAGTGAGATAGTGCATATTTGAAAGGATGACCTCATCAGTGTGTTGCAGAGAAGATGTGATAAAAGTGGAAGAAATTAATGGGGGGTGTCCTCTCTCAGTGCAAATGTGTTTTATAAATGGAAGGGTAAACAACAGATCTAGTTTTTGAAGCCAATTCTACATGACACTGCAGACACACTCATTGTATTTCTGCAGTGCAGGATTTAAACTACCTTCTTACTCAGTGACATGACTGAGAGTACACAGTATCACCTGCAAACAACATATCAGTAATATTATTTTACTGGTGAGATATAGTATATTTGATAGGATTACCTCATCAGTGTTTAGCAGGACAAATGTCAGTGTTGCAACTGTAAGAAAATTATGTGGGAGCTCCCTCCCAGTGTAAATGTTTCTCTTGAGTGGAAGTGTACACATCAAATCTGTTGTTGAAGCTATACCAACCTGACAATAGAGACTCACATACTCACACTAGTTCAAAACTGCAGGATTCAAACCATATACCTATCAAATTACAGAGTCTATAGTATATTGTATCAACAAGCCCCAGAGAAGTCTAATTTTAAATGTGGGATACTGCTCATTTGTATGGTTTACCACATCAGTGTGTTGGTGAGACACTAGTGTGCATCACAGGTCTGGATAAAAAGGAACGTGTCTTGACAAGCAGAAGTAACAGCAATAAGTTGATCTAAAGTAACTTCCTACTACTCAGATAACTTATCAGGCCTATCATTCATGTACATTGTAGTAGTGTGAGTGACATGTAGCCATTTCACAGTATGGTTTATTAATGAAAATCACATGTATGGCACAGTGGACTGACAACCAAACATTCCTGAGTGTTCAGCTTTGGATGACTGCATACAAATAGTAATCATTTATTGTGTCATTTTCAGTATGTCCTCATGCTTGAACAATGTGCAGTGTAAATACAAGCAGACAATTCAAACATATGAAAGTACACTACTTAATACCACTCAGGAAGTATGTGCGCAAAGGTATAAATAACACCATTGTACATCATTTGCAAGAATAATGTGTTGGAGTGTAGCTATATATTTGTATAATGAAGTGCTTGGACAGCAACACAGTTAACTCATCATATCTTGAGTACAACAGTCCTTCACAACATACAGAAGTAATACAACCCACTGACATTACTTTCCCCTTGTCAGAATCTCTTCCTGAAGTGCATCACTGACAAGCTTATTTGAGTGACTGAAGGCAAACTATTAGTGCATGTGTAATTATATTTTTGGTTCTGAACCTAGAATGGAAATTAGCAATAGTCTATTGTGCTCTATGTGAACCTTTGCACAAATAAGTGTAGACAAAAAAACAGTTATGATTCTGATCCGTCAGAACAGATGTGGATTATGTTAATGGTTTATGTGTCATGATTTAAACATTTGGCATGATAAATGCAGTAAAGTACTCATTATATGGATAATACAGGTGCATACTTATACAGCATTCATATCTGGTGACTGTTCTTGTATTTGAGGCATATTCTACTACTTCTTATGCAGTTGAAAGTGTTTGTATGACATCACTGAGTAATACAGTCACTACATGATAACATACATGTAGGTGTCATAATTAAAGGACTTCAGAAAATCCATGGAAATGCAAATAAATACATCTTACCATCTTGGGTGTGTACAGCAGAAATATTTATAAGATGTGCCTAGCGTGCTATGCTTGTTAAAACATAAAGTCTTGATTGTACCAAATGTCTTATTTCTAGGAAGGTATGAGCATTTAGGGCCCGATTATGAAACACATAAGGGACCATGTATGTTAATGTTGTTTTGATCACTGCAATGTTATGACTCACTGGATCTGGAACACTCACCATCCAGCCACCTAGGTCCAATGAAACAATGATGCTGTACTAATCTGTCGGTGAAAAGCGAGAAGCTGGGGTCGAGTTTATGGTGGATGGCCAAGCTGCAAGAAGCATAATCACTTCCCAACCAATATCAGACCGCCTGGCAATGCTCACCATTGATGGTACCATCAGGACCCACATTTTGTCCATCTACACACCAACCGAGATGAGTTCAGACCAAGCCAAGGATGATTTCTACAACCAGCTCCAATACATGCTGGATTCAATCCCATGGGCCAAGATGATCATCTTGGTGGGAGTCATCAATGCTCACATCTGTGAAGACAGGTCCAGTTGGGAAGGAATGATGGGTAGATTTGGCCACAGGAACATGAATGATAATGGCCTGTGCCTCCTGTCCTTTGCTGCATCAAATGAGCTGATTGTGGGAAATAGTCATTTCCAGCATCCCTGCAAACAACAGCTCACATAGCAAAACCCATCAGGTAAGGACTGAGCCATATTAGACTACATCCTGGTCAGCTCTTGCTTCCGATCATCACTCAAGGTATCTGTGCTATGCAAGGACCTGACTGTGGCTCCAATCATTATCTCTTATGTGCCGTGGTGCAGCTTTGCTTACAGCATGCAAAGCGCAAATCACCTCTGCCAGCCAGGCTGGACTGGAAGCAACTGATGGCCCCAGTTCTCAAAGAGGAATTCCAGATTGCAGTGTCAAACTAGTTTGCAGCATTGGCCCAAATGGAGGATGTGGATGAGGCAGGAAAGCAGACATCAAACTCCATCATGAAATGTGCCAAATTGCAATGCCCATCCATCCTACACTGAACACAGCCATGGATATC
Organism: Protopterus annectens; assembly: GCF_019279795.1. Taxonomy (NCBI): domain Eukaryota; kingdom Metazoa; phylum Chordata; order Ceratodontiformes; family Protopteridae; genus Protopterus; species Protopterus annectens. The sequence goes on along the minus strand of NC_056729.1, from coordinate 544,583,088 downwards.
TGATGAGTGCCTGGATCTCGTACGCCAATGGAAGCAGGTAAATCTGGTCAACTATGAATGATACAGGCAGCTTGACTAAAAAGTTTACCAGAGCCTGAAAGGGAAGTGTATTGGAGCCATGTGGCGGCCAACCTCGAGGAGGCAGCATCCAGATACAAGTACCACCCTAAACAGCACCGCTAAAAGATTGAATGGGAAGACCTAATCCAGTAGTGACAACATCAAGAAAGTGGACGTGACATTTGTGCGCTCACCTTCTGAATGCCTGAAACGTTTTAGGGAATTCTTTCAAGAGCTTTACAACCATGACTCACTTCACGGACCAATGGTCCATCTGCCACCCATCGATCTCTCTGAGATCTGCATGGAAGAAGGCCATCATCGTACCCATCCACAAGAAGGGGGATAACAGTGAATGCAAGAACTATTCTGGCATCAGCCTGCTCTCCATCACTGGTAAAGTCTTTATGAAGATCATACGATCCAGGCTGCACAAATACTGCAAGCAGACCAGCAGGGAAGAACAGGCCTGATTCAGAACAGAGGATGCTGTAATCAAATATTTGCCATCCATCAGATAATGGAGGAAAGAATTCAGTGTGGACAATGTAAACTTTTGTCTTTGTCGATTTCAAGTCTGTATTTGGCTGTATCCACTGGCCTGCCCTGTGAAAGAGATTGGAGACTGAGCACGTGCCGAAGAAAATCATCAGACTCCTTCAAATGTCCAGCCAGGTGAACATTTGGAACGAACTGTCTGAAGAGCTTACCATTCAGACTGGGGTCCATCAAGAGGATGTGGTCTCTCCACTGCTATTCAACATAGTGGTGGATACCATCATGAGAAGAGTATTTGAGGACATAACAGAAGTCCAGTATGATGAAGCCCATTCTGTGACTGATCTGATGTTCGCCGATGACAGCATCATTTTTGCATATAATGATGCTGAGGTCACAGATATCCTGTACAACATCACCTGCATTGCCCAACTGTATGACCTATGGATAAACATGGACAAAACCAAACTGATGGTAACCGACGGTCCACCTTGGGGGAGTTCAGACTGAACAAATGCAAGAATTCAAGTGTCTGAGTTCACTGATCCAGGAGACGAAGGTAACAGTTGAAGTCCATAGCAAGATTAGACAAGCCACTGCAGCATTTGAATCACTCAAGTGATGCCTGTGGAAGACGACAAATATCTCTATTTTATGGATCAGAAACATGGATCCTCCTCAAGTCAGACCTGAACAAGCTTGTGGTTGTCCAAATGCGAAGCCTGCACCAAATCTTTGGAATTTCATTTCGTGACCACATTTGAAACAAGAGCATCCAGACCAGATGTTATCAGCAGTCACCAATCAGTGAATAGATCCAGAACAGGAGGCTGGCTTGGTTTGAACATGTGTGTAGGACGGACATCCGCCTCTTGCTATAGAGACTATTATGGAGAGAGCACCCAATGAACTAGAGTGTTCATAAATCTGCATCCAAGAAAACGTGGGCTAAATAGGATGAAGAGGACCTGAGAAGCCTGTGACTTGACCTTCAGGAGGACAGAAACATTGCCATAGACCGTACAGCATGGAAAGGCATCATGAAGGAAGTTCAGAATCCAGCGACACTCACAGCAGTGTACCGACTATGGGGTTGACCACCTCCACCAGCTGCCAGCTAGGGACAAAAGAAGAAAGAAGAAGAATGTTAGTGAAATCCTAGATTATGGAAACACTGTGAGGCAAGGAGGTTTGTGTGCACCATACTTCATAACAAAAACTACAATTTCAACATCCCATATGGTGAACATTGAACTCTGCAAGCTGTTTAATATCTGATAATAACTGTCTTCTCATAATGCTATTGGTCTGACTTTCCATGATGCAGTGAGACTAAGCACAGTAGCATGAGAGGGAGCAAGACAAATACAGCTGAAGGCAAAAACTCACCAGTTTTTGCCATACAATATATCTTCCTTCTTTCCCCTGTTTACTCCAGCATCTTTCCTTATTATTTTCCCCTAGCACACACGTTATTATTCCTATGGTATTTGCAAAGAATGTACTAGACTGCACCTCTTAAGATTATGCTTCCTAATATGTATTGACTTTCAGTATTCCTTTTGTTAGTCTGTATCATCTGTAAGTTTCATCACAAGTCTGTATTATTTCTAATGTTTGCTGTACTATTTGAAATTATTTGCTTGAATCTTTTACATTTGTATAATTATCATTAATAACCTGCTGTACCTAGATTGTTTTGGAGCTTTTCTCACCATGACTCCATTGAAAACGGGTTCATTTTGGCCCAATGGACTATCCTGGTAAACCAACTGCAATAAATAAATAAATAAATACAATATGAAGCGTCATGTACCATCAGTTACTATTGTTGCTCGGTGCCAGGCATTGTAGAAATGCTGAGGACAAAGGGTGATGAAAAAGAAGGCATGGATCAAGCAATCCCAACTAAAACCAAGACCCTCTCCACCAAGGGAAAACGCCCGGTTTGGTGGACCCCGGCTATAAACAAACTGTACAACAAAAGAAGGAAGCTACTGCAGGACAAAGCCAAATCCCACAAGGGAAAGACTTCCCTGATCAGCACAAGTAAAAAACTACCTTCTCTCATAAAAACATCTAAAGCCAACTTTGAGAGAAAGATTGCCAAGGATACCAAAGATAATCACAAGGCCTTCTTCAATTATGTCAGAACCTTGGGAGGAAATTCTCAGATATGCTCTGAGTTGGTACACAACGACAAAAAATTCACTGACCCTACCGACATTGCCAATATTCTGGCAGATAGGTTCAGTGCAAATTTCTCCCTCCCTCACCCCTAAAGATGAAGTAATTATCCCTGCTGAATGTAACCTACCTGTCATCTCAGACATACAGGTGAAATCAGCACTCAACAAAGCAAAAAACACAGCATCTATGGGACCCGATGGTATCCCCGGTTGCGTGTTACGTGAACTTCAAGATGAACTAAACCCGCACCTAAAAACACTATTCAATCTTAGCCTCACTACAGGATATGTACCTGAACACTGGCGCACAGCAACAGTGGTCCCACTCCACAAAGGGGGAAATTCTACTGACCCTGGTAACTACCGCCCATAAGTCTGACCAGCCTGGTCTGCAAGGCTATGGAAAGAATCATCATGGAACTCATAAATGGCGATACTGGAGATCTGCAGACCCTTGATCCCACCCAGTTCGGTTTTGTAAAGGGCAGATCCTGCCTCTTAAACCTGGTTGACTTCTTCGAGACAGTCATTAGTGCCATCGACGAGGGCAAGGCTGTCCACACTGCCTACTTGGACTTGGCTAAAGCCTTTGACACGATACCACACTCTGGCATCATAGACAAGCTCAGCAGCCTAAATGTAAATCCATATGTCACAAGATGGGTAGCAAACTGGCTTAAAAACAGAACCCATAAGGTCAAAATTGCTGGAGCCATGTCAGACTCAAAACCAGTCACGAGTGGTGTCCCACAGGGCTCAGTCTTGGGACCACTCTTATTCGGCATTTACTTCTCGGATGTGAAAGCAAATATGGGAGGATTATGGCTGACAAAGTTTGCAGATGACTGCAAACTGGGTGCCATAGTTGATTCACCTGCTGACACACACATCCTACAGAAAGGTCTCACTGAAACGGACAACTGGTGCCGGAATCATGGCCTCAAACTTAACGCCAAAAAATGTATAGTCATCCCCTTTGGGATAAACAAAGTACCCACAAATTATCACATAGACAATAACCCACTGAGTACGGAAGAAGTAATCAGAGACCTGGGGACTCAAGTCGATAGTGACCTCTCCTTTGACAACCATGTTGCCAAAGTGGTCAGAAAGACATTCTACCTTGCCCATCTCATCATGAAGGGATTCTCATCCAGATCAAAGGAGGTCATTGTACCTCTATATTCCTCCCTTGTCAGGCCCATGATTGAATATAATGCTCCATTTGGAATGTATCTCACCCGGCACATGCAACAACTGGAAAGACCCCAGACGTACCTCACCAAGAGGATCATGGGTCTCAAACATGTGCCTTATCCAGCTAGATTAAAGAAACTCCAGCTCTACTCAATAGCATACCGCCTGCTCAGAGGTGATTTGTGCCTAACATATAGGGCCATGTCCAACCAAGAACTGATGGACATGCTCCATCTCAAAAAATCCAGATCCACCAGAACCACACGAGCTAAAGATATCAACCTCTGCACAAATATGAATAAAACATGCTGGAGGGATAGATTCATAACACAGAGGTTACCCGTACTCTGGAACAAAATCCCAGTTCATGTGAGACAGAGCCCTTCATTGGCACTGTTCAAGAAAAATCTCGATACATGGATGGGAGATCGTAAGTTTACCCCGGGAGTCACCTCAGTGTCACTACTAGACAGAGGTATAGTTTACTAAATATTGGGGTCCCACATGTGTCACTACTAGAGAGGTGCAACTATATAATACGGGGTGGCGTAAGCCACATCATTGTTGGCTAGGCTTGTAAATGCCCCAGGGCAGATAGCCTAGTACACTACTATGAAACTATGAGAGAGAAATGGAGAGAGACAAAACATAGTTTTGTTTATGGGCCATTTCTGGCCAAATTGTGGCGTTTTAATTTGAGGTCTGTCATCATTCTATTTCTGTCACATTGTGAACAATAACGTACTTCCAATATGGTAGAACCAAACACAAAAGCAAGTAGAAGGCACAAACCATACAGGAACAGAATGGATCCAGGAACAGAAAACAACAACACTGTAGTGAATATCAAAAGAATGTATTTGTCCATAAGAACAGAGATTAAGCACTTTCGTATAATCACCTGATGAAGTACTTATATGAAAGTGCTTAATCTCTGTTCTTGGGACAAATACATTCTTTGGATATTCACTACAGTGTTGCTGTTTTCTGATCCTGGATCCATTCTGTTCCTATGTGGTTTGTTACTTCCAGTATGGAGCAAGCAGTGGAAGGAGAGTAGAAACATCAATGATACATAAGCAGGATAATGGTAGGTTAATAACATATGGAGTCAACAGTTACACACACAATATTAATATGAAAAAAAAAACATTGAGTAATGTTTGACATATTTTGGATTTGAACACTACACTATGCAAAAAGTAGTCTACAGACCTGAGTATTATCTGAGCATACCAGATAGGAACTCATACTTTCTAAAGTTAAAATCACATAGTTGAAGGCACAGTGACAAAAGGTAATAAAATAATAATGATAATAGTAATGACAATTGAAACATTCCATAAAGTGTGCATTATATTCAGCAGTCAAATAACTATGCAAGAGTAAATGTGTCACAATAGTGCTTTCAGTCTGTATTTCTAAAGGACAGTGGGGTTAACCACATCTGTGCAAAGATAACTGTCCTAGTATGGTCAACAGCAAAAGCTCTCCAGTTTTTGACATATGATGTGAAACACTATCTACCATCACTCAGCATTGGCGCATGAAGCCAAACATCATGCAAATGCCGAGGACAAAAATTGAAGTGTATTTTTATGGGTCATCTTTGGTTATGTGTATTGTGTGTGATTCTATTTTTTTGACCAGATTAAATATGTGAAAAAGGGGTTGACAGGACAGTTGTAAAAATGGGGGGGGGGGGGTGAGGGTAAGCAGGAGTAGAACATGGGGAAAGAATAAAGAAATGTGCAGGATGGTAGTGGGAGAACACCATCTATCCACTTCTACACAAGATAAAATGCATACTTGTAACAAGAATTTGATGAATTTGGATAGCCAGTCAATTATGTCTGGCTAACAGTAACAGAATAATGTTGTATGGATGGCTAACTGTACCAGTCAAGTGTGTCAAGCAGACAAATAGGTGAAGTGGAGTGCTACATATGGTGCATTCTTTTATGAGGGGCGGTGCACTTTTTTAAGAGAGGACTCTTAGAGAAGGTTTTTAGAAATAAGAGGGAAAGTTAGGTTGCGTAGGCTAGGTAGCAGGTGCAGACATGCATGACACACAAAATACACAGGGATATTGACAGACAAAAAAGTTTGGGGACACCATGCTTGGGGATAGGTAGGTGACATCAGAGGTGCATCCACATTCAGCATGATCACAGAAAGAATCTAGTTCTTACTCTAAGAATTGTCATCACTGTCTCCTAGACAAGATATCAACTTTGCAATTTAATGCAGGACCTTATTTACTCTGCCACTTCAGGCAACAAGGTTCCTCACTATGATGTCTTCCACCAGCCCTGTCAGCTCCTAACAAGTGACAACATTGCTACCTTCAGTATTACTCCCAGTGGGTACTAATGCATCAGTAGCTAAGGCACAGCTACCTCACATACAGTTGGAGCAGGTAGTGCAGGAGTTGTGGAGGCAAAGCTGACATGTTGTTATCTAGATATACTGGGTGACTGTGCTGCATGTCGTGGCATCACCACACCCGCCTGTGGATGTATGGTGGGCCAATCCCCAGTGACTGGTCTAACACTCTGTGCTGATGGTCATTGTGTTGCTGTAGCAATGTTTCTACTCAGAAAAAAATAAAAAATAAAAAAGAGGGACATAAGGTTGGGGTAGAGAAAACATAGAGAATACCATCAATGCTATTTCAGGATAACATTTCAAAATATAAGCAAACCTAATACATACTTAATTTAACCGTGTCACATCCAGATATTGTGGGAAGGCATTAATGTGTCATAAAACATATCAATGTCAGTGCTATTATAAATAGTATGGAGATAGGTGACTATGACATATTGGATATATGCAGTCCAAGTAAATACATTCAGTAATGGAATGTTTAATGCTATTTAATATTTCAGTAAATAATTTTACATACTATCTTGTAATAAAAGATAACTGCTGCTGCTTGGAACTGAACCCACACACAGCTAAGTTGATTTACTCATTGTCTAATACAATGATCAAAAGCCATTGGAGCAGGAATATATGCTTGATATAAACACAGTGCATGCCTACTCAGCTGTGTGTGTCTCAAGGTTAAATGGACTGAAAAATTATTAAGATTAACTGGATTACAGAAGAACTATAACCTTGCTTGCATTCATACCTGATCCATATTTACCTCGTGCCTTCCTAAGGCATGCCAGTCATTCCTGATCTCCCTCTTGTTCCTAGCAATGTCTTAGCAGCTATGCAGAACAAGAAAATGAAGAAGTATAAATAACTGTATTGGCTGGCCAGTGCATGGTATTGTACTGGCTGTTGATGGGTCACTATACTCACACAACTTAGGGGTGTTTGCAGTTCTAAAGTCTATCTTACATCAGATCAGGATGGTCCTGCTTGTACCTCTTCATGTCATTATAATTGTAACATTGTTTTCTACAGTATGAAATGCAAGTTCCAATGGAGACAGCATTGGCCAAGCAATTCCAAGCCTCAGCCTTGTACTGAGACCCAGTATAGTTTTGTTGCAGAAGCTTACAGCTGAAGTACTTTATGAGGATTGCCGCAAAGATCCTGGACTCCTCTTCATACCACCTTTGGACTGTAAATGGAACAACACATGCACCTTTGCCTGCCATGTCTTCTAAAGGACACCTAAAAGTATGGCAATGAACTAGTACCCAATTCAGATTTCACCATGTACCAACCTGTGTATAATGGTGGACAACCTTGCCAGCTGCATGTGTGCAACTGAATGCACAAAAATGGTCTGGCAGATAAATTGGGAATGATTCCTTCAAAATACAACAGCGGTGTGGAATATGGCAGTGAGACTTGACTTGTGTGATGCTCACAGTATTTATATATCTTCCACTGTAAAATCGTCAAATGCTTTATTATGATGATAACTGAATCACATTTCAAAGGAAATATTGTCACCTGTACAGATACTCACTGTTATGGTGGATGGTAATCATTCATGCAGTCTTGTGACACAGTGAAATGACATGACATCAATTGTATGATGCTGGTTATAACCAGCATTGTTTAAAAGTAAGATGTTATGAATTGGGACATAATGAGTTGATGGAACATACAAACTACAACCTCTGAGTTATACCAACTGGGAATTGAACTCATGACAACAAGAAAGCTAAAATGCTAAATGGTGCTTATTAACTGTCAATGCCATAGGAGAACTAATGCTTCAAACTTGTAAGTTGAGTTATAACAATTTCAGCATTGATGGAGATCTAATTATGACAAGTCTTATGTGACTTTCACTTGTCATGTTATTGAAGTTATATGTAAAAGACACCATTTCTTTATGTAAATAAATTTGACTTGCATTCAGGTGCATGACTTGAGTAAAACATGGTGGGATAGGTGCTATACATACTTTACATAACATACTGTTCTACACACCTAATAATTATATGTGATGAGACATACTTTTCTCCAATAACTACTGTACAGATTATACACATGCAAGTACAGCTTCAATTAACTATCTTCATTGTTATGCTTAAAATAATTTGCACATATTATAGCTGACTTATTTAGCAATCATTATACAGAGTTGTGTTGCAAATGTAATTATTTTAATAATTGGTTTTGATTCATTTTACATTCCTGATAAAATTTTGGGGCACTACTTATTCTGCCCTCCTCATTAAAATTATCTGTAGATTGGATTTGAACCCAACATTACCTCTGTTGTTTCACCAAACTTACTGCATTGGCTCATTGAGCCACGTAAAAAAGTTAATCTGCAGGTGTATTTTCTTCACTAAGTACAATTCAGAGTACTGACAGAAGCACAAAAGCACCAGTCTCAGTTGTGCTACTGATGGCAGTCCAAATTAAATGTTTGAGTTTTTGCCTTCAGAAGCTAACTGCTGCCCACTGATAGTGACTGCTGACAGTTACAGAGGTACAGTGTCAAGTGGTGCTCAAATGCAGAAGCCAAAAAAAATTTAAAAAACCCAAATAAAGGGTATATCTAGTAATGAACCCAGCACTTATGGCATTATCCTGAAAAAAATCACCCTTTTTAATACTGTTTGCCACTTGATAACTTGCATTTTTGTTACAAATCATCAAGCCTTAAAGTAATGACAATTCTTGAGAAAGCGGTCGCACATGAGATTATATAAGCTCATTTTTGACACACAATATACAAGTAATAATTATACATTTTTTTTAAGAAATGTATTGTCATGATTACTACTTGGCAGATACGGATACTTAATCCAGAATGTTATTACTACCAAGAATAGTTCAGTTTCTAACAGCAAAATGTGTGTGCCAATGTGAGTAGTACATAGAAATGATCAAAATCTAAAATCAAACTTTGAATCATTGTTGCTCTCCCACATATGTTAGTTCATTAGCATGTTAAGCCACAGAGAAAATTATTTGTATCTATTTTACATAGACATTTGTTTACTGGGAAGTTCTGACTGGACCGAGAGTAGCCACTTTCAGCAGAGGCCCCTGGAGAAAAGCTCCAAAAACATAACAGTAACCGGAAATAGACAAAAATATAATCTTACAATGGCAAATAGATTTGCAATACATATTACCACTCACTAGGCAGTACAGCAATGCAGATAAGAAAGAGTAATTAATCATTATTATAGATACAAAAAAATAGAAGAAAAAAGAAGTTACATGACAACTGTGTTGTCAATCACTAATACATATTTTAGTATTACACATATGATACTGTTACTTCAATTAAATATGATCAATGTTATGCTTAACACCAATTCGCACAGAGTATAGATAACACAATTTGCATTCATTACACAAAGTTGGAGTGCTCAATTCATCATAAAAGTATGTGACAAATCTCATTCTGACCTCCACAGGAAAACTATCTGTAGTCTAGATTTGAACCCAGCATTACTTTTGCTGTTTCTCCAAACTTACTGCATTACAGTAATGCCACAGGGAAAGGTAACTGGCAGGTGTATTTTCTTCACTAAGTACTGTCCAGAGTACTGATGGGAGTGCACTGGCTCCAGTCTTATTTGTGCTACTGATGGCATTACAAATTCAATTTCTGAGTTTTTGCCCTGGAAAGTGAAACATCATTCATTGCTAATGACTGCTGATAGTCACTGAGGTGCAATGTCAAGCTTTCTACAAGGAATGAAGCCAAAAATAAATAAATAAAATAAAAAAGAAAAAGGAAAACATGTCTGTGTAATGATTTCCCACTTTGTTGTATTATACTATGAAAATGTGGGCATTAAGGATCCTTAGTTTCACAAAAACATCACTGTCTTCAGATATGAATCTTGAAGTCATGGCCTCAACATGAAACATTGGGAAAACTAACAGTATGTGCCACATATAGGGACAGGCTTATAAGGGACAGGAAGTGGAGTGCATATACTCAAGCTTTGACATTCTAACACTTTACATTTCTGGACCAATATATCCATGTTATCAAGTTGTCCTTTGTCATTTCACAGTAAATGTATGCATGCTTTTCATATTTGCAACAGTTGACATAAATCATGGCACAGTAATGACAAATTTGTGCAATACAATAATTTGTTCATCCCTTTCTTTTATGAGCAGTAACTGTCTTTTGATACATTTGTAAAGTGATGACATGCTTTGCATCTGTTTAGCTATGTCTTGTTTTTATGTTTGTTTTTCATGTACTTCATATAACTTACACACACTTTCTACTCACAGACACTTTTACCTCTTAAGTATATATTCAGAAATGTGTTATAATGTTTTGTCTCCCAAGTAAGTCAAAGCAATCTCATATTTCTTTTGTAAGTTTATTCTCCCTGACATGACCTCTGTAAGTGTACTCAATTATTCATGCACTGCTGCTAAGTTAAACAGCTCTTAGTAAGCACTTCTCAATACCCATTTTTGAACTACTGAGGTGTGTGCACAATATCATGTAGAGCCTCACACTATGTTTACATGCTCAGCACTTTCAGCAGATTGTGTGATTCATGAATGACAATGAGTTGACAACTCACTTAGATATTCACTGTATCCAGATGGGTTAATCTATACCATATAAGCACAACCTGATGTAAAAGGCAGTCGTATAGTATTAGAGAAGACTGCCTGGATGAACCAACTTGAAATATTGCTATTTGACTGCTGCAAATTGGCTTTTTTCAACTTTCATACAAATTACATGAAGGTATGTAAATAGAAGTTATGTCCTTACCATAACGTTCCATGTGGAGTGTTCATCTCGCCTTTGTTCTTACACATGGGTTCGGAGCCAATCCTCGGCTTCGTGTCGGCCGCTTGCAAGCTCTGCATCGAGAAGAAGCTCGAGACAACCTAATACCCACAATCCCCCTCTGCCTTTACCTCAGATCTAGTTTGCAAGTACACCAGCAGTCAGAGAGAGAAACACTCATGCCAATATACACATATGCACAGAAACTAAGAGTCTATATATATACATATATATATATGTATACATGCCAACTATATATACAACAACTGCAATGCAGAAGCAGAATGCCCCAGACCAGGCACCAAATTGAACGTTCTTCCTAAGGGTGGGAGGGTGGGAATGTAAGAACAAAGGCGAGATGAACACTCCACATGGAACGTTATGGTAAGGACATAACTTCTATATGTGATAGTGTTCAATCTCGCCATTTGTTCTTACACATGGGTAGCGTCCCTAGCTCCTTGTTCCTGAGGAACTCACGGAAGGACGTTCTTGAGCACAGTGGAACCAAAGGTTGCCCTGTCCCTAGAAACCTTGTCTACCTTATAATGAGAAATGAATGTATGTGGTTTAGACCAAGTAGCAGCCGCACAAATAGCATCTAGTGGTAGGCGAGCTGCATGAGCCAGGGATGTAGACACTGACCTTGTGGAATGTCCTTTGGGTTTGTGCAAAAGAGTTTGATCTGTAGAATCATAGACATAGATGATACAATCAGTTAACCACTTAGAAAGAGTTCTTTTAGTAACCGCTACTCCTTTTCTGTTATCAGCAAAGGCTACAAAAGTTGATCAGATTTCCTGTGATCTTTTGTTCTATCCAAGTAAAACCTTAGTTGTCTGTGGACATCTAATTTGTGCAACATATACTCCATTTTATTGGAGTGATTTTTGAAGAAAGTGGGTAATTCAATGGACTGGTTAATATTGTTAATAGAACAAACTTTAGGAAGGAAGGATGAATTAGTGCGAAGAGAAACTCTGTCAGAGTGAAAGATCAAATAAGGGTGTTTAATGGAGAGAGCTTGAAGTTCAGATACTCGCCTAGCGGATGTAATGGCTACTAAAAAGAGAGTCTTCCACGACAAAAATTTTAATGGGCAAGAGGAGGCTGGTTCAAAGGGGGGCAGCATCAACTTAGATAATAATAAGTTTAGACTCCAAGGTGACGTAGGAGATCTAATTGGTGGTCTAATATGAAAAGACCCTTTTAAAAAGGCTTTACAAAGTCTGTGGGCCATAACTGGAGCCCCACATTCTTCCACATGGAAATTAGAAATGGCAGCCAATTGAACTCTTAATGTGGCAGGAGAAGCACCCTGATGGAACAATTCTGTTAAAAACTCTAATATTTTATTCAAAGGAGCTATAACAGGGTCCACTTGCTGTGTATTCGCCCAGCATACAAAGCGCTTCCATTTACTAGTATATGTTTTAGTAGTGGAAGCTTTATGAGAAGCCACTAATATATTTTGAACTGCAGGCGAAAGAAGATCAGACCTGGCTAAGTTGGGAATTGGAGCAGCCAAGCTGCTAGATGGAGGGACAAGAGCCAGGGTTGGGGAGCCCCTGACGAGTGAGTCAATAGATCTGGCTCTGGGTCCAGGATCCAGGGTCCCCGAATGCAGTGTGTCATGAGGAAGGGGAACCAAATTTGACGAGACCAGAATGGGGCAATGAGGATTATTGTCCTGTGTAGGTTGTTGGCTTTCTGGAGAAACTTTGAGATCAGGGGGAAGGGAGGAAATGCGTACAGGAGACCCGGGGGCCAATCGTGAATCACTGCGTCCCTGGGGACTTCCCCTGGAGGGGGTAATAGGGCAAACTAGCTCCTGCATTTGGCGTTCATTGGAGACGCAAACAGATCGCAGGAAGGCTGGCCCCACGTGCGAAAAATCTTTTTCGCAACTGACTGTTTTAGGGACCACTCGTGCGGTAACAGTATTGCTCTGCTCAGCCTGTCGGCTATGACGTTGGATGACCCCGGGATGTGCGTTGCTATCAGAAAGCGACCCATGGACTCCGCCCATTGCCAGATTCTCATGGCCTCTCTGCATAGCTGATAGGACTTGGTTCCCTTGCTTGTTTATGTACCAGACTACAGACATGTTGTCCGTCTGAACTGCAATAGTTCCCAGAGGAAGAAGGGGAGCAAAGTGTTGCAACGCTAGGAACACTGCCCTCAACTCTAGAACATTGATGTGCAGATTGTACTCTAAATTGGTCCATTCGCCTTGGACTGTCTGTCCCTGAAAGATGCCCCCCCACCCTATCAGGGAAGCGTCAGTGGTCACCGTAGCTGTCGGAGCGGGTAGCACAAATGGTCTCCCTTGGAAAGGTTGCAAGTCTGAAGCCACCAGTCTAGGTGTGATTTGCATGTGTTCGTTATAAGAATCTCGTGTGTCAGAGGTAGTTGTTGGAACGACCATTGTGCAAACAGTAGCCATTGTAGGACTCTCATGTGCAGTCTTCCCAAGGGTATTGCAATAAGAGAAGCTGACATGAGTCCCAAAACCTTCAGTACCAGTTTTGCTGGGGATTTCCTGGACAAAAGAAGAAGACGTATGTGAGTCTGAAGTGAAAGTATCCTTTCTGGAGGAAGTCTTAGAATTAACTGATGTGTATCTAATTCCGCTCCTATGAATAAGATACGCTGTGATGGCTGTAGTAAGGATTTTCGAAGTTTACGGAAATTCGAGGTGAACACACAGTTGAAGAGTGTAGTCTCTGGCCTGTACTAGTTGACGCTGGGTGGTGGCAGAAAGGAGCCAGTCGTCCAGATACGGAAACACCTGGAATCCTAGGCGTCTCAAGTGAGACGCTACCACTGCCATGCATTTGGTGAAGACCCTGGGGGCTGAGGTCAGACCAAAGGGCAGGGCTCGAAACTGAAAATGACTGGCACCCAGCCGGAAGCGCAAATGATCTCTGGATGCCCTGGCCATTTTGATGTGGTAGTATGCATCCTTCAGATCTATTGAGCACATCCAGTCGTCCTTCTGTAAGAATGGAAGGATCGATTGAAGCGTGACCATTCGGAACTTTTCTTTCTTGACGAAGGTATTGAGGTCGCTTAGGTCCAGAATGGGCCTCCAGTCCCCTGTTTTCTTTGGAACTAAAAAGAACCTTGAGTAAGTTCGAATCCTCTTTGGTCCGCTGGGACTGGTTGGATGACTCTTTTTCTAGCAGCTTTGAAATTTCTATAGCTGCTGGCTCTGCAGATGGGGCACATCTGGGAGTCTTTTCTTTGGAATGGGATAGGATAGAAATGGTATATTGTAACCTCTGGTAACCACGCCTTTTACCCACTTGTCTGTAGTTATGTTTTGCCAGGCCTGAGGGTATAAAGCTAAGCGACCCCCGACTGCCTCCAGAGCAGGACAGTCGGGCCTCCTCTCAGGAGTGCTGGAAAGGTTTACCAGGGAGTGTATCCCTGTCACCTTGATTCTGCGGACCCCCTCTGCCGCCAGGGCGGCGTCTTCCACCTCTGCCCCCTCCTCTGCCTCTAGAAGGGGCATCACCCTGTGTGCCTGGGAAAGATCCTTGGGGGAAACCACATTTTTCCACCACGTTGCCCTTTGGGGTACGGTCTGGATGGGGTGGAAAAATGGACTCCGACAGCAGACAGAGTCTTTCCCTCCTGCTCACACCGGGTAAGGGTCTCCTTTACTTTGGGGCCAAAAAGAGTGGCACCGTCAAATGGGGCGTTAGTAAAGGAAGACTTGAAGGCTTCCGCAAATGAACATAAGCGCATCCAGGATTGTCTGCGAAGAGCAATCGCTGAAGCTGCTGCCCTACTCGAACCTTCGGCTGCGTAAGAGATCAGCCTCATGGACGAGTTCACAATGGATGTAAGGGTATTAAGTTGCTGTCACTTTCTCTGAGACAGCAGCATCTGTAGTACCCTGGAGGGTATCTCCCAACTCTTTGACTAGATCCCTCTGTAGTCGTGTAAAGTGGGTCAAGTAGTTCAGGGATCGCATGGAAAAAGCCGCTGAACTAAAAATGCGCTTCCCATACCTGTCCATAGTCCTAGAATCTTTATTAGGGGGATGGACAGATGAGGAAGATTCCGACATCTCCTTTTTCGTTGCCGCTGCCACCACCATAGCGTCCACTGGAACTCCTTTCGTTAAGTAAGTCTTGTCCTGGGGGTGCAGTGATATACTTATTAGGCTTCCTAGGGACTGGTTCCACTGTGTCAGGAGCCTCTCACGCCCTTCGAGCAATAAGTTCCATTAATTCATCGAAGGGCGGAGTGACCCAGGAGGAGGAAGGGCGAGCACCAAATGCCTTCAGCAATACTGACTCATCCTCAGAAGGGGGAAGGGACTGCCAGTCACCTCTCTGTTTCAGGATCTCCAATATGTCAGAAAAAGAGACATCTTCTGAAGGTGACTTAGGGGACCCTTCTGACTCATCCAAGTCAGTATAGGATGTCAAAGATTCTTGTGGAGAATCTAAGTGTCTCCTCTTACACAATCTTTTCCTAGGGACTTCTTCGTGGGGAGCATCCAAAGAAGCCTCCGAGGAAGAGGGGGCACCCTCCAGGGGTGGCTGAGACACCGGTGCTCGACGCTTGGATGTAGCCGTGGGTGCAGAGGAGGATAACGGCCCTTTATGGGGAGGAGAGGTTGCTTCTACTGATGTGGTTGTCTGGGTAGACAACACCTTCCTCATGAGATCGAAGGCCCCCGGGTCCCGAGTCGAAGAATCTCCCGGTTCCGAAGAAATGGGAAGAATCCCCGAGACAGGCACCGAAGGCATCGACCCCGAGGACGGAGCCGAATCGATCCGCGCCGAGGCCCCGAGGGGAAGAGTCGGAACCGAAACGTCGGTTCGACTCTCGGCCCCGGAACCAAGGACAGATCGTTGGCTCCGAGACTCCGGTACCGGATCCGACGGAGTCGAGGTGAGAGGAACAGACTGAGAAAAGGACGGTTCTGGACCCGAGGGCTCCACAATCAGTAGATCAACCTCTTCCGGCTCCAAAGACTGGACAGGTCTCGGAGGAGGAATGGATGGAGACAATGGAAGGCCTTCAAGTTTCGACACCAACTGGGTGGAAACCGAAATAAGTTTGGATAGGGCCGAATGCTCCAATAACTTCTGCACCACACGATCCACATCGACATCGGAGAGCTTAGAAGAAGAACGGGTCGAAGGAACCGAAGACGGAGCCGACCTCAATAGTGTCGAGGGAGGGAGCTCCATCACCGGTTCCAAGACTCGAGGCTCCCGAACTGACAACAGTTGAACACTCGGCCCGAAGTCTGTGGAACCGGTGATCTAACTTTACTGAAGAGCTCGGAGCCGATGACTTGGGCTCCGGCGTCTTCGATTCCTTCGAGGATTTGGATGCCTGGTCTGAAGCATCCAGAGCCTCCTGAAAGGAAGGTTTTAATAACCCCTGTCCATGAGTTTCCTGCGCCTATCTGTCATGACCCTCCCACTAAAAGAGTGACAAATTGAACAGTCCTCTTGTAAGTGGAGAGGGCCAAGGCAGTAGACACAGGAACTATGGTTGTCAGTAACTGACATTTTTTGGCCACACTGGCAACGTTTAAAACCTGATTTAATTTTCTCAGACATCTTGAAGAAAAAACAGGTAAGAGAAAAAAGGTCAAGTCCAGTAGAGAGACAAATCCAGTAAAAAAGTCGAATCCGATATATAAGTCAGTCCGGTTGTCAAAATCGAGTAAGGGGTGGAAGGCCCCGAAAAACTCTAACAAGTTAATTAAACTTTAACGGTACCGAGTATTTCTACCTTACCACACACACATACACTATGTCACCAAATAGTACTTTTAGAATAATTTTTTTCTCAAAAATAACAATAATAAAAGTTATTCCTTATCTGAAGTTGCTCGAGCTAGATCCCAGTGATGCGAACGCAGCAGCGGCAAACTAGATCTGAGGTAAAGGCAGAGGGGGATTGTGGGTATTAGGTTGTCTCGAGCTTCTTCTCGATGCAGAGCTTGCAAGCGGCCGACACCGAGCCGAGGATCGGCTCCGAACCCATGTGTAAGAACAAACGGCGAGAATGAACACTATCACATTGTTTCTTTACAAATAAATTATTTAAACAGTTGTAATGGCTAACATTTCAGATAACATTGCATGATGTCTGAAATTTGTCAGTTTGTCTTGTTACAGAAAGTTGGAAGGTTTTTATTTGAAGTATCCTTGGCTAATATTACATTTCTTTTAAGCAACATTTCTCTGAGAATGTCAGCACATGTGATAACATTTTTCTATAACTAGCAGCAATATGATGGTTACATCTGAGACTATCAACTGTGTTAAGCCTGTTGTATAGGCCTGGCATCAACAAAGCGTATCCTAAATGGTAACACCTTCATCTCCCATACCTGATTCATTGTTAATACTGACATGTTTTCATGAGTTGCACAGTTTTTCAGTCTTATCAGGTTTGTCATTGTGTTGCTTGTTGGGATGGGGTGGTTATACTTATGTATTGCGTGTATTCCTATACAGCAGGAACAAGCAGTGCAACTCCTAGCAGAGTTAGTGCTTGTAGTTTGGGGCAATGCTGAACTGCATCCTCAACCATGCATGGCTCACCCCTGTCCAGAATGCCAGGGTATAGTGCTAGTACAAGTGCTTTGATTGTGTTCCTGCAGACCCACACAAGGTACAACTTGTCTTGGCCATACCACCTCACACACACATAAGTGCATATAAACATTACTACTGAATGATTCACAGCTGTTGCTACTGGCCCTTATAATGGCTACCTGCTGTTAACCAGGTTTCTCACCCACACACATACTCACTTATTTAGTGTCAGGCTTACCCTTCTGTAACCCCCCCCCCCCATGCAACCGATGATGATTCTGGCCTGCTCTTTGCAAATTTCTTTGTGTCTTAGGGTCACCTATGTCTGATGCACAGAGTGTATAGCGAATGCTTACTTACTCAGAAGCTTGCTTCAATCCAATGTTTTGTACTTTTATTTTTTTGTACTCAGATTTAAAAATGATTATGTACTTCTTCATCTTCACTGTATTTGTATTGCATTCTTAGCAATGCAGTCCTACTAATTAGTAATCAGTGCCTGTTCAGCACCTTGTACAAATTATGCTAAGATTGCCCTGGTCATCGCTGGAGTGTCTACATCAAGCAACTGCCTTGGTTAATGGTGTTTCTACAAGTTGTGTCTTCTGGAGTTGACTCTAATACTCACAGAATACAATCATTACATGGGTAAGTAAAGGCTGCAAATGTTGCATGCATTACAGTTACTGTTTGTATGTGTTCAGCTTCGTATGTCTTCAGTTATATATTGAATGCGTGTGGTATCCTGTCTCTTAGCCAGGTTCATAACATATTGTGCATGGCTACACCTGCCAGGATTATCCATGGCTGCTTGTTCTTCCTCAGACTCCTTACCTGTCTCTGCTGGCCCTGTCTGTGGGGCTGCAACTACAGTACTTATTTATTTATTCAACATTTGTTGACCAGGAATGTCTGACTAGGACAAAGCCTATTTTCAGCGGAGGCCTGGGGAGAAACACTTCAGATGCATGTCTTTGGAATTCTTGGCATTCTTGTCCTTGCACAGCTGTTTTCTGACAATTATATTAGGCAATATGGCACAGACTGTGAGTATTTTGGCTGAGGTGGCTGGGGTCATACTGCAGTTTACCACCAGATGTGTATAGACAATGGAACCTATTTGAGCAAGCCAAGTACATGCTTGATAATATTCTTGGTTTGAGCATGGGCATCATTGTATCCTTGCTCAGTGGGATTGTGTGGGTTTCTCATGGGTGCCATGAGCCAGGGTTCCAGTGAATAACCTGCATCCCCCATTAGATGCTATTGTGGAAAGTCACCCCTAGCAAACCTTACATACAAGTCACAGGTGTTGCCTTATGTGTGAGTTATGATTCAAAGTACCCACCAGCTTACCCACTTTTGTTTCTTCAGGATATGCATGTTCTTAGGTGGTTGGCTACTTTAGGAGACACACCTGAACTATTGAACAAAAAAAAAACAGAGAAAAGAAAGTCCAAACCATGTAAAATAGTTAAGTAATTTTAGAGGATGAGACAAAAAGAGCAAAAGATATTTTTAACTTATTCAATTACCAAGCATCAGAGTAATTCTTCCAAGTATGTTCACAATAAGAACTCTGTGTCGTATTATTAATCCATTTATAAGCAAGTATCATTCCTGTGTTTGTGGCTGTATTGCAGAGTATTGGAAACAAGGCCAAGATGGAGCATGGATTGGCCACAAGTGTTTTATATGCTCATAGACCACCTTGCCATGTTGAACTGCTTCATTAGCATGTACTTTCCCCTAATTATTCCTTCATTAGCATATTCTGTCACGTACCCTTGTTTTGAATGTGGGTGTGGTGGGCAAAGCTGTTTAATGAATTCCAATTAGTATGCTCACTAAAGTGCGGCATGAACTTGAGCTTAGCATAAAGTATAGGCATTCATGAATTTGGACCAAGGACTTTTTATTTGATCAGGCATTCTGAGAGACCAAACTTGGGCTAGCAGTCAAATGAGAAAAGAGACCTGTCATATTCGAGGAGACCTTATGTTTTCTCTGAGCCTTTTTAGGGATTGCAGGAGCAGGCTGGTGTCCTGCAGGTAGCTTTATAAACATTTCCTCAAAGCCAGTAAGATGGGGGGGTAGTAACAGCCACAGAATTGGACATCATATCCTCTATAAGGTCATATACCCTGCCTAGCTCTGAGGTAGCTCCCAACTCCCAAGCAAAACATCACTAAATTTAGCAATCATCTGAGGAAAAGTGAACACTTGTTTGGACTTAAGCTCAAGTTCACCTTCCAAAGAATCAGAGTAACTCAGTATCAAATAAGAAATCACCACTGTCTTCATCAGATTCTTCAGCATTCTCTGAAACAACAGAAAGGTCTCCAGCCAAACTAGCACTAGAGCTATGTATGGGAACATAATCACCAGAATTAGTTGTCTGCAGAACATTCTCAACCAAGGAAGCCACATCAACCTTATAAATAGCTCTAATCTGCTTTTCAGCTGTATGATGACACATCTGTTTCTTTTTTCTTGTGAACTTCACTACTAGATAAAATATCTGGGGACAGAGTTTTATGTCTGCCAAGAGGTCTCATACCCTGAACAACTCCTGCACCTAAAGGGTTTGGTTATCCCATACCTGCTCCAAGCACTGAATTAGCCCCAAAGCATGTGTCTAACTCCTGTTTATTGTAGCTGGCAAACACTAGAGGGAGATGGGACAAATAGTACGTGATCTGCAGGTCAAGCAGTGGCTCCAGCAGAATTACTAACCATAGGCTGAGGTATATTTTTATTTTCTTTTTAGGTACAACAAGCACTTAAAGTTTCTAGTAATAAGTATGTCCCCACACAACTAAACTCTGTCAAAATGTGTTATTATCATAAAACAATGTGAAATGTGTTCAGAATTATTTTACAAACTGACAGAAGTTAAAGGAGTTCCAGTCTGAAAAGATCAAATACCAAAAAAAAAGTGTGCCAAATCAGTGTTAGAAATTAACTCCATACACTTTAACCATGTTAAACATCCATAAAATAATGTTTAATAGCAATTTAAATTATATTTTCTTGTCAGAGACAGTAAAATTTAAACAGTGCATTCATATAACTTAATTCATGATAAAACTGCAATCTGATGACAAAACCCAAGACAGCCTACTCATATATATATAGATATATATAGAAATTAATTTAAAAATGCTGAAAATCCAAGTTCTGCAACATTTTCCTGTCAAAAGATGAAAATAAAGCAGACTAAAAACAGCAAAGACAGACCTCTAGTGTCTAACTGCACATCTGAGAGAAATACTGAAACTGTCCTCAGAAACTGTACAAACATTTGTCAAAGATAGATTCCAAAGAAACCCTGCTACACAGATATTCCCACAAGAATTACTGTAAATGCTAACAGTAATAACATCTTAAAATAAATATATTTTTAAATAAACATAAAAATAGAAAGAGAATAATGAAACTAATAATAAAATGACAGGAAGTTTGTCCACAAATGGAGCTTATCTGACAAGTAAGCTAGAAAAATCAGCAATGAATTCTATGAAGAGGCAAAATACTTTTTTCTTTGGATGGCAGAAAAAGTTTGAACACTTGTTTCCTCTGACAGCTAAAGGCTTCCCTCTTGTGATATGCTCAGCCAATCATCAGTCATAGAAAGAGAGAGGGAGGAGGTCTGCTCTTTTGAAAGCTGGCCAGTACTAGGTTACCTTGGCAGATAACACAAAATGCTACTGAGGCAGTGGGAATGATGTACATTTCCTACTGTAACTAGGAATGGAAGATTCAAAAATCTGTCTGGTCCCTTGGATGAATTTGTACCTCTCATCAATGTTTTCCAAATCTCAGCTGAAGAAGTACCAAACAGCATGTCCTTTTCTACTGGAGCACTGAGAATTTGTGCTTTGACATCCCGAGGCTTATTTTGAGATTTAAGCCATACATATATACATATGCATAACTGCTCAGTTGAATCAAGAGCATCATATTATCAGTTTAAAGAATGCTTGGTGACCTGAGTTACAGAAGATACTATACTGAAGAGGGAGGATTTAATGCCTGATTATTGCAAATCTGCAAGGACCTTGTTAATGGTAGCAAAGAATGCAAGCTAATATTTTGCCATATTAGCCTCACAGCTGATAGTTTAAAAACTGTACTATCCTTATCAGAAGGCAAAACCTACTGACAGTAAGATTTATTGAACTAGCATCCTTGGCTAAGGAAATCACTGATGTATCTCCCACTGTGTTACAAAAAAAGGAACTTATGGGTTTCTGGCACTTTACAGAGTCTGTCTGGCTTCATGGGTGCAAGGGACTGTCATATGAACTACTTGTTGCACTAAAGGCAATCTCTAAAGTAGTCTGTAAAAAAGCAATTACTGGAATTAGATAGCTGGAGTATCAGGAGAAACCAAGATTGTAAGATATGTATTTTGAATTTTAGAACTTTTATACAAAGGTTTGAGAAACACAGGTCCAGTGCAGGTCTCTAAGTTCCCTCCTTTTTGAGTAAAAGGAACACATTTCTAGCTATTATAAATAGCTTAGCACCAACTCGTACATGTTTTAAAAACAAGAGATTGCCATGGATATCAAAAGAAACCATTAGACTTCAAAAACTAAGGGACAAAAGCTGGTTTCAATACCAGAAAATAAAAGACAACAAAACTCTGTTAGCATACCAGCAGCTCTGCAATCAAACAAAAGAACAACTCAAATTAGACAAAATACATCTATGCAAAACAAATATGAAAACAACCCCAAAAAGTTCTGGCAGGCAATTAATTCACTCCTCCACCCAGGTAAAACTACAACCCCAGAACCAACAACCAATAACCAAAGCGTAAATATTGCCTCAGAAATCAACACCTACTTTATAAACACCATTGTCTCCTTAGTTACAGGAAACAATTCCACCCCACCGTTTCTTCCACTTAATGTGGAAACTAACAACAATGTTTTTGACCTCAAACCTGTCCCAACTAACATCATAAGAATGATACTGAAAAAAACTGAAACCTTCGTCCTTTGCAGCTGACCAACTCTCCAGTGAGTACTTCAAACTTTCTGATAATGCCATAGCTCTTCCTATCTCCATTCTGGTAAAAAGGTCTATAGCAGAACAATATGTCCCAAAATTATGGAAAATTCCTATATCACCCCTCTACATAATGGTGGAACATCAACAGAATTAAACAATTACAGACCCATAGCCATCCTTTCCCCCTGTGTCAAAATTCTGGAAAAATGTATACATGCTCAATTGCTACAATACCTCCTATCTCAGAACCTTACCTCTCCCTCCCAACATGGTTTCAGACCAAAACATAGCACCACCACAGCCCTAATTAATTCTTCTAACACCATCAATCAACTCAGAAATTCAAACCATCAAGTAGCATCAATCTTCCTAGACATGTCAAAAGCATTCAACACTGTCTCCCATCAGAAACTCCTTAATACTCTTGCCTCACTAAACCTATCAAAGACTATCCTCTCCTGGTTCCTAAGCTATCTTTCTGACAGACAACAAACAGTACGATGGAAAACCGAACTCTCACTTCTGCCTATCTCAGTCGGAGTCCTCCAAGGATCCATACTACGGCCCCTTCTTTTCACCATCTTCTCTAATGATCTAGCCTCATCCACAACACACACTAAAGTAGTTAAGTATGAGGACAATTCAACTTTAACCTGCCCAGCATATACCTTACAATACCGCCAAATAGTAGCCAAACAATCTTTTAATGATATCGAAACATATCTAAGTAAATCACAACTAATCCTCAACACCAAAAAGACACAGTTAATGTTATTTACCAGTAGAAAACAATCACCTACCACCCCTCCTTTCACCATTCTGTTAGCAAACAACACAGTCATCCAATCAGTTGAGCATACAAAACTCCTCGGTATGACTATCGACAACAAACTCAGATTTGACCAACACATACCCATCACAATTAAGAAAGTTCACATTAAACTTGGCTTACTGTATAGAAGCAAGCCATTCCGGAATGATGATACTAGACTAGCTATATCCAGAACCTCCATCCTCTCTATGCTCCTTTATGCTTTCCCCTCTTTACCAACTTAAAAAAATCAGACTTAACCAAATTGGAAACTTGCTACAACAAAATAGCCCACTTTGCAGCCAACCTTCCCCACCAAACCCACCACTGTATTGCTCTATATAAATTAATCTAGCTGGAGCTAACTAAGCTTATCCATCTCTACCAACTTAAATTCACACACACAATATCATCTTCCATCCTGACAACTGCCCATCCCTCAAGGAATTTGTTCCCTATTCATGCCCACAAAGACTAAGATTTGCAGACAGAAACTTGCTTACAGTAAACAAAGCTAACAACACTCAAGGTGAAGCCCTATTCTCAAATCAAATAACCAAATTATGGAGCTCACTAACCCACACTCTCCAAAACACACCTCAATCTACCAATTTCAAACAACTACTATTTGAACATCTATCCAAAAACTGCCATTGCTCCTGCGCCAAACCTGACTGACAAGATATCTATAACTCTCTCACCATACTATCCACTCCTTACCTCATTTTCTCCCTCTCCTCGGTGTTACCACTGTTCATTAAAAAAAAAAATGAAATCTCATTTGTTCCTAACGATTAATATGTACACAGTACTAATTTTATTATTCTCGCACTGATCTTTACTGAAATGCTTGTGTGATTCTCTTTTTTTAACTTCTATGTATTAGAAAACAGAACTGAATACTTCTTTGTATAGACTAACTGAATTATGTGTATTCTGCATCTTACTACATGTATACTATTGTACTATCTAATTATTGTATTTTGCTTATATTTCTGTGGAGCTTTTCTTCCTGTCCTCCGCTGAAAATGAGCTTCTAGCCTAGACAGACTTTCCCAGTAAACAAATATAAATAAAAGTAAAATTATTGAATAAAAACCTTTTTCTTTATGAGAATCTGAGACAGATTCTACCACTCTGTGAGATTACATGTGAGATATAATGGAAAGAAAGAGATGGGTTTGATACTCTGGGTGCAGAGAAACCCCTACATTTGTAGGAAAAAAATCCCATGTTTTTTTTGAATAATTTCCAAAACCAGGAATCTGTTGTGACCTGATTTCATAGGGAAATAGACAGAAAGACAGCATGCAAGGTTTAGGGGATGGTCAGGGTAGGGAAGGGGTTGAGAGAGGAAGATAGACAATTTTCTTGAACTGCCCTTGGCCCTGGGCATAGCCACCTTTTTTATTGAAGTGCTTTGACATTATTTTTTGTACTATTGCTTCCTTGACTTTTGTTGGGCTTGTTTAAAAGTTTTTCTGTAGAATGTCCCCCATGGCTGGAATGGTAATTTCAATTATAATTAGGAATGGGAGACTGGAAAATTTGTTTGACCCTTGAATGAGTTAGCCAATTTCATCATTCTTTTTTTTTCAAAACTTCAGGAAATGTGGTGCCAGACAGAAGAATTGGTGCCTTGACTTCCACAAGCATATTTGAGATTACCTATGTATAACTGACTTAGTTGGGATACTGCATTAGCACCATCATTTGAACATTTTAAAGAACATTTAGTGACCTGAGTTACAGAACAGCTGATATTACACAAAGAAGATGTAATGTCTGATGAAGGCAACTCTGCCAGAACCTGCTTATGCCAGCAAAGGGTTTTATTTATTTATTTAGTTTCTTATTTATTCTTTGTTGACCAGGTTAGTCCTGCTAAGCTATGGCCTCTTTTCAGGGGAGACTCAAGGTGGTATTTATACTACTAGGAGATATTTGGCCAGGGCATCAGGGAACTTCCCCTACTCATAACTCATACAGCTACAGTGGCAACTGGAGGACAGTGTGCAAAATGGAGAGAGTGGTGGAAGGACCAGAGGTGAATGCTAGTGTTTCTACTGGAGAGATGTTACAGGACTCTGAAGTTTTTCAGCAAAAATTGCTTGTTGAAGCAGAGAAAGGAGAATTGATGACTTGAAGGATGTATAATTACAACCCTCCAGTCAGGAATGTTGCGGGATGATTTATTAAGTGAAATGCTAGTACAGAGTAAATTCAAAAGTGGAAAGGAGATTTCATGGGGAGAAATCATGGACAAAATTGAAAAGGAAGAAGCAGATGACATTCTGAAGGGTGAAAGTAAAGGGATGAAATCTTATGCAGAAATGGTGAAGGAATATGGAGGCGAGAAGAAAAGAAGAAAGATGAAGTAAATGTAAAGTGCAAATTTGTGGTGAGAATTCAAAGTAAAGATGAGAAAGAAAGGGGCAGGTATGAAGTTTGGGAAAATATAATAACTCCCTTGGGTGTAAAGGCTCTAGAGGTAAGAGCTTTTATTCTTGCTAATAAAGAGACATTTTGTGACATATTTGAGACTGGTTACACAATGGAAAGTTGCTTGGTAGAATATAAGAAAAAGGACTGTAATCCATGGAATTTATATTTGGTTACAATATTTAACAGAAAAAAAGATACATGTGCAGTTTTGAAATGAGCTTTAGAAAGAGACTTTAAAATGTATTTAAGTAAAATATGTAAAGAAATTGTGGCTATTTCCAAAGTTTATAATAATAGGGGTTTATGGACTGGAGGGTGGGATTGTAGCATTGTACTGAAAATGGCAAATGAAAAAAAGTTTTACATATTCCTATCATGATAAATGTGGAAGGGAATAAGGGTGTAGTGAAATATTGGGGTCAACTCAAAACATGCATTTTTTTGTGGTAAGGATGATCATGTAATAAGTAATTGTGACAATAGATGTTATATTTGTGGGGAAAGGGGCCATGATGTGAGAAGATGTGAATTAAAATGTTATAAACGAGATAGAGCTGGTCATTTGTGGATGGACTGTAAATAGAAAAAATGATAAGGAAAGAGTAGGAAAATGAGAAAAAAGTAAACAGAAAGATAAGGAAGAGGAAGTAGAAGGTAAATATAGAAGAAGAAAGAAAAGATAAATAAGATAATGTAGAAAAAGGCTGTGAAATAAATGATGAGGAAGATATAAATTGGAAAACAGTAAAAGAAAAATTATTCCATCAGGAAAAGTAAGAAGGACAGATAAAGAAAGTTTAAAGGAAAAAGTATGAAAGAAAAAAGCAAGAAAATGGGTGAAGGTAATAAGAAAAATATGAATTTGTATAAAAATAATATTTAGGAAATTAGAAATAAGAGAAAATACTAGCTTTGAGTACTTTCTGTAAATGTAAATAATATTAAAATATGGTTAGAAGGATAGGAGTATTAGCGTGGTGTAGTAAATATGATATAGCTGTAATAGTTTTGGAAGATGTAAGATTTTTAATCAACCATAAAGGGAGAATTTATTGAATAATATTTTAGATTATGTAGTAATCATATTAACAGGAGATTTTAATTGTGATTTAAGAGGGAGAAAAAAGGAAGTAATGTTTAAAAGATGTTACAAGCTATCACATGTGGAAGATTAAACGTGTCATAATAACTCATGGACATGCAGTCAAGGTACATGTAAAACTGAAATAGATTATTTTATAATATCAGAAGGATTAAAAGTTTAGCAAACCGCAGTGGTACGGCGGTAGCGTTGTTACCTCACAGCAAGAGGTTCTCCCGTTCGATTCTCGGCGTGGCTTGGGAGTGCCTTCTGTGTGGAGTCTGCATGTCCTCCCCGCGGTTGTGTAGCATTCGAAAGACATGCATGCGTAAATGGGCATGCCTTCGTTGAAGGTTGGGTGCCGTGCTGGCACCTCGGCATTTTGTAAAAATCTACTGCCAATCATTAGCGGACCGGAGTTCGGCTGTGGTGACCCCTTACCGGGAAGAAGCCGAAAAGACAAACAACATCAGAAGGATTAAAAGTTGTTGAAGATAAAGTAATTGTAACAGGATTTTCAGATCATTTATCAATATGGATAAAGTTAAAGGAGATTAAAGAATATATAAAATAGGAAAAGAGAATAAATGAGTAAATACACGATGAAATGGAAATGAAAGAGAAAAAGTGTTTTTGGAATGGTAGAGAAAGAAGCAATAAAGCAGGAAAAGAAAAACATGAAGAATAGCTATAAACATTCCTATAACACTGTTATTTTTGATTGGATAATTGGGCTGGTTTCTGTTTCTCTGCCTTTAATAGCCAGTGTTTTAAACCAGTTGCACTTATTTGCTCAAGCTGTTCGAAGCTGCAGTGCTCTACTGTGCTACTAGAAAAACATACATGCTTATTTTCTACTGTTTCTGCACTTCTGTTTTACTGTATATCTGTGTAACTGTATTTTAGTCTCCTTATTTTGTTTGTTAGAGCTGAATGTCTGTTCCTGTTGGTGACCTTTTGACCTTGTAGTGAAATCTTTTGTCTAGAGAGGCCTAGCTCTTTTCTTTGTGGCAGAAAGAATCAGTCTAGTTTAATCTAGCTAAAAGCATTCCTGCAGCACTCTTATTTTTAGGTTCAAAGTAGGTACTAGGCTATCGGCCCTAAGGCTTATACAAGCCTAGCCAAAAAGGTACCCTGGCTTTTGCCACCCAAGAAAATTATTTTCCTGTGCCCCTGTCGAGCAAAGCCACAGAGGTGATCCCCGGGGTGAATTTCCTATTTCCCATTCAATCATCAAGATTTTTGTTGAAGAGTGCTAATGAGGAGCTTTGTTTGATATAGATAGGAAGTTTGTTCCAGAGTTTGGAAAGTCTCTGGGACAAGAATCTATCCCTCCAGGATGTTCTGTTTATTGTGGTGACAAGGTTTAGGTCCCTAGAGAGTGTAGCTCGGAGGGGTTGTGATTTTTTTAAGTGGAGCATGTCCAACAGCTCTGGGTTTGACATAGCTTTGTATGTTAGGCAGAGATCGCCTCTGAGTAGGTGAAATGCGACAGAGCAAAGCTGGAGTTTTTTTAGACGGTCTGCGTAGGGCATCTATTTGAAGCCAGTAATCCTCTTTGTGAGGTATTTCTGTGGCATTTCCAGTTGTTGTAGATGTCTTGTGAGGTACATACCAAAATGTACTCTATAATGGGTCTAATGAGTGATGAGTGGAGGGGAACAATGACCTCTTTTTTCTGGATGAGAAACCTTTTGGGATGAGGTGTGCCATGTAGAAGGATTTCCTGACTACTGTGGCGATGTGATTATCAAAGGAGAGACTACTGTTCACCCCAAGGTCTCTTATCACACTTTCGGTGTTAAGTAGACTACCACCTATGTGGTAGCTCATGGGTACAGAGTTTTTACCAAAGAGGATGACAATGCACTTTTTGGCATTGAGCTTGAGGCCATGGCTTTGACACCAGGCATCTGTCTCAGTGAGGCCCTTTTGTAGGATGTCCACATTGTTAGGAGTTTCAATTATGGCTCCTAGTTTGCAGTCATCTGCAAACTTCATTAGCCAAAGACCTTCTGCGTTAGCCTGTATTTCAGAAAAGTAGATAGCAAACAGGAGAGGACCCAGGACTGTACCCTGTGGTGCTCACCTTGTCACTGGTCTGAAGTCGGATTTGGAGTCTGCTACTTTCACAGTGTGGGTTCTGTCAGAGAGCTAGTTGGCAACCCATCTCGTGACATTTGGATTTATACCTAGTTTAGTGAGTTTATCTATCATTCCAGTGTGGGGGATGATGTCAAAAGCCTGGCGAGATCTAGATAGGTTGTGTGAACCAAATTACCCTCATCAACGGCTTTGGTGACTGCTTCAAAGAAGTCAATCAGGTTTAGGAGACATGATCTGCCTTTTACAAACCCAAACTGGGTGGGGTCCAGAGTTTGGAGATTACCAATGTTTTTGTTTATAAGTTCCATGATGATACGTTCCATGGCCTTGCAGACCAGGCTCGTTAGGTTAATGGGGCGGTAGTTCCCAGGGTCCGTGGTGGCTCCCTGTTTGTGGAGTGGGATAACCGTTGCTGTGTGCCATTCAGTGGGCATAAAGCCTGAGGTGAGGCTATGATTGAACATGGTGCTGTACTTCATGTAGAATGCAGCCTGGGATGTTGTCAGGTCCCATGGGTGCTGTGTTCTTGACTTTGGAGAGTGTGGTTTTTACCTGTGCAGCCGTGATTACAGGAACTTTGCATTCTTCTGGTATAGAGATGGGCCCTTTAGGGGGTGAGGGGGGTAAAGTTAGCACTGGACCTATCTGCCAGGATGTTGGCAATATCAGTTGGTTCTGTATATTTAGTGCCATTGTACTGTAACTCGGAGCAGATCTGAGTGTTGCCATTGAGATTCTTGACATAGCTATAGGATGCTTTGTGGATGTCTTTAGAATCAGTGGCAATTTTGTTTTCATAACTAGATTTGGAGGATTTTCTGAGGGATCTCAGATTCTTACTGAGGCTGACCAGGGAGTTCTTCCAGTCATGGGATTTTACTCTTTTTTGCAACAGTTTCTTTCTTCTGTTGTAGAGTTTGTTTATGGCAGGGGACCACCAGATTGGCTTCCTTTTTTTGGAGGATAGCATTTTGGTATCACTCGTGCAAATGCTTATAAAGTGCATGTGTGTAGGATTCAGTAGTCATAACTTTATTGTCCATCTGCATGGGTGTTGTGAAGTTTGCCACTTCTGTCTTAAGAAGCGTGAAGTTTGCTTTGGAGAAATTTTTTACAGTGGTTTCCCTAATGGGGGGTGGGATGTGGATGTCTAGGCTGATTAGCTTATGGTCGGATCTGACCAAGGAATTGACCTCTGGTGTGGAACACCTGTCACCCATGTTGGTAATGACCAGGTCTAGGATATTGCTGCCCCTGGTGGGGGTGTGGATAAGCTAATCCAAGGTGCTGGAATTTATGAATTCCAGAAAACGTTGAGCAAAAGGGTTGTTACATGAGTAGTTTTCCCAGTTAATGGTGGGGTAGTTGAAATCACCCATTATTTGGGTGTTGGGTTGTACCCTAATATTTTCCAGTGTATCAAGAAATGAGGAGTGGGAATCCTGGGACATGGTGGGGGATCTGTAGCAAGTTACAATTTGGATTACGGTCTTGCCCAGAGTTAGTTGCACTTGGATAATCTCGGATGCATTATGCTGAGCAACTAGCCTGGAGGTGTGGATATCCTTAATGAATATGTACTTATTTGCTCAAGCTGTTGAATGCTGCATTGCTCTGCTGTGATACTGGAAAAAGACAAGGGCTTATTTTCAACTGTTTCTGCACTTCTGTTTTACTGTATATCTGTGTAATCTTTCAACTGTTTTTTGTCCCACCTACCCGCCCAGCTGTTGTGGTGGTCTTAAGTCTTGAGGGCTTTGAGTTGCTACTGTATTTTACTGTATAATACTGTATATGTACTGCTACTTGTATAAATTTGATACTGGACACTCCCCCCAGTCACATTACATCAGCTCATTCGACTGTTTATTGTGAGAACTTAGTAAAGGCCCACCCCTTTAGCTTCTGAACCTTGAATTATCTCATTATCTTTTGTCTCTTCACTTTCTACTTAAAAAAAAAAAAAAAACTGTACCTCTTCCTACTTCATTTTGCTGTTTGTGCTTAGGAGTTCAACTGCATTTAGTTTGCCGTATTTATTACTGCTTGTTGGCAGCCTCACTAAATTAATGATGGTATTCTACTGAAACGCTGCTTTATTTGTGCTGTCTGTTACTTCTGTGATTTGTGAGCTACCATTTCAAAGCAATCTACGGATTAACTATATTTCATTGCTATCTACTGCAATTCATTACTGTTTAACTGCATTTTGCTGCATTTTGTTGCTGTTTAACTGTATTTTTTCATACTGCAAGTTCTATTCTTTTAACTATAAGTGATTAACCTGTGCTTCATTGTGAGTTTTTTCTTACCGAGTTCTTAACTTTAAAATTGAGTGGCATAGTCTAGATACAGGCCTGCGGCATCCAGAGCTTCAGACACACGTTTTTTAACCCTTTTTGAGGTATTCCAGCTACAAGTTTTCACTTAGTAGCACTTGTGTTATCATCTAGTAGTAGTACTCGTAGACCTTCCTCCCTTTACCCTCTTGGCTCTTTCAGTTTCTGTCAAATATGGATGGACAATTTCCTACATTTTCTCCTGCCAGTCTGGTCGATATGGGCATCCTGAGACAGTGTAGCAACTGCCTCATGTAAATGGACAACCCTCTACTACTAGCACCTAGGAACACAATTTGTGAGAGATGCAAATACATCAAGCACCTCTTGTCATTGCTCTCTCCCCCACAAACCAGTATATATGGCACTGACAAGGTTGGCAACATGAACACCACAACTCAAACACTACCCACACCTACACAACACATGCCCACATATGCGGAGGCTCTCAACAAAAGCATACCCAAACAAAAGAGACCTCTGAGGCATAAACGCACCCAAACTCCACTGCCCTCCACACACCACACATAGTTCACACACCTGTGTCTCACAGCCACTAAGGCCTAAACATAAACCCAACATATTAGTCATAGGAGACTCCATTGTAAGACACACAGATGTGCCCCTCACCAGGCTGGATAAGGACAAAGTCACGGTTAGTTGTTTGTTGGGTGCCAGAATCCACCATATCACCAATGCACTCAAGTCTCTCAACAGGTACTGTTATGACTCTGTCATAGTCCATGTTGGAGTGAATGACTTGAGATGTACCTCCCTGGACTATATGAAGAGAGACATGATCGAGCTCGCTGAGTATGTGTCCCAGGCAGGTAAGTCCCTAGCCTAAAACAGCATTCTACCATCACCCAGAATGATGCCTCAATACAAATAAAAAATGATTGACTTTAACAACTGGTTTAATTTCTGGTGTCATTCAAAGGGGATCCAGTACCTGGCAGCCTGGGATGACATGATTGACAAGCCACAATGCTTAGCCAGAGATGGCCTACATCTGTCTCCTTTGGGCTTCAGGCTCCCGGCAAAGGCTCCTGCCTCTCCCATAGTGCCTTTTTCAGGCAATGCCATGAGGTCAAAACTATCAACATGAAACTTTCATCAAAACGTAAATTAAAGGTCATGCTGCTAAATGCTAGGAGTCTAAACATGAAACTGCACTCATTGCAAGCATTCTTAACCCTGGAAGAAGCTGACATTTGTGCAGTCACAGAAACCTGGTTCAAAGCTGTGAAGAGCACCCTAGCCATACCAGGTTACTCATCCTATCATTCATTCAGACCTCAAGCTGTGGGCAGCAAAACAAAAGGAGGTGGAGTTGCAATATATATAAAAGACATACACACATCTGGGCTGGTCAAACAGTATGATGCCAGAAAATACTCCAGGTGCAGTTAACAATTGACAAGACCCCCTATTCAAATCATAGTTAGCTACAGGCCTCCAACTTAGACTCAAGATGCCCACTGCACTTATCTGGACCTCTTCGAATCTATCAAGATTCAACCCTTTACCCTGATCATGGGTGACTTTAACTATCCAACCATAGATTGGAAGAAATACTCATGCCAAAACACAAAGGGCCAGAGATTCCTTGATTTCATCAATGCAAATGCCTTGGACAAGTTGCTTGACACCCCCACAAGAGGTGAAAATATCTTGGACTTGTTATGAACCAACATGAGTAACCACTGCAGCATCCCTACAGTGTCATCATCATTGGTAAGATCCGACCACAAAGCAGTCACTTTCGAAGCCACCATCTCCCCTGACCCCCCCCCCCCCTTCTAGCTAGGGTCAAACAAAAAAACTTCTCCAAAGCTGATTACAACCTCCTGAGCGAAGCTCCACAGCCCCCTCCCCTCCACAGAAACTGGCACATATGTCCAAACTTACACCAAAGTACTATATAAGCATTTATATAGCTGCATGGAATCAGGAATACCAGACAGGATGAAATCCTCCTCCTCAAAGAAGAGTAAACCTGTCTGGTGGGCATCTACAATAAGTAAACTCTATAATAAAAGGAAAAAAAAATTGCTGTCCAGGACCAAG
Organism: Protopterus annectens; assembly: GCF_019279795.1. Taxonomy (NCBI): domain Eukaryota; kingdom Metazoa; phylum Chordata; order Ceratodontiformes; family Protopteridae; genus Protopterus; species Protopterus annectens. Next base: position 544,549,485 of record NC_056729.1, on the reverse strand, counting down.
AAGGAGCAGGTGTCTAATTGGAAGCAATCTCTCCTTAGCATGAGCAAGCAAATAAGAGCACTAGTGAAATCCTCCAAAGCAAGCTTCGAGTCCAAACTGGCCACATCTACTAAAGACAATCATAAGGCTTTCTTTACATATGTCTGCTATCTCAAGGGAAGCACCCAGATCTGCTCAGAACTGGTGGTCAAGGACACCACATACACAAACCCTGTAGATATAGCCAACCTGCAGGCAAACAGGCTCAGTGAACACTTCACTCCTCTGTCCCCCCATCAGTAAAACAGAACATCCCCAGTACCTGCCCCCTCCCCTTATCTCTAGGGAGCAAGTCATCACTACCCTCTCAAAGGCAAAAAATACAGCCTCCATGGGACCAGATACCATCCCACGCTGCATCCTACATGAACTCAGACAGGAACTTGCAGCACTAATAGGCACCCTATTCAACCAAAGCCTGAGTACCGGCTTCATCACAGCCGAGGGGAGGACAGCTACTGTCATCCCTTTGCACAAAGGTGGATGTCCACTGATCCAGGAAATTATAGACCCATCAGCCTAACTAGCCTGATCTGCAAGGCCATGGAGCGGATTATCATGGACCTCATTAACAAGGACATTTACAACTTCCAGACACTTGATCCAACACAGTTTGGTTTTGTCAAGGAGAGGTCATGCCTGTCAAATTTGGTTGACGTCTTTGAGACAGTCACCAAGGCCATATATGAGGGGAAGATGGTGCACACTGCCTACATTGACCTGGCCAAGGCCTTCAATACTACTCCCCACTCAGGTATAATAGATAAACTCTCTCAACTAGGCATCAGTCCACATATTACCAGATGGTTCATAGGTAAGGTTCATAGGTAAGTACTAGGCTATTAGCCCTAGGGCCTATACAGGCCTAGCCAAATGAGTTCCCTGGCTTTCGCCACCCAAAAAAATTATTTTCCTGTGCCCCTGTTGAGCAGAGCCACAGCAGTGATTCCTGGGGTGAATTTCTTATTACCCATCCAATTGTCAAGATTTATCTTAAAGAGGGCTAATGAGGAACTTTGCTTGACATGGATGGGCAGCCTATTCCAGAGCAGAAGTCTCGGACAGGAATCTATCCCTCCAGCATGTTCTATTTATTGTGGTGACAGGATTTAGGTCCCTGGAAAGTGTGGCTCATAGAGATTGGGATTTCTTTAAGTGTAGCATGTCCATCAGGTCTGGGTTAGACATGGCTTTGTATGTTAGGCAGAGGGCACCTCGGAGTAGGTGATATGTGATGGAGTAGAGCTGAAGTTTTTTGAGAAGGTCAGCGTATGGCATCTGTTTGAGGCCAGTAATCCTCTTAGTGAGGTATTTCTGTGGCCTTTCCAGCTGTTGCAGATGTCTTTTGAGGTACATGCCAAATGGGTTGTTGTATTCTATGATGGGTCTAATAAGGGATGAGTAGAGAGGAACAATGACCTCTCTTTTTCTGGAGGAGAACCCCTTTGTGATGAGATGTGCCACATAGAAAGATTTTGTGGCTATTGTGGTGACGTGATTATCAAAGGAGAGACTACTATCCACCTGTGTCCCAAGGTCTCTTATCACACTTTCGGTGTTTAGTAGGCTACCTCCTATGTGGTAGTTCATGGGTAAGGTATTTTTCCCAAAGAGGATGACAATGCACTTCTTGGCACTGAGCTTTAGGCCATGACTTTGACACCAAGCATCAGTCTCAGTGAGGCCTCTTTGTAGAATGTCCACATCCTTAGGTGAAATGATTATGGCTCCTAGTTTGCAGTCATCTGTGAATTTCGTTAGGCAGAGACCAGCTGTATTAGCCTGGACTTCAGATAAATAGATACGGAACAGGAGAGGACCCGGGACTGAACCTTGTGGTACTCTGCTTGCAACTGGTTTGAAGTCAGATTTGGAGTCGGCTACTTTCACTGTGTGGGTTCTGTCAGTGAGCCAGTTGGCCACCCATCTTGTTACATAGGGATTTATGCCTAGTCTAGTGAGTTTATCTATAATACCAGAGTGGGGGATGGTGTTGAAAGCCTTGGCAAGGTCAAGATAGGCTGTGTGCACTACCATACCCTCGTCTACAGCTCTAGTGACTGCTTTGAAGAAGTCAATCAGGTTTAGGAGGCATGATCTACCCTTTACAAACCCAAACTGAGGGCAGTCCAGAGTTTTGAGGTTACCTATGTCATTGTTTATAAGCTCTAGGAAGATGCATTCCATGGCCTAGCAGACCAGCCTCATCAGGCTAATGGGGCTGTAGTGCCCAAGGTCTGTGATGGCACCCTCGTTGTGGAGTGGGATAACTGTCGCTGTGTGCCACTCCTTAGGCACAAAGCCTGAAGTGAGGCTATGGGTGAACGTGGTACTTATGTGGGGTGCCAGTTCATTCTGTAGTTCGTGCAGAACGCAGCCTGGGATGTTGTCCGGTCCCATAGATGCTGTGTTCTTGGCTTTGGAGAGTGCGGTCTTCACCTGTGTGGCTGTGATTTCAGGGGCTTTGCAATCATCCGGTATAGGAATGGGCCCTTTGGGGGGGGGGTGAGAGGGGGTGAAGTTAGCAATGAACCTGTCTGCCAGGATGTTGGCAATATCAGTTGGTGTGGTAAATGTAGTGCCATTGTGTTGTAGTTCAGAGCAGATCTGAGTGTCGCCACTGAAATTCTTGACATAGCTGTAGAAGGCTTTGTGGTTGTCTTTAGAATCCAAGGCGATTTTATTTTCGTAACTAGCTTTGGAGGATTTTATGAGGGATCTCAGCTTCTTGCTGAGGCTGACCAGGGAGTTCCTGCAGTCATAGGATTTTTCTCTTTTCTGCAACAGTTTATTCCTTCTGTTGTAGAGCTTGTTTATGACAGGGGACCACCAGATTGGCTTCCTTCTTCTGGAGGATAGCATCTTGGTTCTGTTGGGGATTGCACAGTCCATGCACTCATGTATGTGCTTATACAGTGCATTTGTATATGATTCAGCAGTCGTGCCAGTGCCACTATTTTCTATCTGTACAGGTGTAATAAAGTTTGTCACTTCTAACTTAAGAAGCATGAACTTGGCTTTGGAGAATTTTTTTACGGTGGTTTCCTTAATGGTGGGGGGCAGGATATGGAAGTTTAGGGTGATTAGCTTGTGGTTGGACCTGATCAGCGAGGACTTGACCTCTGGCGTGGAGCATCTATTACCTATATTGGTAATGACCAGGTCCAGGATGTTGCTACCCCTGGTAGGGTTATGGACAAGCTGGTCCAGGGTGTTGTAATTGATAAATTTCAGAAAACATTGGACAAATGAGTTAGTACATGAGCAGTTTTCCCAGCTGATGGAGGGGTAGTTGAAATGTCCCAAAATTAGGGTATTGGGCTGTATCTTAATATTATCCAGTATACGGAGAAACATGGAGTGGGCATCCTGGGCATGGTGGGGATCTGTAACATGCTACAACCTGAACTGCAGTCTTGCCCAGTGTTAACTGTACTTGGATAATTTCGGAGGCATTATGTTGAGCAACTAGCCTGGAGGTGTGGACATCCTTTATGAATATGGACACACCTCTTCCTTTAGTATTTCGGTCTGGGTTGGGTGGTCGAAAGGTATGGTAAGAATTTCATCCTGGTAATGCATGGGTGCTCTCTGGAGCCTTAAACCAGGTCTCTGTCACTGCACAGATGTCGATGTTCTCCATTTAAGGAGAGCCTTGAGTGTGTGCATTTTGAGGTTTAAACTTCTAGCATTGAGTAGCATTACCCTTAAATTTTGCTTGTTTATGTCTATTATGGTGGTGTGTTTGATGTCTGAGCCTTGCCTAAAAAAGGCACTATATGGGCAGCAAGTGCCTTAGCCAGTATCCAGAATCTCAGCAGTGACAGGTGCAGGCCATCTCTGGCAAAGGATCTTGGACTGTTGATCATGTCATCCCAGGCAGACAGATACTGGATCATCTTGGAATGACACCAGAATCTTAGCCAATTACTGAAGTCAATCATTTTGTCCTTGTACTGTGGTATTATTCTGGGTGATGGCAGGATGCTACTCAGGGCTAGTGTCATACCTGCCTGGGCCACATGGTCAGAGAGCTCCTCCATGTCTCTTTTCATGCAGTCCAGGGAGGTACGTCTCAGGTCATTCACTCCAACATGGACAATGATGGAGTCATACATGCACTTGTTGTGGAGTGACCTGAGTGCGTGCATTATATGGTGGATCCTGGCACCCGTCAGGCAGCTGACAGTGACTTTCTCCTTGTTCAGCCTGGTGAGGGGGACATCAGTGTGCCTGACTATAGAGTCACCAATGACTAGTGGGTATGCTGTTTTGCCTTATGGGCTGAGATTGAATGGCACACTGATTTTGTGGGCTATGTGTCATTCGGGTAGTGTTGGGCGGGCTGGTGATTGCTTGTGTTTCAGCACTGGAGGTCTCAGTTTGGGTAGATTTTTATTGAGAACCTCCGCAAACGTAGGTGTGTGTTTTGTATTACTATGTGTGGGTTTGGGAGGTGCAGGTTTTGATGGACTATGTGTTGAGTGTGGTGTGGTGTTAACCTTCTCCTCTTGACTGTCTAGCCCACTCTTGGACTGAGAGAACTTGGCTTCCAGTTTGGCTATATAAGTGCATCTCCCACAGGTTGTAGTGTTGAGTGGTAGGAGGAGAGGGTTGTCAGTGTACATGAAGCAATTGCTACATTGCCCCAAAATGCCCACATTCCTCAGGTGGACAGGAGAAAACATCAGGAGCTGACCCTTGGACATGTCTGGTTAGTGCTTATTAATTTAAGTACTGGGAGCTGATTTCCTCTTGATTAATGAGGAAAGTTGAGTGCTGCAGTAATTTTTAGATTATTTAGTGCTTGCAGCAAGAGTTGGATAAGTGCGGAGCACCAGGAACAGTTATGAGTGCTAAAACTAGAAAACTGGCTAGTTTAAGGGTACAGAAACAGTTTTGAGTGCTAAAACTAGAAGACTGGCTAGTTTTAAGGGAACAGAAACAGCTTTGAGTGATAAAACTAGAAGACTGGCTCATTCAAGGGAACAGAAAGTTTTGAGTGCTAAATCTAGAAGACTGGCTAGTTCAAGAGAACAGAAACAGTTTTGAGCACTACAAGTAGAAGACTGGTCAGTTCTAAGGGAAAATCTGAACAGCAGACTTTCTAACATCTAGGAATAGTTTAACTGCAGTTAAATGCCACTGAGCAAAACTGTGCAAACACGGGTTTATAAACAGAAAGATGAAAGGAATAGAAATAGGTCAAAACTGCCAATAAAACTACAGATTCTGAGCTGAAACCACTCCTCCAGGTGACAGATAGGCTGTTTCAAAGCTCACCACTCTCACTGATGAACAGAGAAGCATCCCTCTATCTCAGAAAGGTCTGGGCAACACAGAAACTTACAAACAGCCCGGAATTCAGCAAAATCTGAAAACTGGACTCTACTAGCTCTAAAAAGGTGGGAAACGAGTACAGAGATAGGATTTTTTTTTGGTTTTTTTTCAAAAGTTAAAGCAGATACAAGTAAAAAACACTTTTAAAGCAGGAAGAGGCGATCACGGTTGAGTATGTATCCCTTTACAATTAAACAGATGAAAAAACACTTAGAAATGATCAATTAAAGTGTAACAATATAAGAATTGAAAAAACAGTTCAGATAAGTAGCACAGTTAACTGGCTTACTGATAGAACCCACCTAGTCAAAATAGGGGAAGCCACCTCAAGTAGTAGACACATAACAAGTCGTGTACCTTAGGGATCGGTCTTGGGGCCCCTGCTGTTTGGGATATACATCTCAGAGGTGCAGGTCAAATCTAGTGGGCTATGGCTGACCAGATTTGCAGATGACTGCAAGCTGGGTGCTGTCATCAATTCCCCTAGTGATGTGGACATCCTCTAAGAGGGTCTCACGCAAACAAATAACTGGTGCCAGAAACATGGCCTCAAACTGAATGCCAAAAAAATGGATCATCATCCCTTTTGGGGAGAATGTCATCCCCACAAATTATCACATTGATAATAAGGCAGTAAGCATGCAATCAGTCGTGAGGGACTTGGGAACCCAGGTTGATAGCAAACTGACTTTTGACCACCAGTATTGCCTCCGTTGTATGGAAAGCTTTCTGCATGGCCTACCTTATTAGTAAGGGTATCTCATCCAGGAACAAGTGGTCATGACATCCCTGTATTCTTCCCTTATAAGACCGATTACTGAATATAATGCCCCTTGCAAAGCACATGCAGCAGCTGGAGTGACCAAAGAGATTCCTCATCTGGAGAATCCAGGGCTTCAAACATCTACCCTACACAGACGGGCTAAAAGCCCTGTCCCTCTACTCAGTCTCCTACAGACTCCTCAGAGGTGACCTTTGTCTGGCATACAAAGCAATCTCAGACCCCACCCTGATGGGACTGCTGCATATCCGCAAGTCAAGCTCCACTCAAGTAACCTGCATGTGAGACCTCAACCTGGTCTGTAACATCAATAGGACTTTGCGGGACAGATTTGTGTCCCAGAGACTCCCCCTTTTGTGGAGTAGATTTCCTCTCCACGTAAAGCAGAGTACTTCATTAAACCTTTTTAAGTGCAATCTGGATAACTGGATGGTGCACAGAAAATGCACCCCTGGGATTCCACCTATGTCATTGCTGGACAGTGGCATAGAGTGCTGACTTGTTGGAACATGGGCTAAATTTTTTGGCTAGGCTTGTAAGGGCCTCATGGCCAATAGCCTAGTAACTTCCTATGATCCTATGATATGTAAAGATATTTTAAAGGACTTAGAAGAGAAAATGGAATGTTAAATGATTATTTGAACAAGATAACAAAGAAATGAAGCATGGAATTTTTTTATATGAACAAGATAAGACACTAGGGCAAGTGAATATGTAATCAGCTGTGGGACCAGAAGGAGCTGAGCATGAAATGTACATAAATTTGGAAGAGTGGCAAAAGAAGTATTGTTAAAAGTATTGAAAGAATGGTTAAATTAAAGATTTATGTGGAAGGAATTATGCAGTGAGATACTTAAATTTATACAGAAAAAAGAAGAAACAAATTAACTTAAAAATTGAAGACCTATAGTATTAAATAATATAGACAGTATGATGTTTATGAAAATAATTCAAAAGAGAATAGAAAATAAAATGGATAAAATTACAGAAGACAGTATATATAGTATGACAGGGAAAGGATGCCAGGAATTATTAATGATACTAATGGAGATTATGGATGACATTATAAACAGAAAACAGGAGGTTAAACCTATGATAGGAGATTTGAATAAGGCACTTGACATGATACAATATGAACGTTTATGGGTAATCATGAAGGAAAATAATATACGTAAAAAAATTAGGACCATTTGTCGTTCTGTGTATTTTAATAATAATAAAGTAAGAATTTTAGTAAATGAATGGTTAGTACAGAAATAAATCTAAAGAATGATATGACATGGATGTCAAATGAATAGTATATTATTTGTTTTAGTTATGGATGTATTGATAACAGAAATATAAAAATAAAGGATGCAGGGTATATGATAAATGAAGGAATAAGAATTCCAATTATGTTGGCATTTGCAGATGATATAGTGACTACAGAAAATAACATTGGATGAAAGAAGTATTATTATTATATATGTGAATCCCTAAAAGCAATAGGCATGACTGTATACAAAGATAAAAGTAAAGGACTGGGAGATACAGTAAAGACAGGAGATATACAATTTACAATGAGTGAAATTTCCGTTTTAGGTATAAGATTTGGAAGTAGGAATACAAGTAGAGATCAATGAAAAAATAATATAAGAAATAAAAAGGAAATTTGTAATTTATGGAATACATATAAATTATCATTTAGAAAAACAGGTTTATTTAATACATTTTGTGTTAATAAAAAGTTATCATATTTAACAAGTGTATATAGATGCCAATAATATATAAGAAAGAAGTTTTACATGTCAATTTTTTTCATTTATAGGGGTTCGAGATTAAATCTTGTAAAAACAGGTGGTTTGCACATAGATAAAAAGAAGGAGGTTTAAGTTTAATGAATCCAGTTGTATACAGTGTTTTGCTGATCTGAAGTGGATAAATTAAAAAATAAGTAATTGGTGATAAATTTATTTAAATATAAATATGAAAGAAATTGGGAAATGATGAAAGGATTCAAAAGAATCTAGGAATGTGTAAATGAAGCCATTAAAATTTATCAAGAAAAATATTTTTATGGAAGATGGCTTGAAAAAGAGAGAAAATTGTGGTACACAAATATAATGATGCAATATTATTATGTTAACCCAAGGGTAAAGTTAACAGGGTTTTAAAATTAAGAATTGAATGATGTAATAAAAAGTAGAATTGAATAGTGTAATAAAAAGTAGAATGTCAATATTTTTTATGGAGACTGATGATAAACAAATTACCGGTAAAGGGAAATATGCCATATAAAAAGATAAATGAAAGAATATACTTATATTGTGGAAAAGAAGAAACTGCACATCATGTTTTTTGAACTGTAACAGGGTAGTTAAACTGTGGGAAAAGTTATGTAAAGAAATTTTTTGAAGATATTAATGAACTGAATAAGATAAATATAGATGTGATTATAAGAACAAAAATAAAGAATTTGTTGAAAAGATAGATAAAAAGATGTCTTATGTCATATGGATTATTTGGAAAGAAAGTATAAATTAACTTATGTTTAATGGAAAATGTATGTTAGCAACACTATTACGAAAAATTAGATGGTGGTTATGGAAAAACAAACTAGGGGTCTAATAAGAACAAAAGGGATAAAAGATAAAAGATAAATGTGATTATATGTAGGAAATAAATAGAGAAATACGTATTGTATAACTTTGTAAATATGAAATTGTAAATGAAATCACAAAGAATATTGGGAATAATGCTGTAAATAAAGAACCCCTACTCTTTTTGATGGGAGACATTGGATCTTTTACATCCACCTGAGCTGCCACCAACTCAGGTAGAAGGGGCCTTGGTTTAACTTCTCATGGAAAGCACAACACACTCAGGAGTGCAGCTTCCCACTTATGTAAGCAAATACTTCACCATGTGACTTTATCAGTTAACAGTTCTAAAAGTAAGGTTAGAGAAAGTATAAACTTTCTTCACAAACCTTTTAAAGGGTCTCCTGTCCTTATCTGAAGGCACAAGATTCACAGAAGTAAGATATTTGAATCCAGTATCTTTGGCTAAGGAAATCACAAATGGATCATTCAAAGGATTGTGAAAAAGAAAAGTAAGCATCTGTGGCAATTTATAAAGCCTGTTATGATTCTTGAGTGCATGGGGTTGACTGTTAAGCAAAATACATGCTGCATTAAAGGCATCCTCCAAAGCACCTATTAAAGGAGAAATGTCTAAAGGCTAAGGGGTTTCTACCTGTAAAGACTGTTGTATCATTTTTGGGTCTCAAAAATGTATTTTTCTTCTCATTGGAAGAAGTAATTCATTCTATTAATGGTGTCTGAAAATAAAATTTCCCCTAATGGAGAATTTGAAGAAATATTTTCTTCAGACTCTGAATCTAAAGAGTCAGGGTAAGACACCTGGAAAGTATAATCCAAACCAGTCTCTTCTTAGTCAGACTAGGAGTTATTGCCAGAAGGAGATGGAGACATCTTCCTCTTCTGAGCAGGAGAAAGACAGGCAAGCTGCAAAGACTGAAATCCTTATAAATACCTTTAGCAAAGGAACACTATCCTTCTTTAATCTCTCTAAAAGATGGAGATAAAGGAGGATTATGTGCTTATTTTTTAGCTTTTTTTTTAGGAGTGTCCAAAGTACAAACTGCATCAGACTTACGGACTTCAATATGGGAGCTTGGTAACTCTTCCCTCACCAGCTCTTGAAAGATACTGTCAAATCCCTCAGATATTACAATGCATAGTTCTTCCTTCTCAGAGGTAGGTGTATATCCAGCCTTAGAGGATGCACCACACTGACAACCTTTAGTAACATCTCAGAGCAGCATCAGAGGGGTTAGGAGGAGAAGACAGATGGTCCAAGGACTCTGAACAGGATCATAGTGGAGTTATAAGTTTAGGGACAGGGAAAACATTGTAAAGGAGAAGCCACTTCAGCCACCTTTCTGTCTTTCTTTTCCTCAGATCAAGAGGACAGACAGCTGAGGCACATGTAGTGCAGTCCATAGCTGATTTTATTGGAGTCTTAAGTTTTTGGTTTCCAAGGTAAATGTTGAGGTAGTTGAGCCTACTTCAGAATGTTTGCAGCATGGCAGAAAGGTATTAATTTTGTGTGACTCTCCTAAACAAAATAAGCAAGCTATATTGAATCTTTGTATGGAATTTAACTGCGAAACACTTTATTTTCTCTTAGACATAAGAATGCAACAACTATAAGTTCTGAGAAAAATGGAAATAAAGTCCCTAAAAGGGTACTGATCTGCCATAAAGATCAAACTACAGCTAACTGCTGAAGCACTGATGATGTAGAAAAGACTGAAGGCCGGACTTACGAAAGCTTGCACGGAGTGCAAGAAGAGTGTAGGAGCTAACGGCGGCAATATGTCTGCTGTGCGATCCAGGTACAGCTGGCAGGGGCGTGCACGAGACCTGCTAAAGCTACTCTTGCATTTCAGCGTCATGGTATGCAAATTGCCTCATTTTCTGGTGAAAGCCATGCAAATGAGGTAAATTTGTGATCCAGGAAACACTAACCTGTCCGTGGAAGATTAGTGTTAGCTGCAGAAATGTACTTCGTTGGTAACAGAGTACCGTTCTGCAAATAGCTAAACGGAGCTATGACAGCCCCAAATAAAGGATGCATACAGTTGAGAAAGCATGCCAATGGCCAAATATAAGGCCATTGGCATTTATAAATGTTTAAAAATATAACAATTTATCCCCCCCCCCCGATTTCCAATGTTTAAGCATAGCGCAGCACCACCCAAACATGTGGCGCTTATAAAAACAAGAAAATAATTAAAAAAAAGCCAAAAATAGGCATTTTCACTAAAAAGCTTATTCTACCATGCAGGTGAATGGCAGGCTGAAGACAACATGGCCACTGAGTAGTGGTTGCTAAGGGGGGGAAGCTCAGTGTGAGAGATGTAACCATGCATTAGTAGGCAATCCTATACAAATGAGGATAAGGATAGTGAATCCCAATTTTCCCAAGCATGTGAGCCATGTCCCAAGAATGTAAAAGTAGGAGTAGGTGAGTAGTAGAGTAGAATATAGGTGACATCATGAGGGGGTGTGTCAGATAGGCTGTAAGCTAACTGGAGCACAGTGGCTTATGTTTGCTTTGAGTTGCTCAGGATTGCAAGAGGCGTGCCTACAGTTGTCCTATTTGAAAACCTCATACCAAAGGTGCAAAATGTTAAAAGATAGGAAACTCCTTGCAAACATGCACACAGCGTGTGTGCGCGTTTGCACTTGTTTGCACGGCACTTCCCCCCGGGTGGAAATAGAAAGGCAAAAGGAAGGAAAAGAAGTAGTAGGAAGTTAACCAAGAAGAACTAGCAGAGCTGGCAGGTGAAATATATCCGATGCAGCCAATTACACAGGCAGCAGACTACCCCAGCCCAGCCCAGCACTTTAAACTTTGCAAACACCATTCCCCCCTGTTTTTTCCCAAGAACTCTGCAACACTGCAGTATACAAAGAGGGAAAGCTTAAAAAGCTTAAGTCAGACAAAATGTTAGGGGCTGCTCTTGCTATCATAAACCAACATGTGTAAGGTGCTGAGGGTGGCGATGTTGTGAATGCTGCTGAGCAAACCACAGTGAGGAGACGGAGAAGAGTGTACAGACCCAGGGTAACCTGCCAGGGGCTACATGAGCTGGACATAGTGGAGCGCTATAGGGTGGACAGAGACCTCCTACAGCAAATTATTGAGCTGTGCCGGCCACGCCTTACACACAGAACCAACAGAGGGGAACCCATCCCAGTGGATACTAAGGTATGTGTTGGCCTAAGAATACTAGCTACAGGTACCTTCCAAAGACCAACTGGTGATATGATGGGGATTTCACAGGCATCAGCATCCAGGGTACTCCACCAGTTCCTGGATGCCATGTCAGCACATGTTGGTGACCACGTATATATTTCCCCAATTCCCGTGAGGCATTGGCCAGCAATATGCATCTTTTCCACCAAATAGCAGAATACCCTGAGGTAGTGGGTGCAACAGACTGCACACACATACGCATTCAAAGCACCACCCGGTGAGCAGGGTAGGGTCTACATCAACCGCAAGGGCTTCCCCTCCATCAACTGCCAGTTCGTGTGCGATGCCCAGGGCATAATAATGAATATGTGTGCTGGCTGCCCTGGAAGCTATCACGATTCCCACATCTGGCATCTGACGCAGCTGTACCAGAGATTTGCCAATGGGGACATCCCTGATGGTCACCTAGTGATGCTGGATACGCACTGGAGCCGTGGCTGATGACACCCATCAGAAATGCACACACACCTGAACAAGAACTCCATAATGAAGCACACGCACAAACAAGAAACATAACTGAGCGTGTGTTTGGGATACTCAAGTCATGGTTCTGGTGCCTGGACACATGTGGTGGAGCCTTGCAGTACTCACCAACTACATGTACCCAAATTGCTATGGTATGTGCCATGCTACACAATATGATCCTGTGGAAACAGCTGCAGCAGGAACAGCATGGGGCAGGGATAAACAGCCCCCCACCATTGCCAAGGCCTGCACACACACAGCGTGACTCGGTGGAGGAACAACCTGAGCCTGCCCCAGTAGGAAGAAGGAGGCATGCCCAGTATGCCCTGGCCTTGGCAAAGAGACAACGTATAGCACATACACTGACTCAATAGGAACCCTGGAAATGACACCTCTCTCTGAATCGCACATACAGTAAAAGGGATGCCTAACCTAACACTACCTGTTTTCAAACATGTATAGGGAGTGTACTATGTGCATCTGACATAAGCAGCCAGTTGGGGGGGGGGGGTCACATACCTAACAGTCACAGCCAGCAGGACAATTGTAGACAAATGCAAACACAAACAAATGCTGTATCATGCCCTCTGAAAGAGTCATATGAGTAACCTCCCCTCAGGCCTATGCAGACAGATAACAGCAGGCCAGGCAATGAGATGTGGGTCGGGTAGGCTATGAAGTCACAAACTAATATGCGTGTAATTGGAAGCTAATGTCTGTAGTACAGTGGTATGCCTCAAGCCAGTATGATAGGCAAAAGTACAGACTGAAATGTAGTACCTGACATAGCAGTGCAGGCCTAGCAAATGTGTATAAGTGTCAGGTGTACCCCTCATCCTATGTACACCCACAGTAACAATCAGGTGTGCCCCCCTGGGTAGAAATGTACAAATAATAGCTGTCCCCCCTGTATGTAGAAATGTTGATAAGTCTATGCAAATTTACTCATGGAAGCCCTGCAGGCACAACATGCTTCCTGTCGATGTATAACACAAAGGTGAGCCCTGAAGTAAAAACCAACTTGAATTTTCACACACATATATAGTATATATATGCCCATAGTGGGCATGCTCACACAATTAAACAAATTTAGCAAATTTCAGTCAACAACATACTGAAAGGTCATACTGAGCATGCTCACACACTTAGGCCATGTCTGAGCACAGCAGTGGTCCACACATATCTGGCAGTTGCAATTCTTACTCCAGACACATGTCACTATTCACCAATCCTGCCTTGCGCACACAGTGATATGAAAACAGACCCATATAATATTTTGGACCCCTGTCATAATCGAACAATGTTATACAAGTACTTAAGTTGTTCAAAGAAAGTGAAAATCCAAAGAAGATCAATAAATCTCTGATCAGTATAATCAAGAAATAATGTGCACTCCTAACATTATCCAAGCCATGTTCTGGCAAAAACATTGCCAAAGAGTCCATAGAGAACCATGAATCTTTCTTTAGCTATGTCATAAATATCAATGTAAACTCATATATGTTCTGAGTCAGTGCAAAGTGTAAATGAATACATGTACATGACATTGCCGACATCTTGTCAGACAGGTTCATACATATTTACCCCCCTCTCACTGACAAAAGGGCCCATTACCATACCTGGAGATTGTGAAAAGCCAGAAATCACATATACAATGGTTAAACAGCTCTATCCAAACCTAAAAACACGGTGTCTAAGGGATGACATGGTGTCCCTGGCTGTGTCATATGTGAACTCCAAAACAAACAGACCCTGTACCTGAACAGTCTGTTGAGACTCACCCTCTGTACAGGATATGAAACTGTTGAATGGGTTACAGCAACGTTTGGCACACTCCACAAGTGTTGGTGCACAACAAACCATGGGAACTATTGTCTTATAAGCCTAATAAGCTTGATCTGCAAGGCCATGGAGTCCATCATTATGGAACACATAAACAGAGCTATTGGGAGCCTACAAACACCCAACCCTACCCATTTTGGTTTGGTCAGGGGCAGATCATGGTCCCTAAACCTGCTAGACAGTTTTCAAGGCAATTACCCAGGACATACATCAATGAAATGAGCTCCATATGGCCTACATAGACCTAGAAAAGCCCTTTTCCAACATTCCACACACAAGTCGTATCCACAAAATCAACAACTTGTGCATAAACACGTATGTCATCTGATGGATTGCCAACTGGGGCACAGATAGATTCCACAAGGTAAGAATTGTGGTCTCCCTGTTGGACTGTAAGCTGGTAACAACTGCTGTCCCCCATGGCTCAGTCCTGGGACCCCTCCTGTCTGGTGTATACTTTTCAGAAATACAGTCAAACACATGAGGGCTATGGTTAGCAAAGTTTGTGGATGACTGCAAAAAGGTTGTCATAATCGATGTTTGGGACAACAGAGACATCCTTAAAAGAGGTGTCAGTCAGACAGATGTGGTGTCACAATTATGGCCTCGAGCTACAGTCATACAAATACCACATAGGTGCTAACACCCTAAACGTGGAGGTAATAATAACGTATCTATGGACACATGTGAATAGTCATCTCTACTTCCAGAAACACATTCACCAAGTGGTTAGAAAATCATGCTATGTGTTTCCACAAATTGTCAAAGTCTTTGCATGTAGGTCAAAGGAGGTTTCCTCTACTCATCAGTCATCAGACCCATCAGAGAGTACCATGGCACACTTGCGATGAATCTGACTAGGCACCTTCAGCAGCTGGAAAGACCACTGAAGCACCTCAACAAGAGAATTACTGGCATCAAACAGTTGCCCCATGCAACAAGACTGAAGTAACTCAATCTGTACTCTGTTGCATACTGTCTACTCAGGTGATCTCTGCCCAACAGACAGGTCCATGTCCAATGCAGAACTGATGTACCTGCTCTATCTGAAGTAAACCCAAGCTCACTGTGCCACATGCTCTAGGGATATAATCATCACAACAATAAATAGAACATGTTGGTGGGATGCATTACTAACTCACAGACTTCCCTTGCTTTGGAACAGGCTCCCATCCTACATTAAGCTGAGTCCCTCACTGACACTCTTCCAGAGGAGCCTTGATGAGTGTATGTGAAACTGAACTGTCACACCATGGATCACTTCATCAGCTCTACTACACAGAGGCATAGGGAACTAACCCCATGTGTGGTGATAGCTGCACACTCTGGCCATACTAATATAATATATATATATATATATATATATATATATATATATATATATATATATATATATATAGGGGAACACAGTATAATAAGCCAAAGATGGATGGGCAGAGATGTGTGTAAGAGGGTGACCATGACAGGGAGCCATCCATGACTGTCCCACCCAGCACACATCCCAATGGCACAAAAGACATGAGGTGCACATCTCACCCACTGTACATAATAGCCACCAGTATCTGTAAGCATTACAGTGTATGTGGTGCATGTGCCTGCTGTACAACATCATGACTGTAGAATGAAGTACACATCTACTATCTGTAGACATGTACCTGTCACATAGGTTCATAGGTATGTAGTAGACTATCTTCACGAAGGCATATATTAGCCTAGGCAAGTTGTGCAGCTTTCAACACCCCATTGGTTAGTCTCCTAAGCCCTAGTTCTAATAGTTAGTACCCTAAGCCCCTTTCTAGTGGGGCTGCTGATGTGATGCCTGGCGTGAATTGTCTGTTGCCCACCACTCATCAAGGTTCCTATTGAAGAGTGTCAGCGAGGGACTCTGTTTGATGTACATTGGGACTCTGTTCCACAGTAAGACAAGTGTCTGGGATGGTACTCTATCCCACCAGCATGTTGTATTCATTGTTGTGATGAGGTTCATATCCCTGGAGTGTGTAGTGCTACTCAATTTTGTTATCCTTAGATGGAGCATGTTCAACAGTTATGTGTTGGACATGGCTCTGTATGTTAGGCAGAGTGTGCCTCTGAGTAGGCAGTACGCAACGGAGAACAGATTTAGTTTTACCAGTTGTGTTGCATAACACAACTGTTTGAGGCCAGTAATCCTCTTAGTGAGGTACCCCTGTGGTCTCTCCAACTGCTGGATATGCTTAGTCGAGTACATCCAAAATGGTGCATTGTACTTAATGATGGGTCTGATGACTTAAGAGTAGAGGACTACCACAACTTCTTTTGATCCTGATGCAAACCCTTCATTGATTAGGTGGGCCACATAGGATTTCCTAATCACTTTGGCAACATGGTTGTCAAAGGAAAGATGACTGTCTACTTGTGTCCCCAGATCCCTTATTACCTTGTCAGTTTTTATGGGGTAACACCTATGTGGTAGTTTGTGGGTACTTTGTTTTCCCCAAAGGGGATTACTATGCATTCTTTCACATTGAGCTTGAGGCCATGATTCTGACACCACACATCTGTCTCATAGAGTCCCTTCTGCAGAATATTTGTGTCATCCGGGGAATCTATTATGGCAAACACTTTACAGTTCCCAGCAAACTTAGTCAACCACAACCCTCCTGTGTTGGCATGTACTTCTGAGAAGTCTATACCAAACAGGAGGGGCCCCAGGACTGAACCCTGGGGGACACCAGCTATTACCGGTTTAGAGTCTGACATGTAGCCAGCAACTCTTAATTTGTGGGATCTATCTGTGAGGCAGTTTGCAATCCATCTTGTGATGTATGGATTTATGCCCAGGTTGGTGAGTTCATCTATGATACCTGACTGGGGAATGGTGCCAAAGGCCTTAGCGAGGTATAGGTAGGCTGTGTGGAGCTCCTTTCAATCATCTGTAGCCTGGGTAACTGTCTCAAAGAAATCCACCCAGTTCAGGAGGCATGATCTGCATTTGACGAAGCCAACTGGGTGTGCTCAACTGTGTGAAGGTTCCCAATGTCTTTATTGTTGACTTCCATTATGATTGGCTCCATTGCCTTGCAGATCAGATTGTCAGGCTCATAGAGCATGAATGCCAAGGGTCTTTTGTGGCCCCACCCCTGTGGAGTGGGAAGAACATTACTGTGCAACATTCTATGGGTACATATCCTGTAGAGAGGATGTAGAAAGAGGTGTAGGTATCCTTGATGAATATGGATACATCCCCACCCTATGTGCTATGATCCAGGTTCTGATGCTGGAAGGTATGGAATGAGTAGTAGCCTGGTAGTGCTGGTGTGCTCTCTGGAGCCTTGAACTAGGTTTCTGTTACTGCACAGATATCAATATTCTCCATACTGAGAAGTGCCTCGAGTGTGTGCATTTGGAGGCTGAGACTTCTGGCAATGAGCAGCATTTGGCTCACTTTGTGGTTATTTGTGTTGGTTACGGGGTTTGGTTTGTCCTGAGTTCCACACCTGAGGTCAACGCCTCATTGGTCCAATCCGACCATAAGCTAATTACCCTACATATCCACATTCTGCCCCCACACCCCCATTAAGGAAACCATGTTAAAAAATTTCTCCAAAGCCAACTTCATGCTTCTTAAGACAGAAGTGGTGAACTTCATGACACCCATGCAGATGGACAATACAGTTACGACTACTGAATCCTACACAATTGCACTTTATAAGCACTTACATGAGTGCATGGATCGTGCTATCCCAGACAGAACCAAGATGCTATCCTCCAAAAAAAGGAAGCCAATCTGGTGGTCCCCTGCCATAAACAAACTGTACAACAGAAGGAAGAAACTGTTGCAAAAGAGAGTAAAATCCCATGAGTGGAGGAGCTCCCTGGTCAGCCTCAGTAAGAAGCTGTGATCCCTGATAAAATTCTCCAAAGATAGTTACGAAAACAAAATCACCACTGATTCTAAAGACAATCACAAAGCATTCTATAGCTATGTCAAGAATCTCAATGGCAACACTCAGATCTGCTCTGAGTTACAGCACAATGGCACTAAATATACAGACCCAACTGATATTGCCAACATCCTGGCAGATAGTTTCAGTGCTAATTTTACCCCCCTCTCACCCATTAAAGAGCCCATCTCTATACTGGAAGAATGCAAAGTTCCTGTAATCACGGCTGCACAGGTAAAAACCACACTCTCCAAAGCCAGGAACACAGTATCCATGGAACCAGACAACATCCCGGGATGCATTCTACTCGAACTACAGAATGAACTGGCACCACACCTAAGTACCATGTTCAATCATAGCCTCACCTCAGGCTTTGTGCCTGCCGAATAGCGCACAGTGACGGTTATCCCACTACACAAGGGAGGAGCCACCACGGACCCCGGGAACTAGCGTCCCATTAGCCTGATGAGCCTGTTCTGCAAGGCTATGGAACATATCATCATGGAACTTATAAACAAAGACATTGGTAATCTCCAAACTCTGGACCCCAACCAGTTCAGGTTTGTAAAAGGCATATCATGTCTCCTAAACCTGACAGACTTCTTTGAAGCAGTCACCAAAGCCGTAGACATGGGTAAGGTGGTTCACACAGCCTATCTAGATCTTGCCAAGGCTTTCGACACCATCCCCCACTCTGGAATTATAGATAAACTCACTAAACTAGGTATAAATCCCTATGTCACAAGATGGGTTGCCAACTAGCTCACTGACAGAGTCCACACTGTGAAAGTAGCAGACTCCAAATCCGACTTCAGACCAGTGACAAGTGGAGAACCACAGGGTTCAGTCCTGGGTCCTGTCCTGTTTGGTATCTACTTCCCTGAAGTACAGGCTAACACAGAAGGTCTTTGGCTAATGAAGTTCGCAGATGACTGCAAACTAGGAGTCATAATCGAAACTACTAACGATGCGGACATCCTACAAAAGGGCCTTACTGAGACAGATGCCTGGTGTCAAAGCCATGGCCTCAAGCTCAATGCCAAAAAGTGTATTGTCATCCCCTTTGGTAAAAACTCTGTACCCATGAACTACAACATAGGTGGTAGTATACTTAACACTGAAAGTGTGATAAGAGACCTTGGGACACAGGTGGACAGTAGTCTCTCCTTTGATAATCACATTGCCACAGTAGTCAGGAAATTTTTCTACATGGCACACCTCATCACAAAAGGTTTCTCATGCAGAAAAAAAGAGGTCATTGTTCCCCTCTACTCATCACTATTTAGATCCATTATAGAGTACAATGCCCCTTTTAGTATGTACCTCACAAGACATCTACACCAACTGGAAAGGCCGCAGAAATACATCACAGAGGATTACCGGCCTCAAAGACATGCCCTACGCAGACCGTCTCAAAAAACTCCAGCTTTACTCCGTCACATATCGCCTACTCAGAGGTGATCTTTACCTAACATACAAAGCTATGTCAAACCCAGAGCTGTTGGACATGCTCCACTTAAAGAAATCCCAGTCCCTCCGAGCTACATGCTCTAGGGACCTAAACCTTGTCACCACAATAAACAGAACATGCCGGAGGGATAGATTCCTGTCCCAGAGACTTCCCATACTCCGGAATAAACTACCTATCTATATTAAACAAAGCTCCTCATTAGCACCCTTCAAGAAAAATCTTGATGATTGGATGGGAAATAGGAAATTCACCCTTCTGTGTCTTTGCTTGACAGTGGCACAGGAAAATAAATTTCTTGGGTGGCAAAAGCCAGGGTACCTTTTTGGCTGGGCTTGTATGGGCTCCAAGGCCGATTGCCTAGTACCTACCTATGAACCTATGGACCTTTGAGCCTTGCCTAAAAAAGGTAATATGGGGACAGCAAGAGCCTTGGCCAGTGTTCAGAAGCATAGGGGCGAGAGGTGCAAACCATCTGTAGCGAAGTAACGAGGCTTGTCTATCATCTCATCACAGGCAGACAGAGACTGGATCCCCTTTGAATGACATCAGAAGCTCAGCCAATTGTTGACATTTATTATCTTTCTGTTATATTGCAGTATCACGTAGGTGAAGGTAAGATGCTACTCAAGGTCAGGGTCATACCAGCCTGGGCTACATGATCATAGAGCTACTATATATCTCTTGTCATGTTATCCTGGGAGGTATGTCTCAGATCATTCACACTGACATGTACAAAGAACACGTCATATATGTACCTGTTCTGGAGTGATGTAAGTGCTTGTGTTATGTGGCGGAACTTTTAGTTATGTACTCACCATAACTTCAGATGTTTGGGATCCATCTCGCCTACATTCTGACTGATGGGTTCGGAGCCGATCCCTCGGCTCCGACTTGGCACACTTATGCCACAGAGCGAGGCCTCTAATTGGCTGAGCTATCTTTATCCCAGGATGCACCACCACTAATCCCCCAGATCTTGTTTGTCCGCATTCATGCACACATGCACAGCTTGTTTATATAACATTGTTAGATGTTTCAAGATGAAACAACAGGATTCGGACCTTCTGATATCCTCTGATCTCCAAGGAAGGGGGAAGGAGGGTGGGTTATTAGGAATGTAGATGGATCCCAAACATCTGAAGTTATGGTGAGTACATAACTAAAAGATGTTATGTGATCCTATCTTGCCTACATTCTGACTGATGGGACAGCGTCCCTAGCACCTAAATCCCGGGTGGCTCATTGGAAAACACTCCTGAGCACTGTGGAACCAAATGAAGCTCGTCCTCTAGATGCCACATCTAATTTGTAGTGAGAAATGAAGGTGTGGGAAGACCATGTAGCCAGCACAAATGTCACCAATAGCAAGCTTAGAATGAAATGCTACCGAAGTAGCCATAGCCCTTGTAGAATGAGCCTTGACAGAGGTGGAAAGCTCTTTGTTAGAATAAATATAAGCTTGAGTAATACAGTCTCTGATCCATTTGGCAATAGTGACCTTTGTGACCGCGTTGCCCAATTTGTTTTCTGCAAAGGACACAAACAACTGATCTGTCTTCCTTGATTGTTTGGTCCTATCCAAATAAAAATGTAACTGCCTGTGGACATCTAATGTGTGGAAAATAAACTCTGCTTTATTGGAGTATTTTGGGAAAAAAAAACTGGGAGCTCTAACGACTGTTGCAAGCATAAAGTAGAACAGACTTTAGGAACAAAAGAAGGATTTGGTCTGAGGGATACCCTGTCTGTATGAAAAACCAAGTACGGGGGTTTCACTGACAAAGCTTGAAGTTCTGAAACCCTTCTGGCTGAAGTAATTGCCACTAGAAAGGCTGTCTTCCATGATAGAAACTTTAGATCACAGGTAGCTGCCGGTTCAAAGGGGAAAGAAGTCAAGGCATGTAAAACTATATCGAGATCCCATGGAGGTGCAGGATGAGAAATCGGAGGTCTTAATAGAGCAGCACCTTTCAAGAAGGTCTTACACAACCTGTTTCTCATTAAGGGTGGGTCTATGGATTCATGAAAATTAGAAATCGCTGCCAATTGTACTTTGATGGTAGAAACAGAAGAGCCTTGGTTGAAAAGAGAGGTCAGGAATTTGAGTACTTCTGCCACGGAGTAGAAATGGGGTCCAGGCCCGGAGTTGAGCCCAGATAGCAAACCTTTTCCATTTGCTAGAATACAGTTTCTTCGTAGCAGACTTGTGGGCTGAAGACAATATGTGCACCACATCTGGGTCCAGTGCATGTCTCCTGACTATGGTCGGAAGAGGAGGAGCCAGGTCAATTTTAATGTGTGTAGGGACTGGTGTAGTAGTCCCGACTGATGAATCAGTAGGTCTGGGACCTGGTCCAGGAACCATGGACCTTCCAGAGCATGTTTCAAGATAGGGAAACCAGACTTGACTAGGCCAGTAAGGAGCAATTAAGATCATCTTGCTCCCTAAGAGAGATGCCTTTTGAATTACCCTGGGTAGGAGAGGAACTGGAGGAAGGCATAAAGCAGGCTGGTGGGCCAAGGATGGACTAACGTGGCCCATAGGGCTCTTCCCCGGAGCCGGGGTTAGGGAGAAAAATTCTTTGCACTTCGCATTCAGAGGAGTCGCGAAGAGGTCGCAGCACGGAACTCCCCATTCGCTGAAAATCTGTCTTGTAATAGTCATATTCAGAGACCATTCGTGAGGAGAGAGGATGGTTCTGCTCAACCTGTCGGCTATGACATTGGATTTGCCCGGTATGTGAGTAGCCACTAGGAAGCGTTTGGTCAAGACTGCCCATTCCCAGACTCTCATTGCTTCTCTGCAAAGAGGATAGGATCTGGTCCCTCCCTGTTTGTTCAGGTACCAGACAACTGACATGTTGTCTGAGTGAACAGCAACTACACCTTGAGGGAGGTAATAGTGAAGGGCTTGAAGGGACAGGAGTACTGCCCTCATTTCTAGGATGTTGATGTGGAGAGGGGTCTCTACCGGGTGCCATTTGCCTTGGACTGACCTGCCCAGGGAATGCCCCCACCCGCCTGGGAGGCGTCCGTGGTCAAAGTGGCCGGATGAGGAAGAACAAAGGGTCGTCCCTGGTCCAAATTGGAGGACACTAGCCACCAGCGAAGGTCCCGTTTGCAAGATTCTGTGATCCATATTAGATGATTGAGAGGGAGTTCCTGAAAGGACCACTGAGTTGAAAGAAGCCACTGGAGGATTCTCATGTGTAACCTTGCCAAGGGAACTAGGAGAACTGTGGCAGACATCGATTCCAATAGCTGTAGGAGCATTCTGGCTGGGGCTTTGGACCTGGGGAGTAAGGCTCGAACCTGATTTTGAATGGTCTGAATTCTGTCTGCAGGTAGATAGACCCGCATCTGGTTTGAATCTATCTCTGCCCCTATGAATCTTATTCTTTGAGATGGTCGTAACACAGACTTTGGCCAATTGAAGGTGATTCCGAGGGAATTGCCCAGTGATGTTGTGGCTTGCAGGCTCCGTAGAAGTAGATGCTTGGAGGTGGCAGTAAGAAGCCAGTCATCTAGGTACGGAAACACCTGGAATCCTAGACTCCTCAAGTGAGCAGTCACTACTGCCAAGCATTTGGTGAACACCCTGGGGGCTGTGGTGAGACCAAAGGGCAGTGCACGGAACTGAAAATGACTGCCTCCTAGGCTGAAGCGCAAGTGTCTCCTGGACGTTTGATGTATTTTGATATGGTAATACGCGTCCTTGAGGTCTATGGAGCACATCCAAACACCTTTCTCCAACAATGGGAGAATGGTTTGTAAAGTGACCATTCAGAACTTGGACTTCTTGACTGAACGGTTTAGGTTGCTTAGGTCCAAAATGAGCCTCAAGTCCCCGGTCTTTTTTGGCATCAAAAAGAATCTTGAGTAAGTCCCTAATCCGATCTGGTCTGCGGGGACCGGTTGGATGGCTCCTTTTTGCAGCAGCTTTGAAATTTCTAAGGCTGCGGTATCCCATTGACTGGGTGGCGGGTCCGGGATTCTTTTGGACTGAGGGGGGGGACAACAGAATGGGATGGAGTAACCTCCGGCGATAATTCGAAGCACCCATCGGTCCTGAGTGATCCCTTCCCAGGCCTTCAGGTGCTTCGAAAAACGACCCCCGACTGGCTCCGGAGCAGCACAGTCGGGCAATCCCTCAGGGACTATGAAAAGCTGAAGAACCACGAAAGGACTCACGGTCTCCAGTGTTGCGGGGGCCTCTGCCGCCTCTGGGACGGCGTCTTCCTGATGAATTTCCCCCTCCTCTGCCTCTGGAGGGGGAACCTTCCTGCTGAGAGGGGTAAGACTTCTGCGATCTACGGAACCACATCTTCCCTCCTCTTTTAGCCTTGGGATAAGGCTGAAAGGGAGTGGAAAATCGTGCCCCTACGGCAGTCAGAGTCTTACCCTCCTGTTCACAGCGAGTAAGTGTGTCTTTCACCTTGGGCCCAAACAGGGAGGACCCATCAAAGGCGCGAATGAAGACTTGAAGGCCTCCGCGAAATGACACAGGCGGAGCCAGGCTTGTCTCCGAGAGCAATGCCTGTACCTGCCGCTTACTCGCCTTCGCCGCATCTGAAATGAGCCTCATGGACGAGTTCGAAATGGGCGACATTGTAGCCAGCTGAGATCCAACCGTCTGGGCCAGCTCCTCAGGCAGGTTACCTAAGAGGGTATCGGATAGCTCCTTAATCAGATCCCTCTGGAATCTCGTAAGTCGCCAGGTAGTTCAAAGACCTCAGAGTAAAGGCCGCTGAACTAAGGGTGGGCTTGCCGTACCGATCCATGCTCCTAGACTCCTTATTAGGAGGATGGACGGACGTAGAAGCCTCTGCTACATCTTGCTGGGTAGCAGATGCCACCACCATAGCATCCACAGCCACACCTTTCGTAAGGAACTCTCTATCTGGGGCCCGAAAGAAATTTGTTTGGACGAGGGCACTGGTTCCACAGAGTCTGGGTGTTCCCACGCCCTTCGACAGATCAAATCCAAGAGCTCCTCGAAGGGCGGAGACACCCAGGAGGTGGAGGGCTGAGCCCCGAAGGCCTTCAGGAACACCAACTCATCAGCAGAGGGAGGTTTGGACTGCCAGCCGCCTCGTTGTTTTAGGGCTTCCAGGATGTCTGCAAAGGAGACATCATCCGAGGACGACTTGGGGGACCCCTCTGCATCATCGAGATCGGTGTCAGATGTCAAAGACTCATCAGGGGAGTCAACGTGCTTCCTCTTGCACGTTTTCTTCCTGGGAGGTTCTTCTGAAGAGGCTTCAGAAGGACCTCCAGGAGGGGGGGAAACCCCAGCGGGGGTAACCTGAGGCCCAGGGGCTCTGCTGTCTGCGGACAGGGGGACTGCCAACGACCCAGTCTCCAAATGTAGGGAAGGAGCTGGGGAAACTGTGGAGGTAGCCAATGAAGATTTGGCTAGAGCACTCCTCATAGCACTGAAGGCGGGACCACCAGAATCCTGGGAAGGCCCCCCCTCCATGGCCACGACAGTGGACGGTACTCCCGCCGCCGACGCACCAAGAGGGAGACTTGGGACCGAAAGTATCAATCCCGAAGCCTCCCCCCAGGGCCGAAGCAAGAAGTCCGTGCACTGAACTCCAACCCAAGAGCCGGAGTCGGAGCAAGGGTTGGGCCTGACCCTAGCACCTCTACTGGTTCCACCAACACCTGCTCCAATGGTGCCGAAGCTGTTGGAGGAGGAAGTACAGTAAGGGAGTGGACCATGGGCTCCGAAGCCAAATGGGCTGGAGCCGAAACCATCTTTTGGAACACCGGAGACTGGAAGAGTCGAAGGAGCACCCTGTCGATGTCCGAATCAGACATCCTGGAAGATCTCGAGGATACCGATCGGGCCCGAACCGATTTCTCCATCGGCTCAAGGGCTCGGGACCGCTCCGAAAGGACTCAACAATTACCGGCTCCGAGGAAACCTTCAAAGAAATTTCCCTCGGTGACGATAAGGACTTCGGCTCCGAGGGGGAAGTGTCTGAGCCGATGACCCTTATCGGCTCCAATATCAGTGGAGACGATGAGGGTGACCCGCCTCTCTATGCCCCAGACCTCGGCTCCGAAACCAGAGGGGTCGAGGCTGGAGGCATCGAGGCAGACCGTTCCGACCTCGGCTCCGAAGTCCGTGGAGCAGATGGAGAAGTCTGCTTAGTCTTCTTAGCCGTCGGATCCGACTGACTGGTCGGAGCCGGCACTTTCCTCTTTTTAGAAGGAGACGGAGAGGAAGACAAAGCCTCCTCAAAGGAAGGCTTAATTAATCCTCTGAGGATTAATTTGTTTTTCCTCTCCTGGAGGACTCTGGAGGAAAACACATGGCATACACTGCACGATTCCTGCAGATGTTTGGCGCCAAGACAATAGACGCACGAGGAGTAGTCGTCCGTTATGGACATTTTGAACCCACACCTCGTGCACTTTTTAAACCCGGAGGGTTTATGTTTTTTAGACATAATGTACAAAGGTAAATGACAACAGTAGATTAAGAGTTTGTATACACAGGAACAAAATCACCAACTCCGGAAAAAATATTAAACTAAAGAACTTTTTTTTTTTTTTTTTTTACACAGAAATGTAAGACAGAGAAAAGGGAAAACAAGGAGGGTCAAGACCCTCTAACTCAAACGGGTACTTGACCCACAGACAACCACTAAAGTAGTTAGTACAGGGGAAGGCCCCTCTAACTTAAACGGAACCTTCTCTGACAGGAAAAAAATATGCAAAATTCAATGAAACAACAAGAAACACACTCGTACACAAAAAATAGCCGTTAAAACAGCTTTTGGGTTTAAATGAGTGAAATACTGACAGGAAAAGAGACTATAAATATAGTACTTAGCCCAGCCAATGTTGAGACCACGCCCAAGCTCTGTAAGCGGCAAACGAGATCTGGGGGATTAGTGGTGGTGCATCCTGGGATAAAGACAGCTCAGCCAATTAGAGGCCTCGCTCTGTGGCATAAGCGTGCCGAGTCGGAGCCGAGGGATCGGCTCAGAACCCATCAGTCAGAATGTAGGCGAGATAGGATCACATAACATCATAGCACCTGACAGACAACTGACAGTAACCTTCCCCTTGTCCAGCCGAGTGAGTGGAACATCTGTGTGCCTGACTATGGAGTCACCTATTACTAGTGTGTTGGGTATGTTGTTTTGCCTTACGGCCTGTTGTGAGGCACACTGCTTTGGTGTATTATGTGTTTTCTGGAATGTGCTTGGAGGTGCATGTTGCTTGCTTGTCTGCTTGGGAGGACACTCTCTCTTTTTCAGATTAATATTTGTATTCTCCGAGTATGGTAATGTGTATTTATGTGTGTGTTTTGCTGGTGCATATATTGTAGGTCTATGTGAGACTGTTGGTGTTATGGTTTCATGACCCTATTCCTCTTGACTGTATTGTCCAGTATTGGGTTGACAGAGCTTAGCCACCGGTTTGACCCTGTGTGTACCAGCATGTGGTGCATCAACCCACATATGATATGGTCATGGCCTATGCATACAATACACTCACAATACACCTAGTATGATAAGCCTGCTGAGGTTAGCAAATGTGAAAAAAACCTTTGGGCAAACTGTCAGCAAGTAATGTCTATATTGCACCCTGTAACTCCATATTGCTTGCTGAAGTGTAAAGACGTACTTAGTTTGGATTAAAAACCCCGCACTTGCCAAGTGTGTGTGTGTGTGTGTGTGTGTGTGTGTGTGTGTGTGTGTGTGTGTGTGTCTGTCTCTCCTCAGGGAGAGAGCAACCTTTTTGGAGACTACTCACACCCCTTAAAAGTGGTATACTCATCTTTGTCAAGTCTGATGATGTCACCATCCTACAAATATACCTGTGGAAACGTGCAATCCCAGTAATGTGCATAGTGTGTTGTGTAAATATGTACTGCTGTAGTATCATAATGTAGTTAAGGTAGGGGTTTGAATCTTGCACTTGCCGACTGTGTGAGTGTGTGTGTCTCTCTGGGGAGGAGCAACCTTTTTGGAGACTACTCACACCCCTTAAAAGTGGTATACTCAGCTTTGTCAAGTCTGATGATGTCACCATCCTACAAATATACCTGTGGAAAGGTATAATTCTAGTAATGTGTATACCATGTCGTGTAAATGCATACTGCTGTAGTATCGTTAAGTAGGGGGTTTGAATCCTGCATTTGCCAAATGTGTGTGTCTCCCTGGGGAGGAGCAACCTTTTTGGAGACTACTCACACCCCTTAAAAGTGGTATACTCAGCTTTGTCAAGTCTGATGATGTCACCATCCTACAAATATACCTATGGAAAGGTACAATCCTAGTAATGTGTATACCGTGTCGTGTAAATGCGTACTGCTGTAGTATCGTTAGTTTGAATCCTGCATTTGCCAAATGTGTGTGTCTCCCTGGGGAGGAGCAACCTTTGTGGAGACTACTCACACCCCTTAAAAGTGGTATACTCAGCTTTGTCAAGTCTGATGATGTCACCATCCTACAAATATACCTGTGGAAAGGTACAATCCTAGTAATGTGTAAACCGTGTTGTGTAAATGCGTACTGCTGTAGTATCATTAAGTAGGGGGTTTGAATCCTGCATTTGCCAATTGTGTATGTCTCCCTGGGGAGGAGCAACCTTTTTGGAGATTGCTCACACCCCTTAAAAGTGGTATACACATCTTTGACAAGTCTGATGATGACACCATCCTACAAATAAACCTGTGGAAAGATGAAATTCCAGTAATGTGTATAGTTCATCATGTAAATGCATACTGCTGTAGTATCATAATGTAGTTAGGAAGGAGTTTGAATCGCGCACTTGCTGACTGTGTTTGTGTTCCAGGTGTGTGAGAGTGTGTAACACCGTTGGCCAATGTGGAGTGGGTTTTGATTTTTCTAGTGTATGACATATCACAATGACAACTGTGTGTGCATTACACATGTAAGGTAGCTGTGGGGCAAAGCCATATGCATACATGTGACCTCAATTATTTCATAGGTGGGTACTCTGCTTTCTCCATGAAAGCATCTGTTATCTTTGCCAGAGCGTGCTGGCGCTTTCCAGACCTTAGGTCACTTCTGTATGCTTGTGACAAGCTTAGCCACTGCAGTGATCCCTGGGCTACATCTTCTGTTTCACATCCACTCATTACGGTTTCTATTGAAGAGTGTGAGTGAGGGTTTATGCTTGAGGTATATTTGAATCCTGTTCCAAAGCAAGCAAAGTCTAGCAAAGATGACTAATCATTATAGGTGTGCAACAACCTCTGTGGATCTGCATGCAAACCCTTTATTGCTTATATGCTCCACAGAGGGATTTCCAAAACCCTTTGGTAATGTGATTATCAAAGGAGAGATGACTAAACATATGGCTCTATGTATACATTAGTACCTGTTCCACATTTTGGGGGCTAGTACTTATGTGGTACTCTCGGGATACTTTGTTTTCTAAAAGTGGATAACTATGCTTTCTTTGGCTTATAGCTTTACAGCATGAGTTTGACACCAGGTATCTGTCTATATGATACCCTTTTGGAGGATGTGTGTGTCATCTGGAGAATAAAGTATAGCCCACAGTATGCATTTTCATTAAACGTGGGCAGACATATCCCTACTGTGTTTGCTTGTACCTAAGAAAGCTATATGCCAAACATAAGTGGTCTCAGGACTGAGTGCAGGTGAATACCACTTGTTACTGGCTTAGAATTGTACATGGAGGCTGCAGATGTTACTATGTGTCCTACATCTGTGTGTCAGTTGTCAATCCATCATCTAACAATCGTTTAAGTTGTGTCTGTTGAGGTTATAAAATAACTCCGCACGGCTAATCAGGACCCAAAACCTGCAGCGATGATATTCCACTTTGGAGACAAATGCCACAATAGTTCAATACGTCCAAAAACAGCAGCCTTTATTAAAACACACACAATAGCCAAGCGCTTTCACCCGGGCATTACCAGGCTTTTTCAAGGATCAAGTCTGTTGAGGTTATGTATAATACCAGAATGTGGGATGGGTATGAATTGCTGGTGAGCTATAGCTTGGCTGTGTGGACCTCCCCTCCCTCACCTATAGCCTTGTCAACTGGCTTGAAGTCTACTAGGTGTAGGAGCCATGATCTGGCCTTTAGAGAACCTAAGTGGGTATGGTGGCAGTGTTTGCAGGTTCATACAGCTAAATATTCCACAATCTACCTGCATACAATATGCAGATGATTCCACATTAGTGTGTTCTGCCACCTTAGAGTCCGAGCTCCAATCTATCACCCAGTCAGTATTTACCTCAGTTGAAAAATGGTTTTTGCAACGTTGCCTCCTACTAAACGCCAAAAAAACAAGTTACTTGTTTTTACTCCTTCACAGAAGTCCCATCCAATAGACAGAACAGTCAAATCAAGCAATGGTTCTATAATTACACCTGATCCAACCGCCAAGCTCTTAGGGGTAACTATAAATCACAGTCTCAACTTTGACACACACATTAGCACAACAATTAAAACTGTTAACAGGAAACTGGGCTCACTGTACAAGATAAAGTCCTTCCTTATCCCTGAAACCAAAACTACATTTCCCATACTCACCTGATGTCTACTCTCCTCTATGCTTTATCTGTCTATACAAATCTTTTCAAAACTAACCTAAACAAACTAGCAACCTCCTACAACAACAGTGCCAGATTTGCCACTGGTTCACCATATAGAACTCATCACTGTTTAAACCTCAAACAACTAGGCTGGCTTGAACTCCAAAACCAACTACTATTTCAGCAACTTACAATTACCCACAAGATTCTCTTTCACACCAATAGGACTCCTATTCTTTGTAGCATTGCAACTCCTTATAGAAATCTCACTACCCTACGCTCAGCAAATAAACTACAAATATCCACCCTGAAATCCCTCAATAAAGCCGGCGACTCCCTCTTTGCAAATTCTGTGGGTAAGAGTTGGAACAAACTCCCCAGCAACCTACAATTACTTCCATCCTTATCACTATTCAAATAGCAGCTAAAACTACACCTTAAAGAACATTGGTTATGCCCATGTACTAATCCAGATTAACACCTGCCAGCTATCATATTTCCTTTCCCCCCTCTACTACCCACTAGAGCACAATCACATCTTATTCATTCATAGTCAATAAAAAGAAGTTATGTACCTACCATAACGTTCCATGTTAGTTCTCTTCTTCTTGCCTTCTTTCTTGCTGGTTGGGTTCGGAGCCGATCCTCGGCTCCGACTCGGACATCTTCAAAAGCTCGAGAGCTGCATATTGGCTCGAGGCCACCCCATATCCCATGATGCCTGGCGCTAGATACCCAGATCTCATTTGGTAAGTCTAACTGCAGACATAATAAGGAAAGGATCCTATCCTGGAATATATAAAACCTCCAGAGAGGCTACTAGACAGAAAAGAATAGCCAGAGAAGACTCAGCCAGTGAAAAACCATAAGGAACTCTTCTTGGTCTACAAGGATAGGGGCATGGAGGGTGGGACGCAAGAAAGAAGGTGAGAAGAAGACAACTAACATGGAACATTATGGTAGGTACATAACTTCTTTATGTTAAGTTGTCTATCTCACCTTCATTCTTGCTGGTTGGGACAGCGTCCCTAGCACCTAAAATCCTGGGTGGCTCATTGGAACAAACTCTTCAGAACAGTGGAACCAAAATCTGCTCTGTTTCTGGAAACCACATCCAACTTATAATGCGAAATGAAAGTATGTGGGTTGGCCCACGTAGCCGCAGCACAAATAGATTCAATGAGCAACCTAGCCTGAAAGGCCACAGAAGTGGCTAAAGCTCTGGTGGACTGACCTTTTGGTTTAACAGGCAATTCTTTATTCCTCAGTTGATAGACAAATGTGATGATAAAAGTCAACCACCTGGACAAGGTTACTTTTGAGACTGGAAGACCTTGTTTGCCTTTAGCATAAGAAAGGAAAAGTTGATCTGATTTTCTGATGTCCTTAGTTCTATGTAAATAAAAGCGTAGTTGCCTGTGAACATCTAACTGATGCAATTTATATTCCGCCCTGTTAGACAGGTTGGGAAAAAACACAGGGAGGTCTATGGACTGATTCAAGTTATTTTCTGAAGCGACCTTAGGAAGAAAGGAAGGATTTGTCTTGACAGCAACCCTATCATTGTGGAACACTAGGTACGGAGGATGGGAACAAAGAGCCTGCAGTTCCGAAACTCTTCTGGCTGAAGTAATAGCTACCAGAAAGAGAGTTTTCCATGATAAAAACTTCAGGGAACAAGAAGCTGCAGGTTTGAAGGGAGGCAATATTAGAGAAGTTAAAATCAAATTTAGGTCCCACGGAGGTGGGGGATCTCTCACTGGAGGCCTGAGCAGAGAGGTACCTTTGAGAAAGGCTTTACACAGCTTGTGCGACATGATATTATTTCCCGACAGGCCAATGTGAAAATTTGAAATTGCAGCTAACTGAACTCTAATTGTAGCGGAAGCGGACCCAGAATGGAAGAGTTTCACAAGAAAATCCAAAATGTAGTGTATAGGGGCTGAAAAGGGGTCTATATTCTTAGTCTCTGCCCAGGAAGAAAAACGTTTCCACTTACTAGCATAAGTTTTTCTAGTGGTAGACTTGTGCGATGATAAAATAATTTCCCGCACAGACGGGGAGATATCTGGAACCCTGGCTAAGGTTGGAAGTGGAGCAACCAAGCAGTGAGCTGGAGAGATTGCAGGGATTGGTGCAGCCTGCCCGATTGATGGATCAGAAGGTCTGGAACTGGGTCCAGAGTCCAAGGCTGCTCGAGAAGATGATGATGCAGGAACAGGAACCATATTTGTCGAGGCCAATAAGAAGCAATGAGGATCATTCTGCAGCCCAAAACAGTAGCTTTCTGTATCAGTTTTGGAATAAGGGGAAAAGGAGGGAATGCATAAAGAAGTCTCTGAGGCCAATCATGTACTAGAGTGTCTCTGGGGGAATGTCTGGGAAGTGGAAGGAGAGAGAAGAATTTGTTGCACTTGCTGTTGAAGGGGGTGCCAAAAAGGTCGCAGCAAGGCTGGCCCCATTTGCGGAATATTTGGTCCGCAACTACTTGATTCAGAGATCAGTCGTGAGGCATGAGAATTGCTCTGCTCAGCCTGTCTGCTATGACGTTGGACTTCCCAGGGATGTGCGTTGCGACCAGAAACCATTGGGAAGAGATCGCTCACTGCCAGAGTCTGAGTGCTTCTCGACATAGGGGGTAGGACTTGGTTCGCCCTGCTTGTTGATGTACCACACTACTGACATATTGTTTGTTGTTTGTGTGAATTGCAATGGTCTCGGTAGGAAGAGAGTCCTGTAGAGCTTGCAACGCTAGAAGCACGGCCCTCATCTCCAAGACGTTTATATGCAGGTGGTACTCGTGAGGTTGCCAGGTGCCTTGGACTGTCCTGCCCTGATAATGCCCCCCCCCCCACCCGATCAGGGAAGCATCCGTGGTAACCGTAGCAACTGGAGGGGGAAGTACAAATGGTCTGCCTAGGGGTACTGATGTGGAGATCATCCACCATGCAAGATGCTTTTTGCATGCTTCTGTGATCCTAATCATGTGAGACATGGGAAGCTGCTGGAAGGACCATTGGGTGAAAAGCAGCCACTGGAGGATCCTCATGTGAAAACAAGCTAGAGGAACAAGTATGATATCTGCTGCCATGAGACCTAGAGTTTGGCGGACGAACCTGGCTTGAATTCTTTTGCATGCCAATAAGACCTGTACATGTTGACGAATCACTAATACCCTGTCTGGTGGAAGGCTCGCTGACATGTCTTTTGTATTTAAATTTGCGCCTATAAAGGTGATAGACTGACAGGGTGACAATGCAGACTTTTTGAAATTTATTGAGATACCTAGTCTGGAGCAAGTGTCGATAGTGAAGTCTCTGGCTCGCAGAAGGTGATGCTTGGTGGTAGCAGTAAGGAGCCAGTCATCTAGATATGGAAACACCTGGAATCCTTGCCGTCTCAGGTGAGCGGTAACTACTGCCATGCATTTGGTGAACACTCAGGGGGCTATGGTGAGACCAAAGGGCAGAGCTCTGAATTGGTAATGGCTGGCTCCCAGCCGGAAACAGAGGAATCTTCTGGAGCATCTGTCCATTTTGATGTGGTAGTACGCGTCCTGAAGATCTATAGAGCACATCCAATTGTCCTGACCCAGAAAGGGCATAATGGACTGTAGCGTGACCGTCCAAAACTTGGTTCTTTGTACAGACCTGTTCAGTCTGCTGAGATCCAGAATGGGTCTCCAGTCCCCTGTCTTTTTTGGTACCAAAAAGAACCTTGAGTAAATTCCGGATCCTTGCTGGTCTGCTGGGACTTGCTGGATGGCTCTTTTTCTTAGCAGTTCTGAAATTTCTTGTACTGCTTGGTCCCTTAGATTGGATGGAACATCTGGAAGGGACTTGTATGACTTTATGGGAGTGCGAATGAAGGGTATTCTGTAGCCTCCGGATATAACTGACCGTACCCATTTGTCTTGAGTTATGTCTTTCCAGGCTCTTGGGTACAGTGATAATCTTCCCCCGACTGCCTCCGGAGGTGAGCAGTCGGGCAACCCTTCAGGGATGGTGGGAGGGCTTCTCAGAGAAGGATTCTCTGCTGCCCTGGTTTTGTGGACCCCCTCTGCCACAAGGGCAGCATCTATTATTGTTCCCTCCTCTGCCCCTGGATGGGAACTCACCACGTGTGTCCGGCAAGGCTCCCTGAGATTTCCGGAACCACATCTTTCCACTCTTCTGACCTTTGGGATATGGTATGGAAGGAGTGGAAAAATGGACTCCCACGGCAGAGAGAGTCTTGCCTTGCTGTTCACACCTGGTAAGGGTGTCCTTTACCTGTGATCCAAAAAGAGAGGAACCATCAAAGGGGGTGTTGGTGAAAGACACTCTGAAAGGCTCCGCAAAGTTACATAGCCGCATCCAAGTGCGTCTCCTTAGAGCAACACCTGCGCCTGTGGCTCTACTCGCACCATCGGCTGCATAAGAAATGAGGCTCATAGAGGAGTTCACCACTGAATTAAGAGTCGCCAGCTGGAAGGCTGCCTTAGCCCGGGCCCCCTCAGCTGATGGATCTTGGAGGGTATCTCCGAACTCCTTAAGGAGATCCCTTTGAAGGCGGGTAAAATGGCACAAGTAATTCAGAGACCTCATAGAAAAGGGCGCTGAAGAGAACATCCGCTTTCCATATCTGTCCATCGTCCTGGACAGATGAAGAAGTTTCAGCCAAGTCCTTCTTTGTGGCCGCCGCTACCACCATAGCATCAACAGGGACACCTTTGGTCAAAAACTGTTTATCCTGTGGTGCCGTTATGAATTTAGCAGGTCTTCTGGGAGTGGGTTCCACTGTGTCTGGAGCTGACCACGCCTTTTGAGCCATCACAGACATGAGTGGGTTGAAAGGCGGAGACACCCAGGAGGTGGAAGGTTGGGAACCAAACGCATCCAGGAATACCGACTCATCCTCGGAGGGGCTTAGGGTAGTCCAGTTCCCCCTCTGCCTAAGCATCTCAAGGATGTCTGAAAAGGAGACATCTTCAGAGGGGGATCTCGGGGACCCTTCAGAATCCTCCAAGTTGGTATCTGACGTGACAGACTCAGGGGAGTCAACATGCTTCCTCTTGCATTTCCTCTTACGAGGTGGCTCCTCTGAATGATCACGGGAGGCCTCAGAAGAGGAAAATACACCCAATGGGGTGCCCTGGAGCGTTGGTTCCCCAAGCTTGGGGTCTGGAGGAGGGACAGAGGCAGACGCAGACACCATAGTGGGAGGAGCCAGTGGGGATGATCGTGGAGCTGACTCAGGAGTCAGCATGCTCCTCATGACCTTGAAGGCGTCCCTGCTTGGATGCCGAGAAGGCTCCAATTCCGAGGAGACTGGAATCCCTCTCCGCACTGAGGGGGATGGCTCTGAAGCCGATGTAGAAGCTGAGCTCACCTGCGCCGAAGCTCCAAGAGAGAGAATGGGGTCGGACAAGGATCTGATGCCACTCACCCCCTCGGAGCTGAAGAGGGAGTCTCGGCAACCAGATCCTTCCAAGGATGGTACCAAAGAAGTGATCAGAGCTGACGACGGAAACGAAGCAGAAGGTATCGGTGCTGATGGTTCCACGACTCGAACCCCAATGAACTCTGGCTCCAAGCTCAAGGAAGGATTCGGAGGAGGAATAACAGCAGATATGGACGGAGCCGACACCTGATGAAGAGGGCTGGACATTTTTGCTAGGGCCTGCGATTTTAAGAGCCTACTGACCACTCTCTCCACGTCATGATCAGATAGTCTTGAGGACCGAGAAGAGTGGAATCAATGACTGTGCTCTGAATGGAGCAAAGGAGACCTTGGAGCCGAGTGTATCGACTCCAGGGAGGGAGACCTAGATCTCTTTCAACTCCCAATCGACTGGGAGGCAGGTAACTCGGTTCCGGCCGGAACTGAGGCTGAAGAAACAACTTCACCCATCGACGGCTCCGATCTGGGAGCCAAAGATTTTGGTGGTTTAGAGGCCTTCACGGGCTGAGTCTTTGCCGGTGAATCCTGCTTGAGTAATCCACGTAGGATTAACTTATTTTTACGCTCCTGCAGGACTCTTGGACTGAAGGCATGGCAAACCGAACAAGAGTCCTGCAGGTGCACGGCACCGAGACAATAGACACAAGAAGTGTGACCATCTGTCAGAGACATCTTCTGACAGCATGAATCACACTTCTTGAAACCGGACACCTTGGTATCCTTGGACATACTTAAAAAGGGATACCACACACACTACACTGGTATAACAATTTAAGTATAGTAACTATAAAAAGACACACACACACAAAGTTACCATACCTAAAAAAAAACAGTGAAGGATACACACTATAGTCTAACAACTAAAGAAGACTAAACTAAGTGAATACTAACTAGGATATATAAATTTTTTTTTTTTTTTTTTTTTTTTTTTTAGAAAATAGGTTAGCCTCTAACTAAAACGGCTACTACTTCAGAAAAGAGAGAGAGAGGGGGAGGAGAAAACTCTCTAACTAAAATGAGTTTTCTGAGGGGATAGGGGAAGTTTGAAAAAGAAAACTACAAGTATCTATATATCTAAAGATTAACTAGTCTAAACAAACTACACTAACGAGCTATCAATAATGATCAAAAATGATTAAATAATGAAAATATACGACCTGAGCCAGTAGACAACCTCGCAGCAGAAGCGGCAAATGAGATCTGGATATCTAGTGCCAGCCATCATGAGATATGGGGTGGCCTCGAGCCAGTATGCAGCTCTCAAGCTTTTGAAGATGGCCGAATCGGGCCCAACCAGCAAGAATGAAGGCGAGATAGACAACTTAACATTGTAGTTTTTATATTTCCTTCTAACTTCATTAAACGTACTCTTCTTTTTTCTATAATCACTCTCCACCTACTGATATTGTTCTACATCTATGTTAACTCCTATGCTACCGTTGACACTTCACACTTACTGATATTCTTCTATGTCTTTGTTAATATGTATGCTACCTACGACATTTCAAACAAACCTTGTCTAACATAACTACCAGATGGTACCTTTCACCCCTCCACTCTTTTTTTTCTTGTCCAAATATTGCTAATCATTATTCCTCTTGTATTTACTGCACTTAATATTACTGACTCAACACCCTAAATTTTCCTTCTCTAATCTTGTTTGTCACTTCTTTGCTAACCCAATCCTTCTTTAATCTTAATTTTTTTTCCTTGTACCATTATTGTTGTATTTTTTTCCTCTGCTTGCTATTGAAGCTACCTTAGTTCATTAATAGACACCCTTTAGCTATGAACTGCATTTATTCTTTGTAATAATTTACTGTTCTCAATTTTACTTTTATTTGGAATCCTGTTATATTACCTTATATTGGAGCTTGCATTAATTATTTGTAATAGTGTACTATTTACAATTTATTTTTATTTGTAGTCCTGATATATTACCTTAATGTTGGAGCTTATCTCCCCGGGCCTCTACTGAAAATGGACATGTATCCAGTTAGACTAGCCCGGTCAACAAATGTAAAATAAAATAAAATAAATAAATAAATAAAATAATGTCTCTGTTAATGAGTCCCATAATGCTGTGCTCCATAGCCTTCCGGATAACATTTGTCTTGCTTATAGGGTGAGAGTTTCCAGGACAGTATGACTGTGTGCATGGATGGGGTGGAGACTTGTGTATCAATTGGTGGCCCAACAACAGACCTTGACAAACCTGCCTGTGCCGCAACACACCTATCCTCATCATCACTGTCTGTTTCAGTGACATCAGGTTCCCTGCTGTACTGAACCAGCCCCACCTCGCCACCTGTGAGAGGAAAACAGGAAACACACTTTAAGACCTGAACATGACTTCAGACCACATGCACACATGCGCACATGCACACGTGCGCACATGCACACATGCACACGTGCGCACATGCACACACACAAAACTACACTCCTCCCGAAAGCAGACACACACAACACTAGCAATTACAGAACATACACAATAGCAGGTGATGGTGTGGTACAGTATCACAAGCAAAACAGTCATATCACACATGTCAGCATGCAGGACATGTGTTGCTCAACAGCATGCAGTGCAAGTGTAGTCAGTCCTTCTTACTAACAGTATACATGGCTTTGATGCATGTGTTTTGCTATTAGGTGATGCCCCCCCCGGAATACAATGCATACATGGACACAACATTGCTGTGCAGGTATTCATAACCCTGTGATATAGTGTGCACCATAACTCACAGGTGTACATACCATTGCTGGATGTGTATCTGTGTGTCAGATAGGTATCCAATGCTGATTACAGCCTCTGTGTCTTTAGCAAATAATTGTGGACACATTTTTAGCACATGCATGATGAGTATTCACACAACATCATCAGTGGTGCATGGATAATTGATGGAATACCATTCGGCCACATACCCAATGTACAGTACTTATGGTGAGTGTAGATCATATTGTGGACATGCCAGTCTCATCCATGACATGCCATGCTAAAACACAACTGCATATTTAAACACTACACATACCCAATATGTGTCATATAACCTATGCACTCAATAGCATCACAAGACATATATGTGTCAGTTGTGCAAATGGTGATTGGTATGCATACTGTTTAGAGGTGCATATGTGTGCGCACACGCAACATTATGGTGTGTAGCAATGACAGCTATGTGTATTACTGTGGTTACAATAACTGGATGGGGTATATTACCATAGGCCATCATCATGAAGCATCAGGTGGTCACTCAAGACTACAAATGTTTCACAGACCAGCACTAATCATGCTGTGCCGGAACTGTACTACCTTGGCTAAATTCACCATTTCACAACCAGTTGTTATGTGAGTTTGTAAGGAGGCCAATAAGGAGCATTCCCTGACATGAATGTGTAGTGTGTTGCAGAGTGTTTAAATGCCCCAGGATAGGCCTCTACCCCTCAGGTATATTATGTGTAATGTGTGGATGAGATTTTGGATACTAGAGTGTGTCTTTACAGAGGGTTTGGGAATCCTTTATGTGTAGCATGTTAAAACGCTCAGTGTGTAACATAGATGTGTATGTTATGTGCATGTTGAGTATCAACTGTGCCTATCCAATGGTCACTACAGTCTAGGCACATTTGTTTGAGATGGTCTGGGTATTGCATGTGTTTGGGGCAGCTAATCACATTAGTGAGATGTGCATGCTCTTACACCAAACATGCACAGCATGCATTATGGGTAGGTGTGTTACATGTGTACATGGCCTACATCTTAACTATGACATGCGCTTTTTATTTACAATAATAAATGTAAAACACACTCACCAGCATCTATCTGCTGTCTTGATGTCACCCCAGAGGGACCTACATAGAGATGAGACAGTTTGTCAGTGGCCACAACTGTGGCATTGCTACTGTGTGTTTGCAATCTTACAGTACAACAGTTTACATTCACAGGGCTATAGATTATGTTCCAAATGATCAGTATTGCACAACAACAGGCCCCACATCGTTGAACGACACACTCCACATCTCACATATGCATGATCTACCAATACAGATAACAGTAGTCTACAGATATGCCATGTTACTTGCATGCTCCATGTGTGCTTGCTGGGTGGCTCCAACCTCCACCATGGTGTATGTCTGCTGCTGTTGTTGTTGGGCAGGTGCCACCAGGCTCATGAGCAGCTCCTCCACTCTGGTGAGGGGGGATGGATATTAACACCACGTCCTGTTGCAAGCTGTTGTCTACACACATCAGCGGCACGCTGACGGACATGTCTGAGAAGATCACTGCAGTGGTGGCGTACCTGCTCATATGTCCGGTTATGCAGGCCTACCTCATTGACCCTGCGGACAACATCTTGCCACATTGCAGTACGCTCCTGCTGGTCCTGGCTGGTTCATGAGAACATGAGACGGTAGTGCTGAATCATACTGCTAGTAATGATATCATCTTCAGCACTACTGTAACTCGGGTTCCTGTGGTGGGCCATGATCCCTGGAAGACATAAATACAAAAATATGTCTGAGCAAGTCATATGGCACATTTAACATTATACAGTACAGATATCACTGAACTGCCATATACAGAAACCTATAAGCTAACCAAGAGTGAAACACTGTAACTGCCACTTATCACTGCTCACCCCACAACTGCTTGAAAGTGCCTTGCTCACTCTCTATCTAATGAACCATGTTCTGCACAGCAACAAAATAAAATCACTATATAAGACTATACAAGAGTACCTGGCACACTGTATGCAACACAATGCACCACCTAGCCACAGCAGATATACATCAAGCTGATGTGTAAAGAAATATATCTATCATCCATCACAATCAGTGTAAGGTCCAGTAAATGTATTACTATTATACCACACAACTTGTTAATGCCAAACCCGTGGCCAAAATATGTGCATAATTGGGAATATAGGTCACATACTACTGTAGTACATTATGAATGTTGTTAGATACACAGTTATATGTATTACCACACACATGTCAAAGGACATGTTACAGACATACCCACACACACATTAGACATAATTACAGGACACAAAGGTATGACAACCCAGATAAGCTTTCAGTGTGTACTATACAGTACTGTGTGTCAGTACTTATACAACCTTAATCTTGAGAAATGTAATCTGTGATGAATACAGGGACCACACAAAACAGTGGATGCAAGCAATGTGGACATATACCATACTTTGCTGTACAGGCCCAGAGCTTCAATTAGTACTACAGTACACACAGGATTTGCATTCAACATCGGTACCAATCAATAATCATAGATGTAGTGCTTTAGCCTCCAATGACACACCCTAGTTAAAACCAAGGGACTTAATCACACTGTATGCAATAGCACTTGTTCTGCCTAGCAACCGAATACACAGCTTTTGCTAGGATCAAAGCAAAGACCCATAATACCATAACATCAACAGTTTCCCACTAAGCTATCCCACAGATACATATCTTTGATGTATTCACAAACATATTGACCATCACAGTCAGTCAACAGTACAGAGAATCTATTGCAACAAGTAGATGTAGGTGTGTATGAGTATATATATATATATATATATATATATATATATATATATATATATATATATATATATACACATATACATATACACATCCATTTGTCTACATATATATGTAGGCACATATACATTGCACCTGTTATAGTGAGAATATCAATTATACAAAGGATGTAAGGTGTACAGTAATGTAATAAAATTGCACAGTCTTGGGATAAATGCATTGAATGTGTTCACAGCCCAGGTAGCTTTGGCAGGCCTTACTGGCTTCAACATTGCAAACTGAAAAAAACACCCACAGTGTTTAACCACCACATGTCATATACCAGCACTGTATGCTGTCTTGTTTGTCGCACACTAAAACCTACATACAAATATGTGCATACTAACCTTCACCAACATATATATCTCCCCCCTTCACAAACAGTTGCAATATGTCCCCTGCTCTATGCACATATACAGATGTGAATATATATGACACATATATATTTCTCTGTATGTGTGTGTGGCATACACACACAAGGTCCACACTGTTGTAAGTCCCTGGGCCTCACAGCTGAACTGTTGGGCCTTGCTGCAACACAAACAGGTATCACATATGAACACAGACTAACATTAGGGGGGTATATATGGCAACATATGCTAGATAAGAATACTAGACTGCTACAGCAGTTGCCAATGCTAAGCTACACTTTAATATGACTATCATGCATGTGTTGTTCTGTCACACCCATGTTTTTATAATGTCTGTGCTAATCCCCCCAACAGCCATTGGCCACACTACTGTACAGAACACAGATAACATGGATCAGATCTTTGACATTTAATGCTGAGCTACACATTTCACAGGTATGTCCCACTGCCCACAGGTACACACAGTATTGTCCATAGCAGTAGTTAAGCAGAACATCTGTGCATAAAGAAGTACTGCTGCCACATATGAATGTTTCACATTATGTAGACTATTATTCAATAACATTTACTACATGCCAGTAAATACATATGTGTCACATACCTTTCCTTTGTATGATTTGGTAATATTTCATTTTCCTTTTCTCTCTCTCTCTCTCTCTCTCTCTATCAGTCTCTGCAATAGAGTGATTGAGTTTGTTGGCAGAGATTGCAGCCTGCTTTTGTAGGAATTTGCACATGAGCATGTGATGGCCTCTGCACCAATTAGTGGCCACCATTTGCTAATTGCATACAGCCTGCTGTTTGGTAATTGCAGTAATCACTGTCATAGCAACCCAGTACTATAAATTGCTGACTCATGTAGGTGTGGCCCTTTCAGCTTTCCAAGATGGAGATCATCCTTGTTTGGTGCGGACATTATTGTTTAAGACAGAAGGTTGGTATAGTTCTTATATCAGAAGCCAGGGGTGTAGCCAGAGATTTACATTTTGTACTCAGACCTAATGTTGCTGCTTCCAGTACCCACTTGTCAGTGTAGAAATGTACTCACCCCTCAAAATGCTACCCCAAGATACATGAATAGATGTACTTTCTTTTCAACTGTTACAATTAACTGCCATACAAAGCTAGTTATAGAGATGTATTCCTTTGGCACAAGAATTGTTTGTGAACTGCTATACTGTGAATATTCATTTGCTCAGTTCTAAACAGTTTGTGCTTTTTTAGTGTTGACATTAGCACAAGCTGCTCAGAAAAACTGGAGACATTTCAGTACTGTGAGTATGCTTACCTACATCCTTGGTAGACCCTGCTCACACAGGTATATTCAACATTTGGGTAGAGTTGCAGAAGTACAGAGAGTGTAAGTAGTATTGTGTGGATTTTATCTTGCTGGACTTACAGGGTTGCTGTGTACATGTTAGTTTATCAAGGCAAGT
This sequence comes from Protopterus annectens, assembly GCF_019279795.1. Lineage (NCBI taxonomy): Eukaryota > Metazoa > Chordata > Ceratodontiformes > Protopteridae > Protopterus > Protopterus annectens. Next base: position 544,506,413 of record NC_056729.1, on the reverse strand, counting down.
AGTCTGTCTGCATAACTCCCAACTGTGGACCTATCCACGTGATATCCAGAGAATAGCCTGTTATTTCTTTGTCTGTGCACCACACAGGTCTTTTCAGCAATAGAGCAATGGCATTCTTAAAGTTGGTTGCTAACAGTACATGGATATATCCATTTGCATTTCAGTGTTGTATTCCTACATAAGGGTATGCTTCCAAAACTCCTTCCAAAACTACTTGCACAGTGTGTAACAGCAGAAAGGCTGATATGCGTCTGTGTTTCTGCCTCTGTCAGACCTCTCAACCAATCAGCTACATATTTGAACAGACTCAGGGAAAAGTCAAGAAAAAGTCAGGGACACCTTTAAAATATTAGTGCCATTAAGTTGAAACATTGAGAGAATCAGAGCATATGAATCAATACACCTTTTCTGAAGTAAAAGAAGTGTCTAACTCTTAATTATTGTCATTATTCATTAAGTGTAATTCACCACCTTTCTGGCCAAAGTCAGTAGTTTTAGGAGGGATTCAGAGGGACAGAGCTAAAATTTGTGTCAAAATCAGGAACATCCCTGAAAATTAGGGACAGTTGGGAGGTATGGCCTCTGCCCTAAACAGATATGCCAGTGTTTGTCCTGCTGTGATACTGTGTGGGGTTGTAAAGTGATGGTGTAACATTATTTCCTGCTAGAATGGCTGCTTCTCTTATCACAGTCATGTAATGTAATCCCACAACAACTGTTGGTCAACATCCACAGAACAAGTTGTGTGGTATGGTATTCCTAATTTTCCTTTACATTCATTCATTCTGATGCATGATATAATTATTTAAGCACCAACTTGATGTATATCTACTGTGGCTTAGTGGTACTTCATGTTGTGTAGTGTGTGCAAGGTCCAGGGTTCGAGACTTACAGAAGTGTTTTATTTTGCTCCTGAGCAGAACAAGGGCCCTCACATACAAAGTGACTAAGGCACTTTTAAGCAGTTGCAAGCAGGTTTGCGCATTGCTGCGCATTGCTCAGCCAAGCCAGACAAGCGCAATCCCGTGCAAACCTGCTAACTACTGCTTAATAGTGCTTACTCCCACTCACCCCTGCGCTAATTTCTTTGAAAGAAAAGAAAAATGGGGAGATAGGAAAGTGGTGAAAAAGGAGCACAAAGAGGCAAACACAGTATGGAAAATAGCTCGGGATGTGCAGGACGGGTGTAGGGAAGGTCCATAGCTGCCCATTTCTTCAACAGCAACAGCTGTGCATATGCAATAAATTTGGAGGTAGATATGAACCCTTCAGCCCCTGAGAGAGGGGTGAGGATAACAAAGTATGTTGTAATGCCAATTAAATAACATTTCATGTGTCCAGTGGACATGTGTGCAAAATGGGCAGCTATGTATGGGGCGTATTTTTTTTTTGGGCGCAGATTGCCCTTTTTTTTTTCAGGTGAGAATGGAATGTGGGGTAGGGGAAGTAGGTATATTTGGGGAGGTAGGTTGGGGAGGTAAACAGACAAGACAAGATGCATACAAGTGTGGTATATGACACATGTGGTGGGTGAACACCTTTGACAGGGAGGGATGTTTGGAAATCGCAAGCCCATGAGCCCCCAGATAGAAACAGTGGGACTGAGGTCCCAAACTATGGGCAGTCACCACTGCACCTTCACGGCCCAGGGGGTGGCTGTGCTGGGGGCTGTGTAGGATGGGCAGGCTGACCTGGGAGTTGCGCCACTCGGGCCTCAAGCTGGCGTAGAAGTTCTGCAACAGAACGTTCAATCTCTCTATGCACCACAACCCGGACTGTTTGAAGGGTGATAGGTGCCCCTCCACCCACGCTTGCACGGGGGGCCAAGCACCATCCCCTGCAGTGCTTCCACCCGAAGGTGGCACAGGGCCAACGGAGGAGGAGGTCCCAGGCTGGGCACCAGATCTGCTGGTGCCAGGTGCCATGGCCAGCTGAGGTGGGACAGGTGGGTCTGCTGGGACCGGCCTTCCCATACGAACTATGTTTTGGAGAGTTTAATAAAGATATGGGTTAGTAACAGTCAACAGCATTCCCAATTATTTATAACAGCATGCAGAAGTATTCCCATTAACCCAACACACCAGATTTTCAACAGTTGAAAAGCAAGCATAACACATGCATATATAGAACAATAGTGGACATTACAGCAGCATGCAGGTTGAATTGATGGCAACAGGCCACCAATATTGTTGTATTTTAACAGGGTACATGCATAGAAATGAATGCAAATATTTATAAACCAATAGGACATATGTCCCAACAAATGTTTTGAGATTAGACATACTGATTGAGGTGTGGAATTGCATTTTTATGCACATACAGTAGGGTGGAAAAAGATAGCTCAGTTAACATCTTATATATCCTTCTAGTTTTCACTACATTCCTATTAACTGCAGTTATATGTCCCTTACATGTATTATTACACTACCCAATGTCCTTATATTGTGCAATTGGATTTTGCTAGATCATTATATACATGAGCTAAATCTTACATACAAACTGTCCAAGATGCAGATGTTACTGCAACATATTTTGAGAGTTGTTCACATATACTACTGCTAAGATGGTACACTGACAGATCTACTTTCATATAATTATCTAGATATGTTCAAGTAAAAGTATCAGTTATATGTTAACAGCTCCCTACATTTCTGGCAGCACACTGACATTTCTGGGGAACACAATACCAAGCTACTCATGTGCCAGATTAACCTGTACATGCTGGCCATGAACTAACAGTTGAGGGCTGTACATATGCATACAAGCTACTGTCACTCCTTTCATACACGTTATATGGGCCTACCCAAGTGTGGGTTGACACTGCTTAATACAACACTACTATTTGTAGAATGCAACAGTACAACAACATATCAAAGAAAATGACTCAGACGCACTCCAGGAATCATACATTTATTAAATGATTATTACACCTTTATTTATTGGGTTATAATACTTTTTGAAGGCTCTCTCATTTATTTTATATAACAGTACATGCAGACTAATTACTAACCTGCCTCATGACGCAGCCTTTGCAGCCTATGTTCATGGGCTTGCTGGTTCATAGCCCGGACACCTGCAGGTGTGAAGTAAATGCAGTGATATTGAGACATACCTATCCATAGTATAGACAAGCATAGCAATTCCTAACTACTTAATACAATGGCTACTTACTCAGTACTGGGGCATTAGGCATCATACGGGATTCCTGGATCCATTGGTCCAGTTGATCCTCCCTACGTCGCTTCAGGTCAGAATAATGGTGCCTGACCTGCTTACCAGTCCGAGGAACACCAGTGGCACTGGTGAGATCACGGGCAAGACTGTTCCAGGCCTCCGTTTTATATTGGGTACCCTGGTACTGGCCCCACAGGAGTCTTTCCTCATGATTGTGGACAAGGAGCCAAACCATTACTTTGGACTTCTGGATGCCCCAGCATTGCGCTCTAAATTGAGTGCCTTCTCCAACACCAGCCTTGCTGACTGCAGAAGGAATCTACAACCAGTTATAGCAAGTATTCCCGCCTGTGGAGCTTAAATATGCCTCATTTCCCACACATATTTGTGATTGACCAGTTTTGGAAAAACTCAGCTGTAGGCACACCTGCTTAGCTGATGTTGGCAATGTTTAAAATTCCTTTGATAGATATGTGTTTGTTGAAAGTGCATGTTTGTGAAATGCTGTCATGGCTTAGTAGTTAAGTACTGTGACTATAGTGCACAGTATCCTAAGTTCGAGCCCTATCACTGCTTTTTATTACTGCTGGGCAGACCTGACTGGTTAAGGTACAGTAAAGGAGGTGTGAGCATGTTTAACTGGCTTTGCTCAACTTTGCCCGACTTTGCCCCACGTTGCTCAACATTGCTCTACATTGCTCGACGTTGTCCGACGTTGCGCTGGGTAGCGTGATGCACAACTACAAGCAAATACTCTGCGTTTGCGCTGGTTAGCTACTCGCAATTGTATTTAAATATGCTCAGTAATGGTAAAATGTGCTTAGCAGTGCTTTATATTGCTTAAAATAGGGTACTCATGCCTCAGAATGCATAACCATTTCACCTTCATATATATATAATTTGTTCACTACTACATTTAACATTTCAATGCTTTTTATAAAACTTATACATAAAAAATGTCAGGAAATACTTTTGTATACAGATTTCCCACAGAAAATGGAACGTGCAGTACTGGGACTCGAACCTGGAATGCCTCCTCTTTGTGCGAAGGCTCTAACCACTACGCTATCACTATTTTGCTTAATTTGCATATATTTTTCTTATTATCCTCTTCTGGTGTGTCTAAGCTGCTAACTGTAGCTAAGCAATGAGCAAACCTGCACAAATACGGGCAGCTATATCGGAAGAAAAAAAAATAAGAAGTTATGTACCTACCATAACGTTCCATGTTAGTTGTCTTCTCTCGCCTTCTTTCTTGCTTGGTGGGTTCGGAGCCGATCCTCGGCTCTGACTCGGCACTTGCTTTAGCTCGAGAACTCCTTTTACCAGCTCGAGGCAGCCCCATATCCCATGATGCAAGGCAGTAAGTACCCAGATCTCGTTTGTTGACAAAGGGCAATAACACCAAGCATAAAATACTTCCCAAAGGAAGAAGAAACTTACAGATGGAAAAAAGGACCAGGTTTGAATGGTCTTTAGCATAATAGTTTCTTATACAAGGTCTGTCCAGGCCAGGGGGAAGGAGGGAGGGTTGCAAGAAAGAAGGCGAGAGAAGACAACTAACATGGAACGTTATGGTAGGTACATAACTTCTTAATGTTAAGTTGTCAATCTCGCCTTCATTCTTGCTTGATGGGACCGCCCCTAGCACCTCTATCCTGGGTGGCTCAATGGAACAAACTCTTGAGGACTGTAGAGCCAAAACTGGCTCTGTCCCTGGAGGCCAAGTCCAATTTGTAATGGGAAACAAAAGTGTGAGGAGTGGCCCAAGTGGCCGCTGCACAAATAGTGTCCAAAGGCAGTCTAGCTTGAAAAGCTGTAGAAGTAGCTAAACTCCTAGTTGAATGTGCTTTAGGTTTTGAGCACAGCTGTTTTCCCTGATCGTATAAATTTCAGTGATGACCGAAGAAAGCCATCTGGACAAAGTCACTTTAGAAACAGGAAGGCCTTTTTATTATCCGCATAGGAAACAAAAAGTTGATCAGATTTTCTAAATTTTTGTTCTGTCCAAATAATATCTAAGCTGACGGTGGACGCCAAGATAATGTAGCTTTTGTTCAGCTCTATCTGAATAGTTAGGAAAAATACAGGAGATCAATGGATTGATTCAGATTGTTTTTGAAGCGACCTTAGGTAAAAAGGATGGATTAGTTCTCAAAGATACTCTGTCTTTGTGAAAAATCAAATAGGGGGTCGAACCGAAGAGCATGAAGTTCAGACACCCTCCTGGCAGATGTAATAGCCACTAGGAATAAAGTTTTCCAAGAAAGATATTTCAGGAACAAGAAACAGCTGGCTCGAAGGGGAAGAATCAAGGATGTCAGCACTAAATTTAGATCCCACTGAGGAGGAGGATTCCTGATTGGAGGCTTTAGTAGGAAAATTCCTTTCAAGAAGGCCCTGCAGAGCCTATGGGACATAATATTATGATCTGCTATCCCGACATGAAAATTAGAAATAGCAGCCAACTGAACTCTGACTGTGGAAGAAGAGGAGCCTGCATGAAAAATCTCTGCTAAGAAGTCCAGAACTGCCTGAACAGGGGCAGTAAAAGGATCAATATTTTGGGCCTTAGCCCAATAAGAGAAACACTTCCATTTGCTTGTGTAAATCCTCCTGGTAGAGGATTTTAGTGAAGCTACTATGATATCTCTAACTGGGTTAGAGATCAAAGGAAGCCTGGCTAAGGAAGGAAGTGGAGCAACCATGCTGTGAGGTTGAGAGAAGGGATTGACCGGTGCAGCTGACCGGATTGGTGAATCAGTAGATCTGGCACTGGGTCCAGATGCCACGGCTGCACCAAAAGGTGATGATGGAGGAACGGGAACCAAACTTGTCGAGGCCAGTAAGGGGCAATGAGAATCAATTTGGCTCTCAAACGGTAGCTTTCTGGATCACCTGAGGGATCAGAGGAAATGGGGAAGGCATAAAGAAGTCCCTGGGGCCAATCCTGGGTCAGAGCGTCTCTGGGGGATGGCCTGATAGAGGAAGAGGCTGAAGAAGTCTGGACATTTGCTGTTTTGGGGAGTAGCAAAAGATCGCAACATGGACGACCCCATTCCAGAAAAATCTCTTCCGCTATGGATTGCTTGAGAGACCACTCGTGAGGCATGAGAATAGCTCTGCTCAATCTGTCCGCTATAATGTTGGTTTTCCCAGGGATATGCATTGCTACCAGAAACCGATGAGAGGAGATCGCCCATTGCCATAGTCTGAGCGCTTCTCGACACAAGGGGTAGGACTTGGTTCCGCCCTGTTTGTTGATATACCAAACTACAGACATGTTGTCTGTGTGGACTGCAATTGTCCCTACGGGAAGAAAGTCGCTGAGGGCTTGCAACGTTAAAAGCACTGCTCTCATCTCCAGGACATTTATGTGCAGATGGTACTCGAACGGTTGCCACGCCCCATGAACCATCCTGCCCTGATAATGACCCCCACCCGATCAGGAGGCATCCGTGGTGACAGTGGCTATCGGGACGGAGGTACAAAGCATCTGCCTTGGTGAACCTGAGACGATGTGATCCACCAAGCAAGATGTTCTTTGCATGTTTGTGTCACCAGAATCTGGTGACGCATTGGGAGTTGCTGGTATGACCACTGTGTGAACAGCATCCACTGAAGGAGGCGCATGTAGAATCGAGCCAGGGAAGAAGAGTAATGGCCGCAGCCATGAGACCTAATACTTTTAGAACCATTCTGGCCTGTACTTTCTTGCTGGCCAGAATGATCCTGACATGAGTCTGAATGTCTGAAACTCTTTGTTCTGTAAGGGTAGCTGACATCCGAACAGTGTTTAAGTTTGCGCCTATGAAGGTAATAGACTGGCAGGGCAATAAGGATGACTTTTCAAGTTGACTGAGATGCCCAAATGAGAACAAAGGTCTATTGTGTAATCCCTGGCTTGTATAAGCTGATGCCTGGTGGTGGCTGACAGGAGCCAGTCGTCGAGATACGGAAACACCTGGAATCCTTGACGCCACAGGTGAGCCGTGACCACTGCCATGCATTTGGTGAACACTCTGGGGCTGTAGTGAGACCAAAGGGCAGGGCTCTGAACTGGAAATGACTGGACCCCAGCCGAAAGCGGAGAAATCTCCTGGAGCGCCTGTGAATTTTGATGTGATAGTACGCATCCTGAAGATCTATTGAGCACATCCAGTTGTCCTTCTGTAAGAAGGGCAGAATTGACTGAAGAGTGACCATTCGAATCTTGTCTTCCTGACAGACTTGTTGAGTCTGCTGAGATCCAATATTGGTCTCCAGTCTCCCGTCTTTTGGGGACCAAAAGAACCTTGAGTAGATTCCGGCTCTGAATGGTCTATTGTAACTGGCTGAATGGCTCTTTTGCAGTAGTTTTGCGATTTCTAACTCTGCAATGTCCCTTAGACCGGTGGTACGCCTGGAAGGGAACTTGAGGGGAAGGGACTTTCCTCGAAAGGAATTATGTAACCCTTGGATATGATCGACTGTACCCATCTGTCTTGAGTGAGGGAATGCCAGGCTTCTGGGTACAGTGATAATCTTCCCGACTGCCTCCAAGGAGGGACAGCCGGGCAACACCTCAGGGATGCTGAAAGGGCTTATCAGAGAGAGGCTCCCTGTTTCCCTGGTTTTCGGACCCCTCTGCCTCTAGAGCGGCCTGTTGTTGTTACCCCTCTGCCTCTAGGGGTAAACTGACCACGTGAATCCGGCGTGACTCCTTGGGATTTACGGAACCACATCTTACCACCCTTCTGTCCTTTGGGATAAGGCCTAGAAGGGGTGGAAAAACGGACTCCAACAGCAGAAAGAGTCTTGCCATCCTGCTCACACCTGGTCAAGGTCTCCTTCACCTGAGGGCCAAACAAAGCTGACCCATCAAAGGGAGAATTTGTGAAGGACACCTTAAAGGGATCCGCAAAATCACATATCCGCATCCAGGCTTGGCGTCTAAGAGCCACACCTGTGCCTGCGGCTCTACTCGCTCCATCCGCAGCATAAGATATTAGCCGCATGGAGGAGTTAGCAATGGAATTGAGGGTTCCTAGCTGCGAAGCAATCTTTCTTGAGCCCCTGCAGCTGTAGGATCCTGAACTACTTCTCCCAGCTCCTTCAGGATATCTCTCTGGAGTCTGGTGAAGTGACAAAGATAATTCAGCGAACGCATAGCAAAAGTCGCTGAGGAAAACATCCGCTTGCCGTACCTATCCATGGTCCTAGAGTCCTTATTAGGAGGATGGATGGGCACGGAAGGATCTGCAAGTTCCTTTTTGGTGGCCGCAGCCACCACCATGGCATCAGCGGGGACACCCTTGGTAAGGAATTGTTTGTCACTAGGGGCAGTGATAAATTTAGAAGGCCTCCTAGGGACTGGCTCTACAGAGTCAGGAGCTGTCCACGCCTTTCGTGCAATAACCTGCATAAGGGGGTCGAAAGGGGGAGACACCCAGGAGGTGGAGGGCCGAGATCCAAACGCCTCTAGGTATACTGACTCATCCTCAGAGGGATTGTTGGTAGGCCAGTTTCCCCTCTGTTTCAGAAGTTCTAGGATGTCTGAAAAGGAGACATCCTCAGAGGGGGATCTAGGGATCCCTCTGACTCATCAAAGTCAGTATCCGACGTGACAGACTCGGGGAGTCTACATGCTTCCTCTTACAAGTCCTCTTCCTAGGAGGATCTCCCGAAACATCAGGAGAATCCTCGGAAGAGGGGAAATTCCCAATGGGGAAACCTGAGGCGGAGGATCTCTGGGTCCTGTAGCAAGAGAAGTGGCAGAGATGTCAACAGGTACAATAGAGGGAGGAGCTACGGGAAGAGACTGCTGACTGATACCAGTGGCCAGTACACTCTTCATCACCTCGAATGCTCCTCCCAGGCAGGTCCGAGAGAACCCGCTCCAAGAGCTAGGAACCCAGGGACCACCGAAGGGAAGCATCCGAGGCAGATGTCGGAGCCGAGCTCACCAGGCCGAGGCTCCAAGGGGAAGAGCGGGTTCGGACAAGGGTCCGATGCCACTCACCCCTCGGAGGAGACCATGGAAGCCCGACCACGAATCCCTCTAAGGAAGAGGAGATAAGAGTAGAGGCTGAAGGAACAGAAGGGGGTATCCGCCTCCAGCCGTAGCAGTAACTATGCCCGAAGACTCCAACTCCAAGCTCTGGGGTAGAGTTGAAGGAGGAACTGTAACGGGTGTGGACCAACAGTCGCCTGCTGAGACGGACTGTGAAGCATTTGGGCCAGTACCTGTGACTTGAGCAATCTGCTGACCACTCTCTAGGTCATGGTCAGACAACCTGGATGACCTTGAAGATCGGCTCCGATGGCTCCGTTCCGACAGAAGAGGTGAAGCCGAGCCGAAGTATCGGCTCCAAGGAAGGAGACCTCGACCTCTTCCTGGAATGAGCCATCGGAGCCGACACTACGGATCCTGTCGGAGCCGATTTCTCGAGCCGACAGAACGCCGATGTATCGGCTCCAGCCGAGCCGATACAGCCACCAAAGTAACGGTGTCGGAGCCGATCGGAGCCGACACCGATGCCTGTGCCATGGGTGTCGGAGCCGATCGGAGCCGACATCGGCGGACAATACAGTTTCGCACCGATGGCCATCGGTGCCGGCTTAGTCAAGCCAGAATCGGCTCCAGCCAGAGCCGATCTCGACTCTGTACGAGTCGGAGCCGAGGCCGCAGGCTTAGAAACAGAAGCCTGGGCCTTGGAAACTCTTGCTGGTTTCGTGGAGCCGACTTAGCCGGAGAGCCCTGCCGCTTAAGAAGGCCCCTAAGAACCAGTTTGTTATGTCTCTCCTGCAGGACTCTCTGGCTGAAGGAGTGACAAATAGCACAGGAGTCCTGCAGGTGAAGAGGGCCCAGACAATACAGGCAAGAAGTGTGACCGCCTGTCAGAGACATTTTCTGACAGCACGAGTCACACTTCTTAAAACCTGAAACCCTCTCCTTTGACATGGTGCCGACACACAAAACACACACACACCAGTCAAAATAAAATTAAATTACACAAAATACCAAAAGGTATTCTATAAAAACACCAACACACACACCCTAACAGGGGGGGGATGGGATAGGGATAACTAAGAACAAATTCAAAAAGACAGGGAATTTCTGTCAGGAAGGATAGAAATTAAATTTAAACTATAAAAAAATTAGTTTTTGACTAAAAAGGGGCTTGAAAATCACAAAGTGAAACAACTTACCAGGAGCTGGTAAAAAGAAGACCTCCCAAGCGAAGCGGCAAACGAGATCTGGGTACTTACTGCCTTGCATCATGGGATATGGGGCTGCCTCGAGCTGGTAAAAGGAGTTCTCGAGCTAAAGCAAGTGCCGAGTCGGCTCCGAACCCATCAAGCAAGAATGAAGGCGAGATTGACAACTTAACATTAATATTTTTATTTTTAATTTTGTCAGTTGTTTAACATATGGGGGAGTGTAGTGTTACATTGTACACATGTGAGCGGACTCGCTCATGTAACTCGAAATTGCGGCGTTTTTTCATTGCAGGGGCGTGGATTTTTGGACTGCTCGGCAGTCCAACACGCCCCCTACACTTGTCCATGCTCCTTGTAAGGTTTAGAGTTGAGGCAGCGTGCCCTCATTAATATGCATGGCGCGCTGCCATCATACTCTTACACTGGCGCTTCCATGTAAGACTAATCTAGTCTACAAGGAAGATTAGTAAATCCGGGGGTGAGTCTGGCTGAAATTTTCAACGGTAATAAAATTCTAAATTTGGTGCACATGCATCTGAATTTATGTCAGCTTGCCCCTGAGCATCCTCAGAAATACAGTGTTAGTGGACAGCACCCAAAAACATTCATATACTTACTGGACATCTATCCTTGTCAGAATACATCCAGTATAGCTGTATGCTACTGCAACAGTGATCTAACGGTGAACATCTTACTGCAGCTTCACATTCCTTGTATGCATCATACACTTCTCTCTTGTCCCTCCAGTCTCAACCTAGTTCATCTCGTTTTGATTTCCTGCTTCCAGAATTCTTTTTCCACTACGTCATTTAGTCATCCCTACCACACAAATTCTACTGAACAACTTTCATTATAGTTTATCTCCTTTTTCTGCACTTCAAATTTTTGAAGAGGGAATTAAGAGTTAGCTGTCCTAAGTCTCCAAAACTAGCTGTTGCTAGAATCAACATAAATTACTATGTTTCACTAACAAGTAAATCAGGAATCATGTCTGTAAAAATATGTTAGTGCATTTTATGCTCTTGAATCATAGTATTTGTATGTGTGTTTTGAAAGAAAATAAGTATAAGCAATATACGCTGCAGACTACAACACAATTCTATTTTAGAAGAAAATGGTAAATAACTAACATAAGACTGTCAACAATCATCTTACAGCAAAATTTCTACAGATTATGATCCTCAACCTAAATCCAAACTGAAGAAAATGCAGCAGAACGTATTTAGTTGTAGCTCTTTTTGAGTCTAAGAAAGACAAGCAAGATAGAAAGGGGAACATGGAGAGGCAGGAGGGAGTGAGAGATTTTTTTTTTAATGTACAGCACTCTCTGCTGCACATAAATGGAATCACGTTTTGCTACAGGCACAGCAATACACATCAATACAATAATAAAACCACTTCTAGGCATTATTTACTTTGCATAAAAGAGTTTTTAAAATATGAATGGTTATACAAGGCTAAGGCTTAGAGTTTTAGCATTTGCATACCACACTATGCTATCACTTAGTTCATAAATACATATATGCAAGTGCTTTATAATATAATGCAGTGCTGATGTAGAGCAAGATAACTAGTGCCTACATTCCTTTAAGTGCCACAGCTGTTCAAAACGGAATGTAAGATCACTACAAAATTACACAATGTACTAAATAAATCCCATTTTGCAAAAGATTCTTAAAATAAAAATGGCAAAATTAATGGATTAATTAGCACTTCAAAACAGTTGAACTTTCAGGAAAACTAAGTCTTAGTGTGAACAATCTGCAGTCCAAGAAAACACTGCAGTGCAGTGTTTCAGCAAGTAGAGCAATAGAAGGAAATAAACTAATGTCTTATGCACATTTTTCATATATGTGGGGTGAGGGTGGAAGAACAATTCATCAACAACAATGACATAGCAGTGTTGTCAAGGTACTACTGCTAAGTCTGCAACTGGCAGATGGTGCCACTGATGGAAAATTTCATTTCACTGAATCCCATTTGCGATCACTCAGTACTGAAGGAAGGTGTAGTCCAAGTATGGGTTGCTGGCAGGTGGCACTGATAGGAGTCTCACAAAGATGACGGACTTGGCTCTATAGCCTCTATATTCTATCACACTGAGATTTGATGACAACACTTACAGGGATAGTATGCAAAATGAAAGTGTATACACACTGCACATGCCCCTCTGTATACCATGCCTTTTTATCCATTCATCCATGTAAATTGGGGGTTAAGAGTTGGCATAATGGTTAATATATTTACATCACAGACACAAAGTACAGAGTTTGAGACTCATCTTTGAAGGAAAATCAGCTAAGCTTAAAAATGACCTGCAAGGGCAGCCAGCCTAATACTTACCAATTAACCTATTACCTGTATTATAAAAATCAGTGGGCATACGGAAGGAACAAAAATGGGATGTCCTAGTCCATCACAGAACATGTACAGTCACACACACCCACTCATATATGAACACATGCAGATATACAGTATACATATGGGCAGTTTTGAGCATCTCCAGTTCACTTGTCTGCATATATCAAATGGATGATATTCAGACTCTCTGTAGGGGGTCACCCAGCCTGGAACTGAACCTGAGCACCAAGCAATACAAGTTCTTTATTTTCATCAAAGATGTATATTCAGAAAATTTTAGGCATGTATCATCATAACATGGACAGCTAGTGAGTTATCAACTGCAATCATGTCTCCTTATTTCACATTCTCTACTAGTACAACATCAAAACAATCTGTTCTCTGCTTTACAGGAGATTTGTCAAGGCCAGAAAGGTGCAATGAGGAAAACTTTGCTTCTCAACCTGGCTGCTGTCTTGAGGAAAACAGGGATCAGAGGGAAAGGGGGAAAGGCATATAGGAGACCTGGGGGCCAATCGAGGAGAACAGCATCTCTCAGGGACTCCCCCTGAGGGGGGTTTAGGGCAAATTAGCTTCTGCACTTGTTGTTTTGGGGTGAAGCAAAAAGGTTGCAGCAAGGCTGGCCCCAGCGATGAAAGATCTTCATTATCTTGGGATTGAGAGGCCACTCATGAGGCATTAGAATGCATCTGCTTAGTTTGTCTGCTATCACATTTGAACTCCCCAAGATGTGCATCGCTACCAGAAAGTGGTTGGACACACTGGCCCATTGCCCACTTACAGGTTTCTTGACACGGGATAGAATTTGGTTTCCCCCTAGCTTGTTGATGTACCAGACTACGGACATGTTGTCTGACTGAATTGCAATTATTCTTTAAGGTAGGGCAGAGTGAAATGTTTGCAACGCTAGTAGCATTGCCCTCAGCTCCAGAACATTGATATGCAGATTGGCCTCTATTGGGATCCAAGTGCCTTGGATTGTCTTTCCCAGGTAATCCCCCCATAACAGCATCTGAGAGGCATCAGTTGTCACTATGGATTTGGATTGAGAAGTGATAAAGGGGCAGCCCAAGAGAATGTGTTCAGATTTCATCCACCAAGATAGGTCCTTTTTGCAGTGACTGGTGATAAGTATGTGGTGGTTCATTGGGTGGGTTAGAATAGACCATTGATTCACAAGAAGCCATTGCAGTAATCTCATGTGAAATCTCACTAGTGGGACCACAGTGATTGCTGCTGCCATGGCCCCTAATGCCTGAAGCACTAGTAGGGCTGATACTTTGAGCACAGGAGAGAATGAACTTGAGATTTTATTTTCTGTAATCTGTGGGCAGGTAGGGAGGCCACACAAGACAGAGTGTTAAGACAAGCTCCGATAAATTCCATATCCTGAGAAAGAGTCAGATGAGACTTTTTAAGGTTGACCATGATGCCTAAATGCAGAAACTATTGCAGGATGAATTCTGTTGCCTGTAGCAGTAGATGTCTGGTGGAAGTGTTGATAGGCCAGTTGTCTAGATATGGAAACACCCAGAATCCATGCAGTCTCAAGTGACCTGTTACTGCTGCCATACATTTGGTGAACACTCTGGGGGCTGTGGTTATAGCAAAGGGCAGCACCCTGAGCTGATAGTGACTGGCTCCTAGCCAGAAGTGGAGAAACCTTCTTGAGCAGCGTTGCCCATTTTTATGTGGTACTACGCATCTTGAAGGTCTATAGACCACATCCAATCATTTTCTAATAAAAAACAGAAGTATTGACTGATCTGTGACCATCCGAAATTTGGACTGTTGAACAAATTTATTTAGAACACTGAGATCCAGAATTGATCTCCAGTCTCCTGTAGTTTTTGGCACTAAAAAGAACCTTGAGTAAAATCTGGATCCTATCTGGTCTGGTGGGACTTCTTGGATGACACTTTTTTCAGCATCTGCTGTATTTCAAAGGCTGCTTGATCCCTCTGACTGGGTGGAACATCGGGGAGTCTTATTTGAGTTCTTGGATAAAGAGTGAAAGGGATGAGGTAACCTCTGGAAATAATTTTTAGCACCAGGCATCTGTGGTTACTTGTCGCCAGCATGTTGGCTGCAAAGAAAATCTTCCCCTGACTGCCTCCAGAGGTAAGCAAATGGGCCTCCTTTTAGGAGCACTGTTAGGGTTAGCCAGAGAAAGACTCCCTGGAACCCTGGTTCTATGGGCCACCTCTGCCTCTAGGATGGTGTCTTCCATTAGAACTCTCCCCTCTACCCAGAGGGGAGTCTTCACCACGTGTGTCCTGGAAAGGCCTCTGGGACTTCTTGAACCACATCTTTCCACTCCTCTGATTCTGGAATAGGCTCGTTGGGGAGCAGAAAAACATATGTCTAATGCAGATAGGGTGTTTCTATCTTTCTCACACCTGGATAGAGTTTTGTTAAGTTTGAGGTCGAATAAGGAGGATCCATCAAAAGGAGCACTAAAGAAGGAAGACTTGAATGGTGCCACAAACTCACTCAGGTACATCCAAGCATGTTGTCGAATTGCAACACCTGAACCAGATGACCTGGTTGCCCCTTTGGCTGCATGTGCAATGAGTCTCATGGACAAATTAGAAACAGACTCCAGGGTAGCTAATTGGGAGGCTACCTTTTCTTGGACTCCCTCGGCTACTGCTTCTGCTAGGGTATCCAACAGCTGCTTGTCTAGATCCCTCTGGAGCCTAGTGAAATGTGCCATAAAGTTCAAGGACATAATGGTAAAGGCCGATAATACATAAACCCGCTTCCCAAATTTGTCCATCGCCCTTGACTCTTAGGGGGATAAACAGTGGAACTTTCCTCAGCCAGTTCATTTTTAGTGGCAGCTGCTACCACAATGCCATCTGCAGCTAATCCTTTTGCCCACTACTGATGATCCTCGGGAGCAGAAAGTATTGTATCTGGTCTCCAGGGAATCAGTTCTATCGAATCAGGGGCCTGCCAAGCCCACTGAGCGATCAGTTTAATAAGATCATCAGTGGGAGGGATCATCCAGGAAGTAGATCAGTGAGCTCCAAAGGCTAACAAGTACACAGACTCCTAAGAGGAAGGGTCTTTGGACTTTCAGTTAACCTTCTGTTTGAGTATCTCTAGAATATCTCCAAAGCAGACGTCATCCCAGGGTGACTGGGGGGGAACCTTCCCCCTAACTGAAAGCTGTGGCCTTGGTGACTGACTCTTAAGAGGAATCCAGGTGTTTCTTTTTATGCAATTTCTTCTGAGGAAGCTCTTCAGTGGGAATATCTGAAGAGGACTCAAAAGAGAAGTGATCCTTGGTCGATATCTCTTGCATCCTTGGAGCTCACTGCCCAGGTATGGAAGTTGGTGTACGCTCCGGGTAAGCAGGGGTCAAGGGATGAGACTCAAGTAACACAGGGGCCACTTGAGAAGTAGCGGTGGCCAAAGCCCTCTCCATAGCTTGAAAGGCAGCCCTTCCCACTGAGGACCCCAGAAGGGCAGCCCGCCTAATACTTAACAATTAACCTATTACCTGTATTATAAAAATCAGTGGGCATACGGAAGGAACAAAAATGGGATGGGACACTAGTCCATCACAGAACATGTACAGTCACACACACCCACTCATATATGAACAAATGCAGATATACAGTATACATATGGGCAGTTTTGAGCATCTCCAGTTCACTTGTCTGCATATATCAAATGGATGATATTCAGACTCTCTGTAGGGGGGCACCCAGCCTGGAACTGAACCTGAGCATCAAGCAATACATGTTCTTTATTTTCATCAAAGATGTATATTCAGAAAAGTTTAGGCATGCATCATCATAACATGGACAGCTAGTGAGTTATCAACTGCAATCATGTCTCCTTATTTCACATTCTCTACTAGTACAACATCAAAACAATCTGTTCTCTGCTTTACAGGAGACCCTTATTTAAACTATGATGCACATATTTCAATAGCGTTTAGTTCAACCAACAGACTTTTGGGTAACCCCTTCATTCAAAAATGCTTTAACTAACAAACTTCTAGCTAAATTCTTTATTCAGAAACAATTGTACCTCCATCCCAAAACCAGGATTATACTTAAAACCACTTGCCTGCTTCTTACATAATTCAGTCATAATTGCACTGACTAAATAAATCACTCCATTATTTTCTTCCCCCTCTGTTCAAGACCATAAATTAAGCCATAACTTCATTAGACAGCTTTCACATATGCTTCAGTCAATGAAAAAAAAAGAAATTATGTCTTACCATAACGTTCCATCTGTGTTGTCGATCTTCACCTATTCTTGACTGATGGGTTACGGTTCTGAACCTTGGAACTGATCCGGGCATTATATAGCTCATGCCAGCCAAAAAACTCTCAAGCTAATAGTCTACCCATAATGCCCCTCTCTACATGACCTCAGATCGAGTTTGCAGACTTACAGAACAACAGAAGAAAACTAATCCAAAATGAAGAAGCCATGTCCAAGGAGTGTCCTAACAGAAAAACAAGGACAAATGATCGCTCCACCAGGAATCCACAGGAGGGGGAAAGAGGGTGGCACACCAAGAATAGATGAAGATTGACAACACAGATGGAATGTTATGGTATGACATAACTTCTTTATCTGATGTTGTCAATCTTCATCTATTCTTGATTGATGGGACAAAGTCCCCAGCTACATGAGATCCTGGGTGGCCTTATGAATGGATATTACTGAGAACCATAGAACCAAAGGTGGCTCATCCCCTGGAGAACAAATCCAATTTGTAATGAGTAACAAAGGTATGCGGAGCAGCTCATGTTGCTGCTGCACATATTTCACTCATGGAAGCTTTAGAATGGAAAGCAGCTGAAGTAGCCATAGATCTGGTGGAATGTGCCTTCACCAGCATTCAAAGCTTTTGATTCTTTCTGTTATAAATGAAAGTAATGCAATCACTTAATCATTTTGACAAGGTAACCTTAGAGACAGATATCCCTAAGGTTGTGCCAGAGAAGGAGACAAAAAATTGTTCTGCTCTCCTATTTTAGTTCTGTTGAGATAGAAACATAATTGTCTGTGAACATCTAACAGGTGTAAGCAATATTCACCTTTACTAGAAAAATTTGGAAGGAAGGCAGGTAAGTCTATAGTTTGATTAATGTTGGACTCTAAGACCACCTTCAGAAGAAAGAATGGATTGGTCCTGAGTGTAACTCTATCCTTATGGAAAATTAAGTAAGGGGGCTTTAAACATCAGGTTTGCAATTTGGAAACTCATCTTGCAGAGGTGATAGCTATAAGCAGAAGCGTTTTCCAAGACAGGCACTTTAAGTCACAAGTAGCTGCTGGTTCAAAGGGAGAAAGTACCAGTGACTGCAAGACAATAGTCAGGTCCCGTGGTTGTAGAGGATCTTTAAATGGAGGGCTTAAATGGATAGCTCCCTTGAGGAAGACCTTACAAAGTCTGTGTGAAATTAAGGGTAGAGCTCTGAAGCCATTATGAAAGTTAGAGATGACAGCTGAAAATCTCTTCCATTTACTGAGGAAGAGATTCCTGGTGGATGGTTTATGGGACGCCAGCAAAATCTTTTGTACTGGGGATGGAATATCATTATGCCTGGTGACTAATGTAATTGGAACCAAGCAGTTAGCATGAGACTTTGAAGACTGGGATGCACCAGTTCCTGAGGGTGAGACAGAAGGTCCTGAACTGGGTCCAGAATCCACGGATGATGAAGTAGACGAGGCCCTAGGAAGGGAAACTAAATTTGTCAGGCCAGAAAGGTGCAATGAGGAATACTTTGCTTCTCAACCTGGCTGCTGTCTTGAGGAAAACAGGGATCAGAGGGAAAGGGGGAAAGGCATATAGGAGACCTGGGGGCCAATCGAGGAGAACAGCATCTCTCAGGGACTCCCCCTGAGGGGGGTTTAGGGCAAATTAGCTTCTGCACTTGTTGTTTTGGGGTGAAGCAAAAAGGTTGCAGCAAGGCTGGCCCCAGTGATGAAAGATCTTCTTCGTTACCTTGGGATTGAGAGGCCACTCATGAGGCATTAGAATGCATCTGCTTAGTTTGTCTGCTATCACATTTGAACTCCCCAAGATGTGCATTGCTACCAGAAAGTAGTTGGATGCACTGGCCCATTGCCACACTTGCAGGCTTCTCGGCACGGGATAAGATTTGGTTTCCCCCTAGCTTGTTGATGTACCAGACTACGGACATGTTGTCTGACTGAATTGCAATTGTTCTTTAAGGTAGGGCAGAGTGAAATGTTTGCAATGCTAGTAGCATTTCCCTCAGCTCCAGAACATTGATATGCAGATTGGCTTCGATTGGGATCCAAGTGCCTTGGACTGTCTTTCCCAAGTAATCCCCCCCTCACAGCATCTGGGAGGCATCAGTTGTCACTATGGCTTTGAATTGAGAAGTGACAAAGGGGCAGCCCAAGAGAATGTGTTCAGATTTCCTCCACCAGGATAGGTCCTTTTTGCAGTGACTGGTGATAAGTATGTGGTGGTTCATTGGGTGGGTTAGAATAGACCATTGATTCACAAGAAGCCATTGCAGTAATCTCATGTGAAATCTCACTAGTGGGACCACAGTGATTGCTGCTGCCATGGACCCTAATGCCTAAAGCACTAGTAGGGCTGATACTTTGTTTGAGCACAGGAGAGAATGAACATGAGATTTTATTTTCTGTAATCTATGGGCAGGTAGGGAGGCCACACAAGATAGAGTGTTAAGACAAGCTCCGATAAATTCCATATCCTGAGAAGGAGTCAGATGAGACTTTTTAAGGTTGACCATGATGCCTAGATGCAGAAACTATTGCAGGATGAATTCTGTTGCCTGTAGCAGTAGATGTCTGGTGGAAGTGGTGATAAGCCAGTTGTCTAGATATGGAAACACCCAGAATCCATGGAGTCTCAAGTGACCTGTTACTGCTGCCATACATTTGGTGAACACTCTGGGGGCTGTGGTGATAGCAAAGGGCAGCACCCTGAGCTGATAGTGACTGGCTCCTAGCCGGAAGTGGAGAAACCTTCTTGAGCAGCGTTGCCCATTTTTATGTGGTACTACGTATCTTGAAGGTCTATAGACCACATCCAATCATTTTCTTCTAAAAACAGAAGCATTGACTGATCTGTGACCATCCAGAATTTGGACTGTTGAACAAATTTATTTTAGAACACTGAGATCCAGAATTGATCTCCAGTCTCCTGTAGTTTTTGGCACTAAAAAGAACCTTGAGTAAAATCTGGATTCTATCTGGTCTGGTGGGACTTCTTGGATGACACTTTTTTCAGCATCTTCTGTATTTCAATGGCTGCTTGATCCCTCTGACTGGGTGGAACATCGGGGAGTCTTATTTGAGTTCTTGGATAAAGAGTGAAAGGGATGAGGTAACCTCTGGAAATAATTTTTAGCATCAGGCATCTGTGGTTACTTGTCGCCAGCCTGTTGGGTGCAAAGAAAATCTTCCCCTGACTGCCTCCAGAGGTAAGCAAATGGGCCTCCTTTAAGGAGCACTGATAGGGTTAGCCAGAGAAAGACTCCCTGGAACCCTGGTTCTGTGGGCCACCTCTGCCTCTAGGATGGTGTCTTCCATTAAAACTCTCCCCTCTACCCAGAGGGGAGTCTTCACCAGGTGTGTCCTGGAAAGGCCTCTGGGACTTCTTGAACCACATCTTTCCACTCCTCTGATTCTGGAATAGGCTCGTTGGGGAGTAGAAAAACATATGTCTAATGCAGATAGGGTGTTTTTATCTTTCTCACACCTGGATAGAGTTTTGTTGAGTTTGAGGTCGAATAAGGAGGATCCATCAAAAGGAGCACTAAAGAAGGAAGACTTGAATGGTGCCACAAACTCACACAGGTACATCCAAGCATGTTGTTGAATTGCAACACCTGAACCAGATGACCTGGTTGCCCCTTTGGCTGCATGTGCAATGAGCCTCATGGACAAATTAGAAACAGACTCCAGGGTAGCTAATTGGGAGGCTATGTTTTCTTGGACTCCCTTGGCTACTGATTCTGCTAGGGTATCCGACAGCTACTTGACTAGATCCCTCTGGAGCCTAGTGAAATGTGCCATAAAGTTCAAGGACATAATGGTAAAGGTCAATAATACATAAACCCGCTTCCCAAATTTGTCCATCGCCCTTGACTCTTAGTTAGGGAGATAAACAGTGGAACTTTCCTCAGCCAGTTCATTTTTAGTGGCAGCTGCTACCACAATGCCATCTGCAGCTAATCCTTTTGCCCACTACTGATGATCCTCGGGAGCAGAAAGTATTGTATCTGGTCTCCAGGGAATCGGTTCTATCGAATCAGGGGCCTGCCAAGCCCACTGAGCGATCAGTTTAATAAGATCATCAGTGGGAGAGGTCATCCAGGAAGTGGATCAGTGAGCTCCAAAGGCTAACAAGTACACAGACTCCTAAGAGGAAGGGTCTTTGGACTTTCAGTTAACCCTCTGTTTGAGTATCTCTAGAATATCTCCAAAGCAGACTTCGTCCCAGGGTGACTGGGGGGAACCTTCCCCTTAATTGAAAGCTGTGGCCTTGGTGACTGACTCTTTAGAGGAATCCAGGTGATTCTTTTTACGCAATTTCTTCTGAGGAAGCTCTTCAGTGGGAATATCTGAAGAGGACTCAAAAGAGAAGTGATCCTTGGTCGATATCTCTTGCATCCTTGGAGCTCACTGTCCAGGTATGGAAGTTGGTGTACGGTCTGGGTAAGCAGGGGTCAAGGGATGAGAGTCAAGTAACACAGGGGCCACTTGAGAAGTAGCAGTGGCCAAAGCCCTCTCCATAGCTTGAAAGGCAGCCCTTCCCCCTGAGGACCCCAGAACCAAAACAGACAAGCTCGGAGCCAGGGTCACACCCCACCCTGAGAGACCCACCTCCAAATCTGGAGCCGAGGAAAGGCCCCCAGTCAGCACAGCCCAAAGCGGTAAGGTTGGGTCCAAATAAATAACAGGAGTCGACTCAAACCCTCTGGACCCAATGGTGGAGGTCCAGTCCTGGGGACGCATTGGTTCTGGTGGCATCGTGAGCATCGGAACCATGCCCGGAACTGAAGGCAAGGATGCTGTCGGTGCTTTGGCCATTGGAATCTGTGTGGTTGCAGTCGACAGCTCTAAAGCCTGCAAAGTGGTCAGAGGAGGAATATATGTAGGAGTACTGAGGGAGAATTTCCCTGCTCCAGGAGGGACAGGGAGCTGAGAAGATGGGGGAAGACCCATAGCTGTCAGAAGCTGATCCACCAACCTCACTATGTCAACTTCAGAAAGACTCCTGGTGGAGTGAACAGACAATCCAGAGGGAGATTCAGGTCTCTCTATAAAAGAGCTAGGGAGTTGACACAGAAAGGGGTCAATCAATGGGGAATATCTTATCCTGGCTGTATAGAAAGTCTTAGTCTTCGGCACCACGCAGAAGGTAGGAGCTGCGGTACTACAGGAGATGTCGGTACTGAAGTAGTAACTAAAGAAGCCGGTGCCTACATTGGAGTCATTATATATGCTGGTGTCATGGTAAGTGTCGATGGCACCGAGGTAGTGGTTGGTGCTGAGGGCTCAATCTGTTCTGAAATTTTTAGAACCTTTGATTTTCGTTCTGAAGAGGAACCAGCAGAAGGGTATTTATGTTTTTTAGATGTTGGTGCTGATGGGGACATCAGCACTGAAGGAATATATTTTGAGCCAGAGGCCTTGAGAGACTGGCTGGCATTGGACAATGCTTCCTCAAAAGGGGCCTTAAGAAGCTCTTTAAGTATTAGTTTGTTTCTATGTCCTACCAGGGCTCTAGAACTGAAGCCCTGGCAGATAGAGCACTCTAGATCTAGATGAGGAGCACCCAAACAATATGCACATTTATCGTGCCCATCAAAGTTCAGCATTTTTCTGTTGCATTCTTGGAACTGTTTGAATCCAGTGGTGGATTTTGACTTATTTGTCATTATATCAAAGAAAGGCAGAAGTTCAAAGATAGAAGTTTGAGAACACACAATCACTCACACAAAGAGAAAGGGTCCTACCAAAGATGGTAGGAAAGATTACCCAATGGTAAAGTAAGACAGAGAGAGAGGGGGGGGGGACTACCAACTATGGTAGGCAAGAATTCCAACAGGTACAAGGATAAGGCAACAAACATTTGCATGATAAGAAAAGGGTAGACAAAGCTTTAGAAATACTGCTTAAAGAAGACAGAAAGTTGGAAAAAAATACTATATAATTTCTAAAACATACTTAGCTGTGAGAAAGAGTCAACTGACACTTCTTTCTATAAGAGCAGCAAACGAGATCCGGGGTAATGTAGAGAGGGGAATTATGGGTAAACTATTAGCTTGAGAGTTTTTCGGCTGGTGCGAACTATATAGGATCAAACAGTAACCAATCAGCCAAGAAAAGATGAAGACTCCCACACAATGCGCAGTTCCGGCACAATAAAGGCTGTCTCAGTGTTCAAGGACCGAAATGGTCCTAAATTAATCCCAGGAGTCTGATGAATAGTAAAAAAGACTTTAATTACACTGAAGAATGTACACAAAATAAAATATTGTAAAAAACAGAACATAGATTGAGTGCTTTCGTCTCCCTGCGGAGACTTCAGAATCTACCACCATTTCCAGATGGTCCTTGTTAAATACATATTGCTCAAAAAGATGAAGACTGACAACATCAGATCAAAAGTTATATATTTATCATAATGATAGATCCACATTGTCTTCTTCTGTCCATCTCGATCTGTGGGTTATTGCATTTGATTGGATCCAATGCTAGCAAATATGAATCTTAAATCTCCAAAGTTCCACCTCCTCTCCCAAAATGCCTTGCCTGCCTAAGCCTCCTCAGACTGAGTCTGCCCTAGTATACCAGACTTTTATCTTAAAACTTTCCTCAAAAAATTAATTTGCCAACATCAGTGGAAATAACAGATTGACAAAGGTCCCAGAATCTGACCTCAAGATTTTCTGTGATCAGGTACTCGAACCAGAAATATCAGTGGTAATTTGGAGAAGGGACAAATGCAGGGACTGTTGAAATGAACAGAAAGAAAAGACGACATGGATCTGTCATCATGCCAAGTACATAACTTTTGTATCTGATGTTGTCTTTTCCGTCTGCCTCAACCTGTGGGACACAGACCCAGCTAGACAGTTGGAGAGAACATTCCATGATATGGTGTGATTGAAAGATGCCCTGGATCGAATATCCAACTTGTAATGAGTTATACAGTACAAGATCAAGTGGCCATTTTGCATATATCAGCAAATGGAGCACAATAACAAGTAACTGAATAGATTGATTTACGTTAGATTCTGAGGCCACCTTAAGTAAGAAGGATGGATTAGTTTTCAATAAAGCCCTATCTTTGTGAAAGATAAAATAGGCTGTAGGACAAAGCCTGGAGCCCAGATAATCTTTAAGCTGAACTAATAGCTGTTAGAAGGAGAATGTAGTGTTGTATAAGTAAACTTACTATAACAGCAAATATTCAAATGATCACTGTTGCAGTAGCTATAGCTATATGGGTTATATCCTGCCAAGGCTATAACAGCTGGCCAGCTTCCAAAGCTTCAGAGCACTTTCTATGGCCTCAATCAATCAGCTTGAACAGAGCTACAAAAAAGACAGGTTTGGGTGCCAAGCCTTTCAGTGCTTTCATGCCAACAGGGAGAAGGATGCTGAGCCCTGAAAGGACAATGCTAGTAATAATGAAAAATAAGTATTCATGCCCTGGCATAAACAGCACACAAAAAACAAGGAGATGGAGAGAGGGAGCAGCTACTGCAGCAGTGATTATTTGAACATCTACAGTTAAGGTAAGTTTACTTACACAACTATACTATGTCCATCATATTGATCAATACTGCAGTACACTTAGCTATATGGGTAGATTACCCTAACTTAAATTTGGAAGGTGGAACGGGAAGAGAGTTCAGAAGCCCCTGGAGAATGGTGCCAGTGGCGGGTGTTGAGGCTCCTTGATTACTGGCCCAGAGGTGGGGCGTTGGCAGTGGCAAAGCCTGATCTGTACCTAGAGAAGGAATCAAGCTTGTAACGGCTAGTAAAAGTATGTACAGAGGAACAAGCCATAGTGTCTAGAATAATTCTAGAATCCAATCCTATCAAAAACGTCATGGATGAAGCCAAGGACCTAGCATAGTGGGCCTTAACCCTACCCGGAATAATTTTGTTCTGGTAAGTACAGATGAAAGTTATATATTTCCCATAATGATAGATCCGTGTTGGCTGTTTCTGTCTGGTTCAACTTGTGGGTTACTGGAAGTTATTGGATCCAACTTGCATCTTAGACTGGCCATTTCCAAAGACTTGATCCTTCAAGCTCTGTCTCCTGTATCCATAGTACCTTGCTCTCTACAGAGTTATCTCAGATCGAGTTTATCCCTCTACAAAATATCCCAACTGTTAACTCTAACACCACTACCCAAATACCCCAAAAGGAGGATATGGAGAGACAGAAGCCTCAGTAGGAGGGAGGGATGGTTGAACAGGACAGAAACAGAAAGCATAGATCTATCATTATGGTAAGTACATAACTTTCGTATCTGATGATGTCTTTTCTATTTGGCTTCAACCTGTGGGACAAAGTCCCCAGCCATTTTTAACCCCAGGAAGGTCCTACCAGAGCACATTCTGCAATATGGTGGAACAAAGGAGGTTCTAGACCACGACTGAATATCCAACTTGTAGTGAGACACAAAGGTATGTGAACCCATTCAAGTAGCCACAGCACAAATGTCATCAACAGGAACTCTTGAGAAAAAAGCAGTGGAGGTAGCTATAGCTCTAGTAGACTGACCCTTCAGTTTGCAATGTAGAGCTTTTCCTTTCAAACCATATCTTAATGAAATGCAATCAGAAAGCCACTTAGATAAGGTAGACTTAGACACTGGCTTTCCTAACAGAGCCTTTGAAAAGTCAACAAACATCTGTTTAGACATCCTGAAGGACATGTTTCTATATAAATAAAACCTCAATTGCCTATGAATATCAAGACAATGAGATAAGTATTCTCCTTTGTTTGAAAAGTTGATTAGTCCAGATAAAAATCACTTTAGCTAGCAGACCTAAGAGACTCTCCCTAATACTCTACCTGCCTTGTTGAAGTTTCAAGCAGTTTATTCAGTTAAGTAGGTACATACACAGATGTTCTTGTTCTAGAGAGAGGGCATCAGAGACAGAGAATCTCCTAGATCTGTTAGCTAAAGTTATTTTAACTGGAATAATCCTTTGTACTCTGTTTCATGTTAGTCCTGTCATCCTCTGGGTCACAGGAGGGAGACAGACTTCACTCGAGTCTTCTGGATTATCTCTATTTTTTTGTCTGAAAAGTTGGGGAAAAACACTGGCAAATCAATGGTGTAATTCAAGGTGGCTTTTGATAACACCTTAGTCAAAAAACTGCATCTGTTCTGAGAGAAATGCTATCTTTCTCAAAGACTAGATATAGAGGCACTGAGGATAAGGTCTACAGTTCTGACAAACATCTGGCCAAAGTAACAGCCACCAGGAAAGGAGTCTTCCAAGACAGCAACTTTAAACAGACTGTCACTAAAGGCTCAAAAGGAGGCCTAGCAAAAATGTGAAGCATAAATGGTAAATTCTGTGGATGAACAGGGTCCTGAAGAGGCAGTCGCAAGAATAATGTTCCTTTGAGAAAGGCCTTGCAAATCTTCAGTGCTGCCATAAGCATATTATCCCTGCCAACATGAAAGTTGGAAACAGCAGCTAACTGAACTTTAATTGTGGAATAACTAGATCCAGAATGAAACAGGTCAACAAGGAAATCAATAATAGTTTTCAAAGGTGCTGAAAAGGGATCCAAACCTTTACAAGACATCAAAAAGTTAAAGAGTTTCCACTTGCTAGCATACACTTTGCAAGTAGATGGCTTCTGAGAACAACATAAAATGTGAACTACTCTCTTTGAAAGCTTGGGATTCTGGCCATGAAGGGAATTGCAGAAACTATACGGTTAGTCTGAGAGTGCAGAGTTGGGTGGGCCCAAGCCTGCTGGGTCAGAGATCAGATCCAGAATAGGATCTAGCACACAAGAAGGGTACTGCAGAAGAAGTCACAGAAAGGGGAACTACATCTGAAAGAGCCAAAAGGGAGCAATGACGTTCAGTTGCTCTGCAATTGGTGGCTTTCTAGAGAAACTTTATTAGAGGGTGGGGAGGATAAGCATACAGTAGACCCAGGGACCAAGTGTACAGGACAGCATTTCTGGATGACTGTCTCTATGGTGGAACTAAGGCATAACTGTTGCACTTGGTGTTGGATGGGGAGGCAAACAAATTGCAACATGGAGTGCCCCAACACTAGAAAATCCGTGCTGCTATACTCAGATTTAGGAACCACTTGTGAGGAAAGGTTTTTCTGCTCAGACTGTTAAAATATTGGATTTCTCTGGGATTTTCATTGCTACCAGACTCTGTAGAGATGAAATGACCCATTGGCCAACTCTCAAGGCTGCTTGACAAAGAGGGTAGGGCTGGGATCCCCCTGTTTGTTCAGATACCAAACCACTGACATATTTTCTGTCTGCAATGAAATCATACCCTTGAGGAGGAAGTCATGAAAAGCCTGCACTGAAAGGAGCACTACCCAGATCTCCAAGACACTGGTGTGAAGACTGGCCACAAGCATGACCAAGTCCCTTGGACTGTCTTCCCTTTGAAATGTCCCCTCATCCAAGAAGGGGACATCTATTGTGACCATGCCCTGCAGGGGAAGGAAGAACAAATTATTTCGTGATTGACACTGTGGGAGACTCAAACCACCATTTGATTTGACTTTAATAGATTTCCAGTAAAATTATGGGAAAATCCATGGAATAGGTTAAGTAGGACCACTGTGTCGCTAGTGTCCACAGCAGTATCCTCATATGGTACTTTGTGAAGGAGACGAAGCAAATTGCTGCAGCCATGTGACCTAAGAGTCTGAGAACCAGGGAAGCTAGAGGTTTTCTGTCAGAAAGTATGAGGCTGGTGTGTGTATATCCCACCACTGCCAATCAATATGTGAAGTGGATATCCCATCACTGCCAATGCCCCACCTCTGGATCAGTAATCAAGGAGCCTCAACTCCCCCCACTGCGGGACATTCACTGAGAGGTTAAACAGGTACACCCGCAGCATTTCCAGATGCAGCTTTCTGCAGCAAGTGCAATTTCCCTTAACAGCACACAGAGACCACAGTTAGTCTGGGGCTGGTTTCTCCCTCTTTCTCCAGATCCCCAATAAGACTCCTCACTAGCACAGCTATAGAGTTGAGTCTTTCGCCAGGGTTCCAGGCCAAGTCCTCCAACACTCTTTCTCTGTCCAACCAATGCTTTGTGTCCCTGCTCAAGTAGCTGACAAACATGCTCTTAGAGATTTGTTTTACACACACACACACACACACACACACACACACACACACACACACACACACACACACACAAACACACACCTGAGAAAGGCTGACACAGGTTCACTAGCCATTCCCCTTCTGCTCAGTCTATAAGGTAGTTATCACTGCCACTAGAACCCCTCACCAGCTACTTTAAGGCCTCTAACAAAGGGTGCCCAATTTACTGAATTAAATTAATATTAATACAAATGGTAGTTTGACCAAGAGCAAGGGTATTAGGAGTGTCCCACAAAGTGTCAACAAATAAATATGCAAGTACTCTCAAAACTTAAATCTCTATAAAGGTCAGCCACAATTAAAGGTTTCAATATATTTAATAATAAATAATAAAAGAACAAGAAAATAGTATATATTCACAGTGACATCAGAATTCAAAACACAGGACATATTTAAAATAACATTGAAGGACAGGCTCAGACAAATAAAGAAAAACAATATCTAAACTAAGTTTCACTATATTCCTGACTGTATCTAAGACAGTTACTATTCCTTACTTGCTTAATAGAGCAAGGCAGATGATGCAGTGAATGGTTCTTCTTGTTGTCTGGTCCAAGACAGAATACAGAATGCTCTGTCTCACAAAGAGACTTCTCAAAATAATATCTAAAATATTACTTCTGAGATATGCAGAATGACATCACTTCTGGTCATCTGATCTCTAGCTCCCATGCAAAACTCCCATTGCTGGAAGCTGGCAGGACTTAGTACCTACCTGTAAAAATACACACTCCAGGGCTTTTTCTTTGATATTTGGCAGGTGCTGGAAGTCATAAAACAATTGTATACCTCCACACTTCCAGAGTAGTAATTAGTTCACCCCCAAAGACTAGGGTTACCACCTGTCCCACTTTGTGAGGGACAGTCCCTCTTTGGGCAGTTGTGTCCTGCAAAAAAATTGAAAAAATGGCAAACGTCCTGAGATTTTACTACAAACATATTTCCTATATTTTATGTAATAGTTGCATAAAAAAGTTATTCTGTTTCTGAAACACCTAAATGTTATAAGAAACAGAATAAGCAACTAAAATGCTACAAGAATAAGCATGTATTTAGGCAAAAAAGTGATGTTCTGTCCTTTGTACTGGCCATGGGTATGTTTTGCCTTGCAAAATCTGACATTTGTACAAAAAATGTCCCACTTTGGGCATCTGAAAAGGTGCAACCCTACCAAAGACAATACAGAAAGCTTCCTAGTACAGACTTTGTGTCTCTAGCTGCACTGAAACCTGTGAAATAGCATCTTTATAGCCTAGCCTATAAAGTGATTTAATTTCAGATATTTTTCTAAAGTTTGCTGGACTGAGGTTAGCCGCCTCTCTCCCAGTTTCCTCTGTTAAAACATATACATTTAAACAGTTATAATAGTGCATGTGCATTTCTGTTCTTTGAAGTAGGGCACACTGTGGATACATTTCACACACAAGCACTTTACAAATACCTTTTCAACAGAAACATCTGCACAAATCAGATTAATATACATATAGCATACACTTCTAATACATTTGTAACACCAACATCTTGCATGACATACAGTTCTAATACATTTGTAACACAAGCATCTTGTATAAATCAGTTTGATATTCACAAATGACATTTAATTATTTACAAAATTCCAGCTAGCTGTGCTGGCAGTGCCTCTTCTCATCACAGCTGGTCTGAGTATGAAAGGCAGACACTCTGTGTGTCAGAAATGTTGCAATCTGAGATACTTTAACTGAGAGCCTATGAACTCCAATGTCTGAACTGGCCAAAGGCTTGACTTTTGATAGTTTATGGTAAATCCTAAGGAAAGACATAAATGTAGTAAATAATCACTGGACCTGACTAAATATGCCCTCATGGAGGCAGTGAGAAGCCAATCAGCAAGGTAAGAAAGACCTGGAAACCTTACAGCCTGAGCCAGGCTGCCAAAACTGCCACATACTTGGTGAATACCTGGGGGATGGTAGTGAGTCCAAAGGGCAGTGTCCAGAACTGATAATGCTGATAATGACTGGCTCTCTGCCAGAAGCACTGATATCTCCTGGACCACCTTGCTCTCTTTATATGATGGTAAGCTCCCTTGAGAGTGATCAAGCGCATCCAGTCAATCTTCCTCAAAAAAAGTAGAATGGACTGCACCATGGCCATTCAGAACTTGATCTGTTTTACAAAGTGATTCAACTTGTTTTAATCAAAAATGTATCTGAGATCCTTGTTTATCTTTAGAAATAAAAAGAACTTGGAATAGAACCCAGATTTACATCAGTCTGGTAGAACCTCTTGGATGACTCAATTTGCTAACAGTTTTTGAATCTGGTTAGCTGTAGCCCTTCTCTAAGGGGGTGGCATGTCTGGAAGGTGCTTGGCAGTTTCTTTTGTTTGTAATAAAAATAGAATTGTGTAACCTGGATACGACTCAACACCAATGCATCTGAGATGATGGCCTTCCAATCTTCTGGGTGTAGAGCCAAGTGACCCCAACTGCCTCCAGAGAAGGATAGCCAGGTAAACCTTCAGGAATGCTGAAAAGGTCTCCTGAAAAAGGATCTGTTGAACCCTGGTTCTGCAGACCACTCCTGCCGCATGGATAGCATTCATTTTTGTTACCCCCCCACACACACACACACACATTGCTAGGGGAACTCTCTGCAGGCATATCCTGAAAAGACTGCTGCACTTTTCTAGAGAAAAGATGCTGCCCCCCTTCTAGTTTCTCAAGAAGGTCCAATGGGGATGGCCAAATCCACTCTCATGTCAGACAGCATCATTCCGTCTTGCTCACTCATCATCAATGTGTACTTAATCTTAGGTCCAAACAAAGAAGAGCCACGAAAAGGGGCATTAATAAAGGATTCCTTGAAGCAGTCTGCAAAGTTGGACAACCTCATCCATGAAAGGTGACCCATGCCAATGCCAGCGTCAGCAGTTCAGAATGTGCCACTGGCTACTTTGTAGAGAAAATGCGTGGACATTGGAAAAAAAACTGTAGTGTGGACAGCTGCATCTCCAGAGTCTTCTGAGACTCTGGCACCTGTTGTACCTTAACCTCTCTTGACACTTCAGAAGTAAAGTCCAGTTGAAGCTTGTCAAATAAGCCAGGTAATCCAACAGTGCTCCACAATACCAAATATCATGCAAAGGTGGCTGATATATAGGAGTGCTTCCCTAATGAGTCAAATTCATAGATTTCCTGTTAGAGGGATGGACGAAAAACTCTCTACAATAATGTCCTTCTTTCGTGGCTACCATCACTAAAACGGCATCAATGGCGGGATGTTTATTCCAATGTTGCTGATCCTTGGGAAGTGCCAAAATCTTATTGAGATTTTTAGGTATAGATTCTGCAGTATCAAGTTCCCTCCAGGCCCTCCGAGACACTACATCAATAAGCGGTTCCGAAGGGGCAACCACACCGGATGTGGATGGTCCCACCCTAAAGGCCTCCAAAAATACTGACTCCTCTGGAGATAAGGCTTCACTTGTCCAGCCCCTGTGCTGGCAAAACAGCTCCATAAGATCATCAAAGAGGCATCTTTGCTCGGGAATTTTGGGGACCCCTCCTTCCTTGAGGTCAGTATCCTTGGTGAGGGTTTCCTATGTGGAATCCAGGTGGTTGCTCTTAGGCCTCCTCTTGCCATGACCCTCCCATACGGAGGAATCTATATGTGAGGTGGAACAATAGTCTGGAGGCCTATCGGAATGGGTTGTCACAGAGCAAGCTGGTGTGAGTTTACAGGCACAGAACAAAAGGGAAGTCAATATTTGTGTCCTACAGTTTATCAGGGCACAATTATGGGTGGTAGGGGTGGGATGGAATTTAAGCAGCATTAAGATAAAATTTGCATCTATTAAATACAAAAAGATGTGTATTTACAGTTTTTATGGGTAAAGATATTATGTGGTATTCATGAAGAAATAACATTAAATATGACAGATGATAGCAAATATGAGAGTATACGTTTTTGTAATAGTTAGGCATTTTATTTGCTTAATAAGAAATGGGAAAATATTGTAACAAAATGATGGTGTGGAAACAGGTACAAAGGTTGTTTCTTTAAATGCATTTAACAACTCATTAATGTAGTGTTAATTATTTCATGTAATGTTTGTGTGATTAATTGGTATGATGGTTTAAAAAGTTAGTTGTTTGTTGCTGTAATGTATTCCCTTGAAGGCTATGGACCGAGGTACTAGGAAACATTATATCAACTTTCTTTGCCTTTCCTGTGTGGTTGTATATTTGTGCTCCAGTGGTTTCTACTTGTGTATTTTTTTATTTTATCAGTTTTTTGGTGTATTTTTGGATTCGAGCTTGAGCTGAACCAGCTGGTTCATGATGGAGGGCACAACATTCGTGGATGTTTGGGAGGAGAGAGAGCAGCATTTTTGCAATGGAGAACCTTGGTTGTTGGGGGAGAAAGATGAAGTAGAAGGTGACGTCTTACACCTGGAAAGAATACTAGTGAAGGAGGTAACTTTGTTCTATGATACTAGACTTTTGGAAAAATACTTAAGTCTAGATATCACTCCAAGGGGTCTGAGGGTGGATCGTTTACCCTCCTATGATTTTTCAGAAGATGAATTGGACTTATTTGATGAGTAGAAGGCCGTTTCCTTACCCTGTACATGAGGGTGGCTAAGGATTTTGGTAAAACGCAATTACAGGCTGCACGATAAAATTCAGAAGAAGGTGCTCGCACTGCAATAGTGACTCAAAGGTTCCATCTGTGTGACTGTTTTTAATAAAAGAACTGGCAACATCAAGAAGCATGTAACTGAGGTAGAGGAAGCAGTTAACAAGAGAAAAAAGGGTAAGCTGGAGAGAGACACAAGGGACTACAAAAATAAGTTATTTTTTTCTTGGCAGCAGAGATCGAAAAGAAGCAGGACCAATATTAATCATGGTTGGAGGGTCATGTTAACTTCACAAATGTCCCGAGACTCCTCTGTGTCATCCATGGTGTCTGTAGCTAGGAAGAATGTTTCCTTTGAGGAGGTTGATGTTGAAGGAGGAAATTTACAGGAGCAGAATGCGGGCACACAACAACCTAGGAATAAGAGTCGGAGATGGCAGTCTGGTAGTAAAAACGGCAGAGGTGCCCAGAGAAAGAAAAGGAATTGACTGTAATCTTATTAATGGCGCAAATGCAGGATTCTTACCATGCAGGTACTTTGAATCTGAGGGCAATAGCAACTGTTTGTGGGCAATGTTTCCAAATATCATATCATCAATTTGTCTGATTTGTCTATCACTAGTAATGTTATTTCTTTTCTGCTGAAAGGTACTAAATTTGTTCCCACCTACCATGTGAGCCTTGCTGACCTCCAGTTTGAGGTGGGCTGTTTTTGCAGGGAACTGCATTTAAAAGTATTTTTTAACAAATGTTCATGTGGTGAGGTTAATAACAATGATAAAGTGTGTAGTTTGGATGAAAACAGTGATGATTCTTTGTTGGATATATCGGTGCATGAAAATGCACTTGTGAATATTTATGAGACAGATATTTTGGGTGATGTAGAAAATAACAATTTTGTTTCTGATTTTGGGTGTAGCTTTGGTGCTGGCTATGGCAAAATATGTGTTCCCATGATTCTCCACATTTCTAGGTTTAATTCCCCTAGGACTTCATTATCTATCTGCCATTTTGAGTCTGTAGTATGTAAGCAGTTGGAATTGGAATACCACAAGCTCAGAAAAGACCATAGAAAATTTAATTTAAGACTGCCCATACATGTCAAGCAGAGTGCCTCTTTGGCCTTCTTCAAAAGGAACCTTGATGATTGGAAGGGAGATAGGAAATTCACCCCGAGGATCACGTCAGTCGCCCTGCTAGACAGGGGTCCAGGGAAGTAAATACTGTGGGAATAGCCAGGGAATTGTTATGGCTAGGCTTCTATAGGCCCTAGCGCTGATAGCCTAGTTCCAACCTATGAACCTATAAAAATTAATGGTTGATGTTGCAGGAATTACAAGCCTGCAACGGCAGCTATGTGTTCACTCAAGCAGATAAGGGTGGAAATTGGGTCGTGATGGCAAGAGATAAATATAACAGCATGGCCATGAGTTCATTGGATGATACTGCTATGTATTGTAAAGTGGATGCCAACCCAGTGACTGCTTTTAATATGGAGTTGTTGGAACTTTTGGAAAGAGGGGAAAGTTTTTTTTTTTTTCTCGGATCAGGATGTCAGAAAGTTATATGTAAAAGATCCTAAGGACGCAATATTTTTTACAATTCCCAAAATTCATAAGAATTTACATAATCCCCCCGGAAGACCCATAGTTTTTGGTAAACGGTCGTATTTACAGAATATGGGCATTTTCCTAGACTATCATTTTAAGGGATTTTTACCCAAGATTTTGTCCCATATAAAAAATGGGAAGGAATTATGTGGTTTGGTGGGAGGTATGGAGTGGCAAAAAAAATTTTTTTGGGCTAGTGTGGTTGTCCGATCCCTATATACAAGTATTAAGAACATCTGTGGCCTGGAAGCTGTGATTAAGATGATGGTGGAGGGCCCTTGATCTTCGTATTTAGTGTGATTGTTAGAATTTTCCCTTGCTCATAATTGTTTCAAGTTCAACAAAAAATATTATGTGCAGAAAGAGGGCATGGCAATGGGGGCATCTTATGCTCCAGCTTATGTCATCATTTTCATGAACCATTTTGAAAATCAATACATTTATAACACAAAATATTTTGTGCGGCACTTAGTTATGTACAAGAGATATACAGATGATTTGATTTTCATTTGTAAAGGTGAAATTAATGATTTTTTGAGGTTCATGGATGAATTAAACAACAATGCACTGGGCTTGCAGTTCACTTATAAAACTAGTAAAAATGCTATGCAGTTTTTGGATTTGGAATATTTTGTTTCCAGAGGAAATTGTGTTCAATATAAGCCTTTTGCCAAAGAAACTGCAGTGAATAATTTTTTTATGGCAGACAGTATGCATCCGCCACATTTGTTGGCCTCCCTAACCTATGGAGACTATAAGCGGATTTATGGCAACACTTTTGATAAATCCAATATTCAACATAAATTTTGTAAAGTGCGGGAGAAACTGTTGGATAGGGGTTACAAAGTGGATGTCCTCAACAAAGCTGAACTTAGGTTCAGTGGAAATGAAAGGAGGGTGCACTCTTAATGGGGTGGGAGCAAAGGAAGCTGGGTTACTGGGTTGGAAGGTACAGTAAATATAGCGAGGAAAAATAGATTGTTTTTTGTAAGAAAATATTCCCCTTTTTCGGATATGCTTAGAAAGACTGTGGAGAGATTTTGGCCTGTGGTATATGATGATTCAGCACTGTCAAACTTATTTGGGGATAGGATAAATTTTTCTTATGGAAGATTTTTGAACATAAAGGAGCTCTTAAATATGGAAAAGGTGAAAGGTGGTGACCATTTGGGTTGTCATCCATGTGGCAGGTGCAAGATATGTTACAAGGTTAAGAATTTACATGGGACTATTATTAATAGTCAAAGATACAAGGCAAAGGATAATTTCAATTGTAGGTCATGTTGGGTGATTTACATTGTAGGATGT
Organism: Protopterus annectens; assembly: GCF_019279795.1. Classification (NCBI taxonomy): domain Eukaryota; kingdom Metazoa; phylum Chordata; order Ceratodontiformes; family Protopteridae; genus Protopterus; species Protopterus annectens. Next base: position 544,470,736 of record NC_056729.1, on the reverse strand, counting down.
GGGTGCACACCTATTAGGTGGTATATAGGTCAAACTAAGAGGATGGCCAAAGTTCGCATTATGAAACATCTTGGGGACAGTCAGAATGGTAGAATGGAAAACCCTGTGGTGAGTCATTTTTTGAATGCCATGGGGGATCTAAGTGTAGTTTATTTTTCAGTGTCCTGGCCAGACCAAAGAACACTGGGGGCACTGATTTTCTGTACAAACTTTTTAAGTTGGAATCAAAGTTCATCATTAATTTCAGCACTATGTGGCCAAAGGGCTTGAATCAAGAAGTCAATATTTGTGTCCTATAGTTTATCAGGGTACAATTATGGGGTGGGGGGTAGGTGTGAGATGGAATTTAAGCAGCATTAAGATAAAGTTTGCATCTATTAAATACAAAAAGATGTGTATTTATAGTTTTTATGGGTAAAGATATTATGTGGCATTCATGAAGAAATAACATTAAATATGACAGATGATGGCAAATATGAGAGTATATGTTTTTGTAATAGGGTAATAGGCATTTTATTTGCTTAATAAGAAATGGGAAAAGTCCAAAGGTTGTTTCTTTAAGTGCATTTAACAACTCATTAATGTAGTGCTAATTATGTAATGAAATGTTTGTTTGATTAATTGTAGGATGGTTTAAAAAGTGAGTTGTTTGTTGCTGTAATATATTCCCTTAAAGGCCATGGGCCGAGGTATTAGGAAACATTAAATCAACTTTCATTGCCTTTCCTGCGTGGTTGTATATTTGTGTTCCAGTGCTCCAGTAGTTTCTACTTGTGTATCTTTTACAGAACAAAAGAGTGAAGGAATGCTGGATGGCTCCAATAACTCTGTGATAATATGGGCAAGTGCCAGCATAGCCAGCTGGAGTTTTGTAAAGAATGATATGTCCTTTGAATATCAAACTGACTTATACAAGATGCTTGTGTTACAAATGTACTAGAACTGTATGTCATTTGTATATCAAACTGATTTGTACAGATGCTTGTGCTGAAAATGTTTTTGTGAGGTTTGCTTGTGTTGAAATGTATCAACTTTTCACCATGCTGGAATGAAAAAAAATTTATATGTGTTATTGTAATGGAATTAAATGTATATGTTTTAATAGAGGATACCAGCACAGCAGAGGTTAACCAGCTAATTTACTTTAATAAAAATAAGGGAAATTTAAGTGAGCGTTTAAACCATTAAAACACCACCCCACAGTGTTGAATAGGACTAGAGACACTAGGTCTAGGAAAAAGTCTTTGTTCATTAGCTCAGTTAAATGAGGTGAAGCCCGAGGCACTGCCATAAACATTTAGATGTGTATTGTAACCATCTATCCTAAATTCCTGTCTCAGATTCAAAGGGGAATACTGTGAGAACCTAGAGTCAACTGACCAGATGAGGTCATTCTGCCAGCCCTCTTGGAAATTATATCTGAAATCTCAGAGTACTGACTATTCTGTTTTGGGGAACCTGACTTGAAAGACCCCCCTCCATAGTATCTTGCCTTGCCGTAGTAAGTAACTTAATTAGAGAACAGTAAATTCTGTTAGATTCAGTCAGGAATATAGTGAAGCTTATTTTAGATATTCCTGTTTGACATTTTCTATGTAGTATTGTGAATTTATATCAAATTTTTATACTAACATTCATTACTATAGTTTGCTTTGTAACTTGAATTTTAGATAATTATGGTTACTTAGTTACTAATTAGTTAATTTATATTAAAGGGTTTTCAAGTGATTAAATGTTAAAGGAAGTAGTATAAAAGCAGGTAATTTGTTTTTTATCGTATTTCTGATGAAGCCCTGTATGTAGGTGGATGAAAACGCAGTTGTTTTGTTTGAAGCGTTAAAACAATATTACATTTTGCTGCCTTACTCACTTTGTGGAGCTGTGGTTACTGGGTTCCTGTGGGTTTTGATGTTTTTTGGTTATTGCATCTTTTAAGGCACTATTTCCTCCTCGTTTTTGAGGTTTTAGTTTAGATATTTTTTCTTTATTTGTCTGAACCTGTCAATCGATGTTGTTTTCAATATCTCCTGTGATTTGAACTCTGTAGTTTACTGTAAATATATATTCAGTATTTTCACATTTTTTATTATTTATTAATAAATATATTTAAAACTTTTATTGTGGCTGGTCCATGTAGAAAGTATATAAACTTCAAGAGTACTTATATTTATTTGGTAACACTGTGTGAGCCACTCCAGAAGGCCTAGCTGTCTTGGTCAAGTACTATCATTTGTATTAGTATTAATACTGCACTGTATAATTAGATACCCTTTGAAAGAGCCTTATAGTAGCTGACTGGAGGCAATGAATCTACCTTATACTCTGAGCAAAGCTGGTAGAGCGAGTAATCTGTGCCAGCCTTTCCCAGTGTGTGTGTGTGTGTGTGTGTGTGTGTGTGTGTGTGTGTGTGTGTGTGTGTGAAAATTAAATCTTAAAGGGTGTGTGTCAGCTAGTTGGGCAGGGACAAGAAGCACTGGGTGCACAGAGAGGGTGCTGGAGGACTTGGCTTGGACACTTGGCTGAGGACCTAACCTAACAGCTGTACCAGTGGGGAGTCTTATTGGGGACCTGGAGGGAGACAGATATAGAGACACTCAGACCTCAGGCTGAGTATGTTCCCTGTGTGCTCTTAAGGGGAAACTGTGCTTGATGCAGAGAGGTCTGCTTCTGGAAATACTGAGTGTATCCATTTGTATTCCAAGCGTACATTCTTCTCCATTGTCAGTGATAAGGATTCAGGCTCTTTGATTACTTGTCCAGCATGGGGATGGCATATATTGGTGGCAATGGTGGCCATCACATATTGGTTGCCAGCGGTGGGATCATCACATGCTCACTTGGTGGCAGAGGTGGGATTTTAATTGAACTCCTGTAGCCTGTAAGTAGTTGTCACTAAAAAGGTGCACTCTCAACAGCCACATGGTAGACATTCAGAGTTTCATATCACAATGGTTTTATTTATTTACTTTTTGTTAGCTTAAGTTAATCAGGGAGAGCTGGAAAGGATGTCAGCAGAGGATTATGGCAAGCTAACAAGGAACTGGCTGGCTGAGATGTGCCAAGCCAAAGGATTGGTGCATGCCAACCTGACTAAATGGCAAATGATTACAGCCTTAATCACAGCTGCAGCACAGGTCAGCAACCTGGAGGATAACCAGTCTGTTGATGGGGACTTGCAGCTCTCAGAAACAGGACAGTTTAACTTTTCCTCAGAGGACATAAAAACCCGTCTGGAGTTACAAAGACTTGAACTGGAGGCCAAATGGTTGGAATTAGAATCAGCACAGCAAATGTAGCATTTGGAGTCTGAAAAAGAAGAAAGACTGAGATGTCTGAAAGCTGAAGAAAATGAAAGAGGCAACATGAAAAGGAAATGCTGAGTCTTCGCCAGGTTCATGGAGGTAATGGGGAAGGGAGAAACCATACCCCAGAAGCAATAAAGGTCAGTAAGCGTCTTCCTCAGTTACAAGGTGATCATTTTCAGTTTTATTCATATATTTAAAAGAGTGTGCAAAAGTATAATGTTGACCAAGAGCTCTGGGTACGGTTCCTGACCCCCTTATTCCATGGCAAAAGTTGTAACTGCTGTTTATAAATTGTCTGATGCTGATTGTTTAGATTATGATAAAGTTAAGCACTGTTTATTACAGTGTTTTAAGTTAACACCTGAAGCTTACAGAAAAAAAAATTGTGAGCATAGACACAAGGCATATGAAAGTGCATGTAGTTATATTACTGAACTAAGTACTTATTTTCATAGGTGGGTGAGTGGGTGCCAGGTTATCACTTTTCAAGGCCTGGCAGACCTTTTGGTGAGGGAACAAGCCCTTAGCACTTTGCCTGAGAACATGGGAAGCTGTTTGGCAGAAAGGGAATTCAACTCTGCAAGATGAACTGGGGAAAAAAGGGGATCTACATCTATTAAGCAGGGTATCACTGCACAGGAAAGGGATACCCAGTGGTGCACATGGATATAAGGGAACCCATGGTGGCAGCCTAAACCGCTTCAACAGCGTCCGCCAATAAAAGAGAAGCTACTAGTTCAGGTACACAGCCAGGATCAAGGGCTACATGTTTTAAATGTAATCGGTGGAGCCATATAGCATATAGCTGTCCATAGAGACAAGGTGAGGAACAAAAGGGGGGGGGAGCCAGAAAGTGGGAATACAGAATGCCAGTGGTAAGTTGTCTGTAAACAACAGGGATTCTAAACTACCAGCAGAGTTTATATCTGATCTTAGTGGATGGACAACAGGCCACTGCTAAGAGAGACACAGCCTCTGATATAACCATTGTGAAGCCTGCAGTGGTTAAAGAGGAGCAGTACTTGCTTGGGCCATCCACTACAGTCAGAGCTTTAGGAGGGATCCCATTACAAATGCCTTTGGCCACAGTTCACCTTAACAGCGAGGGTGGAAAAGGAAGCAAGCAAATAGATGTGTTTGAGGATATCCCTGCAAATGTCTTGATAAGGAATGATTGTGATAATACAGTACCTTGTGTGCATGCAGTGACATGGAGTCAGGCTTGGAGATAGGCCTGTGGGGCTGGTAGCCTGGGGGAGACCCAAACAGACAGCACACCTGAAGCCAGGACTGGCAACATGGCTACTTTGTGGAGGGAGCTACCCTGTAGCAGTGAGACTGAAGGTGAGCCACAGTTGTTGGTGGGTACTAATGTTCTCTTGAACAGACTGACTGCAAGGGCAGAGGTGAGTAGTAGTACCCAGGCTGACAGTGAGGCACAGCTGTCAGAGGATACCAGACTTCCTGTGGATGGGGAGCTGGAAAAAGTTACAAAGAGAGACTTGAAACAGACTCAGCTCTCAGACCCTACATTACCAGGCTTGAGGGAGGTAGCTAGGAAGGCACCTGATTCTCAAGGAAAAGGGGGTTATGTATACTGGAATAAAGGGTTACTGTATTGAGAGTGGACCCCTGAGGGAGGGCTAGAAGGTGAGGAAAATACATCAGCTGGTTGTGCCCAGACCCTACTGTTTGGCACTTCTACTCATAGCCCATGACATTCTTTTTGCAGGTCATATGGGCATAAACCGTACCAAGAGACATATTATGCAGAACTTTTGCTGGCCTGGGATTGCCAGGCATGTAACAGCATACTGCAGGACCTGCAAGCATTGCCCAAAAGTAGGCAAGGCAGGATTCAAGGTCAAAGCTCCTTTGATACCTTTGCTGTGATTGAGGAGCCATTTCAGAGGGTAGCTATGGATATTATGGGGCCTTTGAGTACCTCAAGTTCCAAAGGGAAGAAGTATAAACTAGTGGTAGTAGATTATGCTAAAAGACACCCTGAGGTGGTGGCTTTGTCCTCCATCAAGGCAGAAAAGGTGGCAAATGCTTTGCTGGAGATTTTCAGCAGGGTAGTTTTCCCAAGAGAAATACTGACTGACAGAGGTGCCAAGTTCATATCAGACCTGCTGGCTTGTCTGTGAGAGTGCTGTGGGGTGAGGCACCTAAAGACAACCCCCTACCACCCCCAGACTAATGGTCTTGTGGAGAGGTTAAACTCTACTATAAAGATCATACTATGGGCATTTGCAGACCAGTTTAGGAGAGAATGGAACAAATATTTGCCCCATCTATTGTTTGCATACAGGTAGGTGCCCTAGGAATCCACACGAGGCAACCCTTTGAGTTGCTGCATGGGCATAGGGTCAGGGGGCTTTAGATTTATTTTGTGATAACTGGGAGGGTGAGTGTGAATCCCACAAGGAGTCTGTTGTGGCATATGTCCTAAACCTCAGGACAAAGTTTATGCAGCTCATGGGCTTGGCCCAGGAGAATGTGGCAGGAGCCCAACAGGAGCAAAAGGTATGGTATGACAGGAATGCTCAAGCCAGCGAATATGCTGTGGGGCAGCAGATTATGGTTCTCATTCCTGTCAGACACAACACAGGCAGCTTGGGCGAGACCCTTCAAAGTGGTAAGGAAGGTCAGTGATGTTAACTCCCTGGTAGAACTGCTAGGCAGGAGGTAGGGGCACAAACTCTACCATGTTAACATGATGAAGCCTTACATGACAGGGAGGCCCTTCTGCTGAGTATTTGCAGTGGGTGGCAGAAGGAATCTGAAGGGGATCTGGTGACTGATCTCCAGAATGAGGCTGAACTAACATCTCAGTGGAAGGGGTAGCAATGTCCCAGTGGCTATCCCCTATTCAGGTTTGAGAAATCTGAGCCGTGTTAAAGGAGTTTGGGGACATGTTCACAGGGAAATCAGGGTGCACCCACCTGGTGCAGCATCATGTGGATACAGGGTCCCAAGGACCTATAAAGCAGGCCCCTTACAGGGTGCCTGAGTGAGTCAGACAGACTATGAGGGAGAAGATACAAGAGATGTTGGAAATGGGTGTAATCCAGGAGTCCATCAGTCCCTGGGCCTCTGCAGTGGTGCTGGTACCAAAGAAGGATGCCAGCACGAGGTTCTGTGTGGCCTGCAGGAAACTAGTCACACAGATTCAGATGCTTACCTCATGCCTAGGACAGTTGAAGCCCTACAGCAGCTGGGTGTGGCTATGTATCTGGCCACTACTGATCTTAGCAAGGGCTACTGACATGTGCCCTTGACTCACAATGCTAGAGAGAGGTCAGCCTTTGTGACTCCTTTCAGTTTGTATGAGTTCACGAAGATGCCCTTTGGGATTAAAAATGCCCCAGCAACTTTCTAGAGGCTGGTAGATTGTATCCTAGCAGAAGCAGGAGAATATGCCTTTGCTTAGCTGGATGATACTGCCATCAACAGCCAATCCTGGCAAGAACACCTTCAGCATGTCAGGAAGGTGCTGGGTAGACTGCAGAGGGCAGGGATGACCAATAAGCGCAGTAAGTATCAGGTGGGTATGGCAGAGGTCTCCTACTTGGGACATAAAGTGGGGAGTGGTAAGATCAGGCCAGAACCTGCCAAAGTTGAAGCCATTCAGGCATGGCCTAACCCTGTTACCAAAAAGTAGGTGAGGGTATTCATAGGGATAACAGGGTACTATAGAAAGTTTGTCCCCAATTCTAGTACCATAGCTGCTCCCCTCACAAACCTGACAAGGAAAACTAGGCCAGATAATGTAGTGTGGACCCCAGCCTGTAAGCAGGCATTCTAGAAGCTTAAAAGAGCTTTGGAAGGACCCTCTGTGTTACCCAGTCCAGATTACAGCAAATAGTTTGTTGTAGAGGTGGATGCTTTGAACCATGGGGGCTCTACTCAGCCAGGTTATCTCACAGGAAGGACATGCAGTTGTATATCTCAGCCATAGACGCCAACTCAGGGGAGAATGTTATGCAGCTGTAGAAAGGAATGTTTAGCCATAGTAAGGGCAGTGAAGAAACTTCAGCCTTATCTGTATGGAAGAAAATCCACTGTAGTTACAGACCACAATCTTTTAACATGGCTACATAGAGCCAGCCAGCAAAATGCCAAGTTATTAAAGTGGAGCTTACGATTGCAGGCATATGGTGTGACAGTACAACATTGTAGTGGGGTCAGCAATGGCAACGCAGATGGGCTCTGAAGACTGGGAATGGAGCAAGATATTCCCAGATAGGCTTATTTCTCTCAAGTCATGTTCCTCAAGGTTAACTTGAAAAACTAGCTTGAGTCTTCGAGGAGGGGTGAGATGTAATGATATGAGCAAGTGTCAGCATAACCAGCTGGAGTTTTGTAAAGAATGTTATGTCCTCTGAATATCAAACTGATTTATACAAGATGCTTGTGTTACAAATAGGTTCATAGGTAGGTACTAGGCTATTGGCCCTAGGGCCTATACAAGCCCAGCCAAAAAGGTACCCTGGCTTTTGCCACCCAAGAAAATTGTTTTCCTGTGCCACTGTCGAGCAGAGCCACAGAAGTGATCCCCGGGGTGAATTTCATATTTCCCATCCAATCATCAAGATTTTTCTTGAAGAGTGCTAATGAGGAGCTTTGTTTGATATAGATAGGTAGTTTATTCCAGAGTGTGGGAAGTCTCTGGGACAGGAATCTATCCCTCAGGCATGTTCTGTTTATTGTGGTGACAAGGTTTAGGTCCCTAGAGCATGTAGCTTGGAGGGATTGGGATTTCTTTAAGTGGAGCATGTCCAACAGCTCTGGGTTTGACATAGCTTTGTATGTTAGGCAGAGATCACCTCTGAGTAGGCGATATACAACAGAGTAAAGCTGGAGTTTTGTGACGGTCTGCGTAGGGCATCTGTTTGAGGCCAGTAATCCTCTTTGTGATGTATTTCTGCGGCCTTTCCAGTACTTGTAGATGTCTTGTGAAGTACATACCAAAAGGGGCGTTGTACTCTATAATGGGTCTAATGAGTGATGAGTAGAGTGGAACAATGACCTCTTTTTTTCTGGATGAGAAACCTTTTGTGATGAGGTGTGCCACGTAGAAGGATTTCCTGACTACTGTGGCGATGTGATTATCAAAGGAGAGGCTACTGTCCACCTGTGTCCCAAGGTCTCTTATCACACTTTCGGTGTTAAGTATACTACCGCCTATGTTGTAATTCATGGGTACAGAGTTTTTACCAAAGGGGATGACAATGCACTGTTTGGCATTGAGCTTGAGGCCATGGCTTTGACACCAGGCATCTGTCTCAGTGAGGCCCTTTTGTAGGATGTCCACATCATTAGGAGTTTCAATTATGGCTCCTAGTTTGCAGTCATCTGCAAACTAAGTTAGCCAAAGACCTTTCATGTTAGCCTGTACTTCAGAGAAGTAGATACCAAACAGGAGAGGACCCAGGACTGAACCCTGTGGTACTCCACTTGTCACTGGTCTGAAGCTGGATTTGGAGTCTTCTACTTTCACAGTGTGGTTTCTGTCAGTGAGCCAGCTGGCAACCCATCTTGCGACATAGAGATTTATACCTAGTTTAGTGAGTTTATCTATAATTCCAGAGTGGGGGATGGTGTCGAAAGCCTTGGCAAGATCTAGATAGGCTGTGTGAACCACCTTACCCTCATCTACGGCTTTGGTGACTGCTTCAAAGAAGTCTATCAGGTTTAGTTGTCATAATCTGCCTTTTACAAACCCAAACTGGGTGGGGTCCAGAGTTTGGAGATTACCAATGTCTTTGTTTATAAGTTCCATGATGAATATGTTCCATGGCCTTGCAGACCAGGCTCATCAGGCTAAGGGGGCGGTAGTTCCCAGGGTCCATGGTGGCTCCCCCTTTGTGGAGTGGGATAACCATTGCTGTGTGCCATTCAGTGGGCACAAAGCCTGAGGTGAGGCTATGATTAAACATGGTACTTAGGTGGGGTGCCAGTTCGTTCTGTAGTTCACGTAGAACACACCCTGGGATGTTGTCTGGTCCCATGGATGCTGTGTTCTTGGCTTTGGAGAGTGTGCTTTTTGCCTGTGCAGCCGTGATTACAGGAACTTTGCATTCTTCTGGTATAGAGATGGGCCCTTTAGGGGGTGAAAAGGGGGTAAAGTTAGCACTGAACCTATCTGCCAGGATGTTGGCAATATCAGTTGGGTCTGTATATTTAGTGCCATTGTGCTGTAACTCAGAGCAGATCTGAGTGTTGCCATTGAGATTCTTGACATAGCTATAGAATGCTTTGTGGTTGTCTTTAGAATCAGTGGCAATTTTGTTTTCATAACTGGCTTTGGAGGATTTTATGAGGGATCGCAGTTTCTTACTGACGCTGTTTATGGCAGGGGACCACCAGATTGGCTTCCTTTTTTTGGAGGATAGCGTCTTGGTTCTGTTTTGGATAGCATGATCCATGCACTCGTGTAAGTGCTTATAAAGTACAATTGTGTAGGATTCAGTAGTCATAACTGTATTGTTCATCTGCGTGGGTGTCATGAGGTTCACCACTTCAGTCTTAAGAAGCATGAAGTTGGCTTTGGAGAAATTTTTTACCATGCTTTCCTTAATGGGGGGTGGGGTCAGGATGTGGATATCTAGGGTGATTAGGTTATGGTCGGATCGGACCAATGAGGTGTTGACTTCAGGTGTGGAACACCGGTCACTCATGTTGGTAATGACTAGACCTAGGATATTGTTGCCCCTGGTGGAGGTGTGGATAAGTTGATCCAGGGCATGAGTACACATGTAGTTTTCTCAGTTAATGGTGGGGTAGTTGAAATAGCCCATTATTAGGGTGTTTGGTTGAACCCTAATATTTTCCAGTACATCAAGAAAAGAGGAGTGGGAATCCTGGGGCATGGAGGGGGATCTGTAGCAAGCTACAATTTGGATTGCAGTTTTGCCCAGAGTTAGTTGCACTTGGATAACCTCGGATGCAATATGCTGAGCAACTTGCCTGGAGGTGTTAATCTCCTTAATGAATATGGACACACCTCTGCCTTTGGTGTTCCGGTCCAGGTTACATGGCCGAAAAGTGTGGTATGAGTTATAGCCTGGTAGTGCAGGGGTGCTCTCTGGAGCCTTGAGCCAGGTCTCAGTCACTGCACAGATATCAATGTTCTCCATTTTAAGGAGGGCCTCGAGTGAGTGCAGTTTGAGATTTAGACTTCTAGCATTGAGTAGCATCACCTTCAGTTTTTGCTTGCCTGTTCCTGTTACGGTGGTGAATTTGTCATTTGAACCTTGCCTAAAAAAGGCACTATAGGGGTGGCAAGAACCTTAGCCAGTATCCAGAATCCCAGGGGTGACAGGTGCAGGCCATCTCTGGCAAAGCATCGTGATCTGTCGACCATGTCATCCCAGGCAGACATATACTGGATCCCTTTAGAATGACACCGGAAGCTTAGCCAATTGTTGAAGTCAATCATTTTGTCGTTGTACTGCGGTATCATTCTGGATGATGGCAGAATGCTACTCAGGGCTAGAGTCATACCTGCCTGGGCTACAAGATCGGAGAGCTATTCCATGTCTCTTTTCATGTAGTCCAGGGAGGTACGTCTCAGGTTGTTCACACCAACATGGACAATGACAGTCATATTTGTACTTGTTGTGGAGTGACCTGAATGCATGGGTTATGTGGCAGATCCTGGCACCCGACAGGCAGCTGACAGTAACCTTCTCCTTGTTTAGCCTGGTGAATGGGACATCAGTGTTCCTGACTATAGAGTCACCTATGACTAGTGTGTTGGGTACGTTGTTTTGCCTTATTGGCTGTGGTTGAGTGGCATACTGAGTCTGCAGGCTATGTGTCATTTGGATTATGTTGGGGGGTGGAGTTTGCTTGCATTTCTGCTTTGGAGGTCTCTGTTGCTTGAGCAGATTATTATTGAGAGCCTCCGCAAATGTTTTTGTGTTTCTATGTGTGGATTTTGGTGGTGTAGAGTTAGTGAGACTATGTGATGAGTGTGGTGTGGTGCAAGTGTTTACCTTCTCCTCTTGACTGTCAAGTTCAGTCTTAGTTGGAGAGAGCTTTACCTCCAGTTTGGCTAGTTAAGTGCATCTCTCACAGGTTGTGGTGTTGGGTGGTAGGAGGAGAGGGTTATCTGTTTACATGAGGCAATTTCTACATTGCCCCAAGATGCCCAGATTCATCAGATAGACAGGAGAGAACACTGGGAGCTGACCCTTGGACATGCCTGAATAAAAAAGATATCCTCCTCTAGATAAGTGAGGAAAGTGAGTACAAGAGCTGTTTTTCTCTAAGCAAGTGAGGAAAGTAAGTACCCAAACTGTTTTCCTCTAGGTAATGAGGAAGGTTGAGTGCTGTAGTAATTAGTAACTTATTTAGTGCTTACAACAAGTTCTGAACAAGTGCTGATCATGAGTAAGCAAATTCAAGTGCTAAAACTAAGAATCTGTACCTGGACTAAACTAGTTACAGGAAAGGGGGAAAACAAGTGCAAATGCGGGCTTTTAAATTAGAATGTTGAGAAAGAGATGGAAAAACTGCCCAAACGGCCAATAACAACAATTTCTGGGCCAGAACCACTCCTTATCTGGTAGATAGGTTACCTAGTGCTTACCACTAAGCTAGAAGGCTTCCCTGCAACACAGAAATCTTGGGAGGCTCAGAAGCATACATACAGTCCTGGATACAGCAAATCTGAATATGGACTACACTAGTTACAGGAAAGTAGGAAACAGGCTTAGATTTTTTATTTTTTTTTTAATACAGAAAAGTAGCTAAAACAGCAGTAAAAACAATTCAAACACAGTGCAAGCTAGCACACTTGAGTATGTAGCAATGTTAGACCAAACAGTTTAAAAAAATGCAATTAAATTAAAATGACTAAAAACAAGTGCAGAAGGAGTCTATTAGGTAGAATGAGGTAAAGAAATGGGACTGGAGGGAGCATCCCAGATCAACTCTACAGTGGGGGCAAGCAACTGCAAAAGCCTCAAAATTTAAACAACAAGACAGGAATAGGGGAGGTGGGTAGGGGAAAACAACACCTTCAGCAGAGATCTGAAAAACTATACAGTGAAGCAAAAAATAACTGTTGCACAACTCGGAAGTCAGCCAGCAATGACATAAAATTAGTCAAGCAACAATTAACAGTACAAAACTCTGAAGTGCCAGAAAAATATACTTAGCTCTGTATATCTCCAGATAGTTTGAAGAGCACTCTGTCAGGACACCGGAAGGCTCCTAGAACTGTATGTCATTTGTATATCAAACTGATTTGTACAGATGTTTGTGCTAAAAATGTATTTGTTCATAGGTAGGTACTAGGCTATTGGCCCTAGGGCCTATATAAGCCTAGCCAAAAATGTACCCTAGCTTTCGCCACCCAAGAAAATTATTTTCCTGTGCCCATGTCGAGCAAAGCCACAGAAGTGATCCCTGGGATGAATTTCCTATTTCTCACCCAATCATCAAGATTTTTCTTGAAGAGTGCTAATGAGGAGCTCTGTTTGACATAGATAGGTAGTGTGTTCCAGAGTATGGGAAGTCTCTGGGACAGGAATTTATCCCTCCAGTATGTTCTGTTTAGTGTGGTGACAATGTTTAGGTCCCTAGAGTGTGTAGCTCAGAGGGATTGGGATTTCTTTAAGTGGAGCATGTCCAACAGCTCTGGGTTTGACATAGCTTTGTATGTTAGGTAGAGATCGCCTCTGAGTAGGTGATATGCGATGGAGTAAAGCTGGAGTTTTTTGAGACGGTCTGCGTAGGGCATCTGTTTGAGGCCAGTAATTCTCTTTGTGAGGTATTTCTGTGGCCTTTCCAGTTGTTGTAGATGTCAAAACATTTTAAAGCATTGCAGGTCTTGAACCCTGGACCATGCACACCATAGTCATGGGACTTACCACTAAACCATCTGAGCTGTATAAAAATAAGCAGCCCTGCCAAGTCTCAAACCCAAGCCCCTATACACTACAGTCAAAGCAATGCACCACTATGCCATTTGAGAGGTTTGCTTGTGTTGAAATGTATCAACAGTGCACCCTGCTGGAATGAAAAGAAATGTATATGTATTATTGTAACTGAATTAAATGTATATGTTTTAATAGAGGATACTGGCACAGCAGAGGTTAACCACCTGACTTACTTTAGGAAAAATAAGGGAAATGTAAAGGAGCTGTTAAACCATTAAAACGGCACCCCACAGTGCTGAATAGTACTGGAGATATTAGGTCTGGGAAAAAGCCTTTATTCATTAGCTCAGTACAAATAAGGGAAGCCCCAGGCACTGTCATAAACATTTAGATGTGTATTGTAGCTGTCTATGCTAAATTCCTCATGCTGTCTATGCTAAATGCTTCAGATTCAAAGGGGAATACTGTGAGAACCTAGAGTCAGCTGACCATAAGAGGTCATTCTGCTAGGCCTCTTGGAAATTATATTTTATATATTACAAAGAGAAATCTCAGAGTATTGAGTATTCTGTTTGGGGGAACTTGACTAGAAAGACCCTTAGCCACAGTCTCTTGTCTTGCTGTAGTAAATAACTTAATTAAGGAACAGTAAATTCTCTTAGATTCAGGCAGGAATATAGTGAAGCTTATTTTCGATATTGTTTTTCTTTATTTGGCTGAGCCTGTCCATTATTGTTGTTTTCAATATCTCCTGCGATTTGAACCCTGTGGTTTACTGTAAATATATGCTCAATATTTTCATTTTTTTTATTATTTATTATTAATTGACTGGTGGCAGTGAATCTACCTTATACTCAGGGCAAAGCTGGTAGAGCGGGTAATCTGTGCCAGCCTTTCGTGTGTGTGTGTGTGTGTGTGTGTGTGTGTGTGTGTGTGTGTGTGTGTGTGTGTGTGAAAATTAAATCTTAAAGAGTGTGTGTCAGCTAACTGGGCAGGGACATGAAGCACTGAGTTCACAGAGAGGGTGCTGAAAGACTTGGCTTGGACACTAGGCTGAGGACCTAACCTAACAGCTGTACCAGTGGGGAGTCTTTTTAGGGCCCTGGAGGGAGACAGTTATAGAGACATCCAGACCCCAGGCTGAGTATGTTCCGTGTGTGTTCTTAAGAGAAACTGTGCTTTATGCATAAGGTCTGCATCTGGAAATACTGAATGTATCCATTTGTATTCCAAGTGTATGTTCCTCTCCAGTGTCAGTGGTGAGGATTCAGGCTACTTGATTACTGGCCCAGCATAAGGATGTCACATACTGGTGGCAGTGGTGACCATCACGTATTGGTAGCAGAGGTGGAAATCAACACAGAGAGCATTCTTTCTACCACATCCAAGGTAGAGACAATAAATTGGTTGCCTGGAGTCTGCACCCGTGGGATATGAGGTCTCCAAGGACATGCCAGACTATGGAGCTAATCCCGTCTGTCCTGACACTGACACTGGAGCTAAACTATTGAACATCAAGGAGTCAAGAGGGAGGAATAACTCCAAGACTCAAAGCATCGAACCTGGCCAGGCGAAAAAGGGTCGGCTATGAGACCCACTCGGCTCCCAGACCACTGAAGTCTAGAAGTTCAAGTTTGGGGAGGCAGCCAGAATTGTCCAGATCGTCGAACCCAACCCTAATGGTGGTAAGGCAATTCGCCACAAGGTCAAGGGACGAAATAAACCAGTCGGACATGAAGCCTCAGGGTCAAGGACCTGAGGTGGGGAGATAAAGCCTAGTTTCATCTCAGCCTGAAGGAATGACCATGTGAACTGCTCCAAATCAGCTGGTATAATACTCCCGACCAACCAAGATGAAGAGATTACCAAAGAGTGGTTAGAGGCCTGCTTACTAGTAAAACACTTGAAGACCTGATCTGAACCAGAGAAGATTGAATCCGGGGAGGGGAAGGCGATGACTCCAAGGAAAGCTCCTTAGGAGTAGAGGATGAGAAAGGGGAGTGAATCCTGATGGAAGAAGCCCCTTTTGATAGGAAGGGGCTAGAGACTCTAAGCCTCAGGGGAGAAAATCTTCCCAACAGCCTGCATGGTAGAAGAACAGGTCCAAGTAGTTGGATCCAAAAATGGTATGTACTCAGATGGAGGAGCTGAAGAGTTTCAGATCTTTGGATCCAGCTGGTTAGAAGCATGGGGAGCTGCATGTTTTTGATCCCTCCTTAGGGAGTTTGGGGTCCTTAGTGCTTTCTGTCCACCCCTGAGCAATCTTATCTGGCTTATTGTCCAAGGCAGAGGAGGAAAAAGCATCTCCATTAGACAGAAGACCTTTGAGGACTAGCTTAGACCTTCGTTCATTGACAGCCCTAGATCCGAAGCTGTCAGAAATGCAGCATTTGGTCTCCAAGTGTGCAGCCCAGCAGGCAGTAGACGCAGTGTTTGTACGAGCCATGTAAAGGAAGCTTGTGGTCGCACACCACACACTTTTTAATCCCCTTATCTATACCTAGTAACACAAAAACAAAACATACTCTTGAAAGAAACCTCACTACAAACTACTTCACACAATAATACTATTATTATAATTTTTTTAAGTTATACATACAAAAGGGCAGGAAAACCCATGACAGTATAAACAGTTATTCCTCACAACTACCTACCTAACCTACTTAAACAATCAAATCTAAGCAAAACCTAACTTAAAACACATAATTTTTCTAATAATAACAATAAGGGTAGAGGAAACGGTGACAGATGTGCCCTAAAGCATGCAAAAAAGGATACAGCAAGTGGAGCTCAAGATCTAGCTGCTATCACAGAAGACAGCAAATGAGATCTTAGGTAATTCTGTAGACAGGAAGGTACTATGGACAGGGAAAGCAGAGCTTTGGTGACTGAAGTATTTGGAAATGACTGGTCCTGGATGTCAGTTGGATTCGATAACCCAAAGGTTGAACCTAGATGGAAAAGGCAACATCGGATTTAAGTGGTTAATCTGACGGACATCAGATTTGGGTGAGGCTGGGATAAAAGATGCACAATGTGATCCAGAACTGGAAACAGAACCCAAGGTGGGTGAAGAAAGTGAGATTTAGGAAGAGGAACTATACTTACCTGGGCCAAAATGAGGTAATGAGGATTACAGTTGCTCTGCAATGGGCAACTTTCTGCAGAAACTTGGTCATCAAGGGTGTTGGGGGGGGGGTAAGCATACAGGAGACCTCAGTAACTGTCCCTTAGGAAGAATCATAAAGGGGCTGCATTTAATGTTGAAAGGAGTCCCAAACAGGCTACAGTATGGTCGGTCTCAGCAGTGGAAAATACATGCTGCTATTGATGGGTTCAGAGACCACTCATGAAGGGTCAAAATGCTTCTACTTAGATTGTTTTGTAAAATATTGGATCTTTCTAGGATGTGTACTGGTGTCAGAAAGCATTATGAGTACATTGCCCAATGGGACACCCTCATAGTCTCTCAACAGGGGATAGGATCGATTTCCCCCTTGCTTGTTCAAGTACCACACTACCACATATTAGATTAGATTGTATGGATATCATAACTTTTGGAAGGCAGTCTTGAAATGCCTGCACTGCAAGGAGAGCTACTCTCATCTCCAAAACACTGACATGCAAGTGGATTTCTGATTCAGACCAGGTAGCTTGGGCTGTCGTTCCTTCATGATGCCCTCTCCACACCCTGCAGGGAAGCAGTCATGGTTACCATGGCTTTGGGTAGGGGAAGAACAAACAGGTGACCTGAAGAAAAGAGAGACAAAGTCATCCACCAGTAGATTTGGTATAGAAACATGCTAATGAAATGAACTGGGAAGGTCACTGAAAGAAGTAAACTGTCAATTGAATTGACAGTGAAGAACCCTTATGAAGTATATGGTGAGGGGAATAAGACAGATAGCTGCAGCCACAAAAACAAGAAAATATAGGATCAGATGAGCAAGTGGCTTTGGGTGCATCAAGGCTTGACTCACTTGAATGTGTAAGGTAGATAGTGTTGCAGGAGGAAACTTGACACTTTGTTTGGGGGTGTCCAGATGGCATTTGATAAATTCCAGTCTCTGCACAGGTTTTAACTTGGATTTTTTAAGACTGACTTTCATGCCCAAGGACAGGTACAACTGAACTGAACAGTCTCTTGTCTCAATCAATGATGCTTTTGACATTGCTATGATTATCCAGGTAAGGAAAGACTCAGAATCCCTGCACTCTGAGACAGGCTGCTACCATTGCCATACATTTGTTGAACACCCAGGGGGCTGTGGTGAGACTGAATGGCAATAACTGAAATTGAAAATGACTGATTCCCAGCCTAAACGGCAGGAACCTTCTGGATTGCCTCTCTATTTTTATGTGATAGCAGCGTTCTTGAAGTCCAGAAAGCACATCTGCTTGTCCTTCTTCAGCAGAGGCAGAATGGACTGTATCGTCACTTGCTTACCTCCAATATGAGTCTTCCGTCCTCTGTTTTCTTTGGCACTAAAAAGAATCCAGTCTGGTGAGACCTCTTGGATGACTTGATTTGTAAGCAACTTCTGATTTCTACTGTTGCTTTCTTGTACTGGTGGGATGGAATGTTTGGTAGGTGTTCTTGTTTTAGTTTTGGAAAGCAGTGAATGGGGATTGACTAGCCCATGGAAATAACTCTCAACATCCAGGCTTCGAATGTGATGGCTTTCCAAGCTTGTAAGTAGAGAGTCAAGTACCCCCTCAAATGCCTGCAGAGTGCAGCAGTCATGCAAACTTTCAGAAACACAGAAAGGGTTTGGCAAGAAGGATACTCTAAAGTCCAGAAACTGTGGACTGTATCTGACTCTGGGGTGCCATCCATTGTAGTTACCCCCTCTGCTTTGGGGGAGGCACTTTTTCTTGGAGAGTCTTGAGTAAGTTGTTGAGATTTACAGAAGAACATCTTTTATCTCCTTCTCTTGTTGTTAGGAAAAAGGCCTCTGAGAAACAGGGAAGCACAACAGATATCCTACTGTCTTGCTCAATCCTTGTCAAGGTATCTTTAAATTAGGACCAAATAATGTAGTTTTGTTGAATGAAGAGTTTATGAAGGATGCCTTAAAGCAGTCCGCAAACTTAAAAAAGGAGCATCCAGGCATGATGGCGAGTTGTGATGCCTTTGCCTATGGTGTGAGCCGTAGCACATGCTGCATTTGAAAAAAGGCACATGGAGACATTTGAAATGGATTGCATACTGGCGGAGTCTCCAAGGTCCTATGAGATTCTGACAAAAGGCTGAAAAGCCACCAACTTAGAGGCTTCAGAAACTAGGTCTTTCTAAAGTCTCATAAAATGTGCCAAATGATTCAGCCCATGGAGGGAAAATGTGTCTGAAGCATAGCTGCGCTTGCCGAATTGGTCCATTGCCCGTGACTCCCTGTTTGGGGAAATGAACTGATGTGCTCTCTTGTTAGATCAGTTTCTTTGAGGCTGCAGCAATGACAAAGGCCTCCACAGAAGGGACCTTTACTTCAAAAGTACCCATCCTTGGTGGGGTAACCAGTACCTTATCTGGTTTGCTGGGAACTGACTCCACCACATTGGGTCCTCTCCCTGTGATGCACAAGGTTGAAGACCATGTTTGGAGGTGGAAATACCCATGATGTGGATGGGCCTGTACCAAATGCTTCATGGAAGACTGACTCCATCAAAGAAAGGGCTTTGGTGATCCACCCCCCCCAGGTGAATTTGGGGGACCATTTCCTTTTATTGAGGTTAGAGTCCTCAATAAGTGATTCCTGAAGGCAATTAAATGGCTTCCTCTTACATTATGTCTTTTTTTGCACCTCCTAATGAGGAGAGGGTATGGGGACAATAAGGTAACAGGGGAGCCCTTGGATTGGGACTGCTTAAAGCCTAATGGTGTGGGATGTCACAAAGACAGTTCATGAGAGACTGAGACCCTAGAAAGATTGGAGAATCGGAAGGCTCCTACTCTGGAATAGAGGTACCTGTCTCAAAGTGAGACAATATATTTTCCTAAGATGTCAAATAACAATACATAAGTCAAATGAATGGTAAGAGGTCCCCTTTCATCTGAGATCATAGGAAAACACCCTGTATTAACCTCTAACCCACATGAATCCTATGTCAAGAATAGAGCCAGTCTAAACTGATTCACTGAGGGACAGGGACAGCTTTAAAAACCTCTGAGTCAACCCCAACCCCAGGCCATCTGCTCTGATATAACTGGAGTCAAACACACAGGAACCGCAGCTGAAGATGGTCAAGCTGCTGGTGCCAAGGAGGGGGTAATATGAAAAAGCCTCAGAACCAAAGGCACTAGAACCAAAAGGTTGGCCACCAGTACCAAAAAGAGGGCCAGAGGAAGGACAGAAACAGTCAGGACCATGAAGGTCAAGTCCCTCCTCTGTCTGAATTTCGGGCAGGGAAATGATCCCCAGGTCCATCTGGGTCTTGATAAAGTTTCTCATGAGCTGGTCCAAATCAGATTCCTTTAAGCTTCTGGTAGACCTCAATACCTCAATGATATCAGAGACAAGGGCTTACTGCCAAGAAATTGGCAGGGAGATCTCCTGTATTCAAAAGAGGGATGCCTGTACCCTATTGGAAAATGGTTCCGGAGAAAACTCAAGCTCTGCTGTGTTGACCATGAAATGTGAAAAGATCTGACCCAATGCTAGTGCTGCTGCCAAAGCATGCTCAGAAAATCAGTGGAAAGACAAGTGACTGGTATGAGGTGAGAGCCAATAAGAAAGGAGATCAGAGCTGGACTGGCACCGATCCCAAGTCTCTTGAAGTAGCCAGAGGAGTATAGGGCCTTCACATCCAGCTGCCCCTCTAAAAGGGGTGAAGAGGGTCCTTTCCTATCCTTTTCTTTAAGGTGTAACTTATCTCTTTCCCTCTTTTGGACTATTTCTTTACTCTTCTCCTTATTTCTCTCTCTCACTTTTTCTCTTTTCACTTCTTAGCAGATTTGGAAGGGGCAGGAGACATAGCATTGGAGGAAGATGCTCCAAAAGCAGCAGGGACACCCTTTTTAGGACAAATTTGGCTTGACAGTCAGCTAGAATCCAAGACCTAAAAGCTTCACAAGTTTGGCAGTCCATACTGAAGTGATTGGCATCTGTGCAATAGATGTACTTCTGTGTGTGTGTGTGTGTGTGTGTGTGTGTGTGTGTGTGTGTGTGTGTGTGTGCATGCATGCGTGTGTTTGTGTGTGTGTGTGTGTGTGTGTGTGTGTGTGCGTGTGTGTATCTCTTGGGGTGAATAGCTTATGCTCATATCCCACACATTTTTTTAAAATCCTGAGGTCTTGTTCATGACTTTAAAAGTAGTAAACACAGCAAAAATAGAAAAAAAAAACAGAAGGCCAAGTCAATAGCAAGAGAACACACCAAAAGTCCTTTTTCTAACTAACAAAGCTCCACCTTTTAATTAGAAGGGTATAACTTTAACAAATATAACCACAAAGGATAGCAGAGATAAGAGGAAGAAAAAAAACACCAAAGAGAAAGGACTGTAACACCTCTGATTGAAAGACTTCCAGAATATGGAGAACTACCCAACAGAAAGGTAACAACACTGACTACAAATACTAAAAACCCTATACAAAATATCCAAAAATGTAACTTCCATGGAGCACTGACAATGGAAGTGGGAAACAAGATCTAAGGAGACTCGGGCATGGAAGACATTATGAAAGAAAACGTGGAGCTTCAGAGCTTGAAGTTTGTTGAGTTGCTGGCATAGGATCCTATAACCCACAGACCAGTGGGGACAGACAAGACAACATCAGATTGTCCTTTCTCCTGTTCAGTATCTTGTATCACTTCTTTGCAACCCTTAAAGATGTTCAAAATTTGGCTATTCACCCTACAAAGGTTGGTTCTTTGATATTTCCAGTGTGTTACTACAATCAGTTTAGTAACTGCTAATATTAGAAGTATCCCTTTCTCATAATAATGTGTATACAGTTTTAATGGCTATTCCTTATAAAGACATTTCTAGCATCTCATGAATTACCATTCCCCTTCATCACAACCCTCATAGCATTCTTCTCTGTTAGTTGCTATCACAATGCCACAACTTGAGATTTGGGTTTGCTTCTTCTTTAGTACTTTTTAGTATATTTCAAAACCTAACACATTTTCCACTGTTCTATCAACACTCCCCCCAGTTACATTATTCTTTGGATGATACATATGCTGCATGTATTATTTTGAAATTAGTTTGTTTTATTTTCAGCCAGAATTATAAGTTATGTACTCACCATAACTAGGCATCTGTGTTGTCCATTTTCATTCTTTCTCAGTAATGGGTTCTGATCTGATCCTTGGATCTGACTCGCCCTCATATACTAAATTTTAGATCCAACTCTCAAGCTCTTCCCTCTACCCATAATGTTTTACTCCATCTCCATTGTCTCAGATTGAGTTTGCTGCCTTATCTCCCAGTTTTTCAATAGAAAAAATAAGACAGACAGAAATAAAGACAGGGCTGAAACCTGGAACAGTAGGTTCCAAACATAGTCCAAGAGGTTCTTCCAGAAGAAAAAAGGATGGTGGATGGAAGGAAGGGAAAGTAAGGAAGAAAACTGGACAACACAGATGCCTAGTTATGGTGAGTACATAACTTATAAATCTGATATTGTTCTTTCCATTCTTCCTTACTAATGGGACAGAGTCCCCAGCTATGTAAACCTTGGGTGGCCCTCATGGAAGGATATTCCGGAGCACTGCCAAACCAAAAGAGGCTCTGTTTCTGGCTATGCTGTCCAATTTATAGTGTGAAATAAAGGTATGAGCTTTGGACCATGTGACTGTTGCACAAATGTTGTCAATAGAGGTCCTTGACTAAAAGGCTGATGATGTAGGCAAGGATCAAGTTGAATGAGCTTGGAGGGGTTTAGTAATTCAAGCCTTTTTCAGAATAAACTAACGAAATGCAGTCTGTAATCCATTTGGCCAGAGTATACTTAGAAACTGCTTGACCCAGGCGATTTGAGGAAAAAGATATGAAAAGCTGAAGTGACTTCCTAAATTGTTTTGTCGTGTTAAGATAAAAACCCAGTTGTCTATGTAAATCAAGGAGAGGTAGCATGCACTCTCCCTTATTGGGAAAAGTCAAAAAAAGACTGGTAAATTAATGGACTGGTTGATGTTATTTTCAGAAGCCACTTTAGGCACAAAAGAAGGGTTAGTCCACAGACAGACCCTATCTTTATGAAATATGATGTATGGGGGATTTTGCTGAAAGAGCCTGGAGTTCAGAAATTCTTTTTGCTGACGTTATAGTTACCATAAAAAAAACACAAGTTCTATGACATAAATTTTAGATCATATGTGTCTGATGGTTCAAATGGTTTCTGAGTTAAACCTTGAAGAACTACCGTAAGGTCCCAAGGTGGTGAGGGATCCATTACCAGAGGTCTGAGGAGAAAACTGTCCTTCCTAAAAGCTTTACATAATTTAGAGGAAACCAGGAAAAAAGATCTATTTCCTGAATGGAAATTAGAGATTGCTGCCAATTGAAATTTAACTGTAGAAAAATTGGCTCCTTGATTAAAAGGGGTTGTAAGAAAAAGGAGAATTACAGAAGCTGGGGCTGAAAATGTGTCGATGTTTTGGTTAGACATCCATATAGAAAATCTTTTCCATTTGCTCCTATACATTTTCTTGGTGGAAAATTTTTGTGATGCCAAAATAATGTCACAAACTGGAGAAGACAGCCTGGACTGTCTGAGTATTACTGGAAAAGGAGAAACCATGCAGTTAACTTGAGGGCTAGAAGGTTGGGATGTTGATTCCCTGATGGGTGAGGTAAGAGATCCTAATGAGGCTCCAGTATCCATGGAGGATGACAAAGATAAAACTGTAGAAAGGGAAAACAAACTTGCCAGGGCCAGAAAGGGACAATGAGGATTACAGAGTTCTTCAGCCTGCTTGCTTTCTGTAAAAAAATGGAATTAAAGGAAGAGGAGGGTAGGCATAAAGGAGACCAAAATGCCAAGTGTGAAGCAGATCATCTCTTGGTGACTCCCCCTGAGAAGAATCAGAACAAAGTATTGCTTTTGAGGGGGGAGGCAAACAGGTCACAACAAGGATGGCCCCAATGCCTGAAGATCATATTCACTACTGATTGGTTGAGAGACCACTCATGAGGCATCAGAATAGATCTGCTCAGTTTGTCTGCCAGCATGTTGGTTTTCCCGGGAATGTGCAATGCAATTAGAAAGTAGTCTGAAGAGATCGCCCATTTGTACACCCTCATTGCCTCTCTGCACAGGGGATAAGATCGTGTTCCTCCTTGCTTGTTGCTGTGTTAGACAAGTGACATATTGTCCATCTTAATTGCAACAGTCCCCAGACAGAGAGATTCTTGAAAGGCCTGCAATGTGAAAAGGACTGCTCTCATCTCTAGAATGTTGACATGCAATTTGGTTTCTTGGGGGGACCACATGCCTTGGACCATCCTTCCCAAGAAATACCTCCCCATCCCAGTTGGAAGTGTCCATGGTCACTGTTGCAACTGGACTCGGAAGAACAAAGGGTCTGCCCAGAAGGAGATTGTTGGACTGAATCCACCAATGAATGTGGCACTTGCAAATCAGGGCAAGTTTTATCTGAAAGTACAGGAGCTGATGCAGAATGGACCACTGTACAGCTACGGTCCACTGGAGAATTCTCATAAAGAAGTGAGTGAAGGGAAGCAGTACTATAGCAGCTGATATCAACCCCACTGCTTGTAGCACTAACCTTGTTGGAGGAGAAGGATGAAAGAGAATATCCCGTACTTGAAATCTTAAAGAAGTAATACAGTGGAGAGGTAAAGATGCCACCTGAGTCATATTTAAAAGCCTTCTGATGAGTTCCAGGCTCTGAACTGGAGCAAGCTGAGATTTGGCAAAACTGTCTGGCTATTTTTACTTGATAGTATGCGTCCTGAAGGTCTATGAAGCACATCCAGTTATCCTTGTGCAGTAGGGGGCAGCACGGACTGAACTGTGACTATTCAGGACTTTGCCTTCTTCACAAACTGGTTCAAATTGCTTAGATCCAAAATTGGTCTGAGGTCCCCTGTTTTCTTTGGCACTAAAAAGAAGCATGAGTAAGTTCTGAATCATGTCCAGTCAGGTGGGACCATCAGGATGACTCTTAGTTTTTGTATTTTTTGTGCTGCTTCCTTCCTCTGACTGGGTGGAACATCGGGAAGTTTTTTCCTTCGACATGGAGGAAGTAGGGAAAAGTGTATGTAGTAACCTCTTGATATTATTCTTAGCACCCATAAATCTTTTGTAGTAATTGTCTAGGCGCCTAGGTACAAAGAGAAATAACCCCCAAGTGCCTCCAGAGATGAACAGTCAGGCAGCGTTTCAGGAGTGCTGATAAGGCCTGTTGAAAAAGAATCCCTAAAGCCCTAGTTCTGCAGGCCTCCTCTGCCTCCACTGTGACGTTGGACATTAAAATTTCTTACTCTGCCTCTGGAGGAATTGTTCCCCTGTGAATCCTGGAAAGGCCCCCAAGACTTACGGAACCACCTTTTCTTACCACCTCTCTGGTTTCAGGAAAAGGCCCATTGAGGGGTAGAAAACCTGATTCCTATGGCAGACAGGGTTTTTTTTCCATCTTTTTTGCTGCGTGTAAACATATCTTTAACAGATGGCTCAAACAAGGAAGAACCATCAAAAGGGGTGGTAATAAAAGATATCTTAAAGGGTTCTGAAAAGATGCACAGCCACATCCAACCATGTCTCCTTATGGCAATACCTGAACAGGCAGCTTGTGAGGTTCCCTCAGCTGTATGAGAGGTTAGCTTCATTCACGCTTTTGAAATAGACAAAAAAGTGGCCAGCTGAAAGGAAGTCCGTTTGAAGTCCTCACTAAACATGGACTCAGAAACAGTTTGATAGCCCCTTGGTCAAATCTCTCAACAATCAAGTAAAATGTACCAAACAGGTAAGTGACCTCAGAG
This sequence comes from Protopterus annectens, assembly GCF_019279795.1. Lineage (NCBI taxonomy): Eukaryota > Metazoa > Chordata > Ceratodontiformes > Protopteridae > Protopterus > Protopterus annectens. Next base: position 544,445,589 of record NC_056729.1, on the reverse strand, counting down.
AGTGAAGGTGGATGAGGTGAACACTTGCTTTCCAAATCTGTCCTACAATCTGGACTTCCTGTTCGGCAGATGGACAGAACAGCTTTGCTCTGCAAGTTCTTTCTTTGTGGCTGCCACTGCCACCATAGCATCAACTGGGACTCCTTTGCTCCAGTGAAGGTGGTCCGAAGGGGGAGCTAAAAATTTGTCTGGGCTCAACAGTGCCCGGCTCCTTCCATGCCTGGCCGGAAACCAGGTCAACAAAATCATCCACCGGGGAGGGGTCACCCAAGATGTAGGTGGACCAGCAACAAAAGCCTCCAGCAGCACAGATTCCTCAGAAGAAGGAGTTTGGGATGACCAGCCACCTTTCTGCTTAAGGATTTCTAGGGTATCTTCAAAGGAGATGTCATCAGGTGGCGAGCTGGGGGATCCTTCTACCACATCAAAATCAGTGTCTTCAGTGAGAAACTCCATGGGGGAGTCTATGTGTCTCCTCTTTCATGTCCTCTTCAGAGGAACCTCCTCTGTGCGGTGTTCAGGGAAGGTATCGGAACACAGGGGAAGTTCCTCTAGTGGAATTGTCTGGACACTACTTGGAACTAGCTGTCCCTGTGGAGTAGGTCTGATGGAATCAAATCTCGGCGCCAATGAGCGGTACAGGATAGGATGCAAGACATGAGGTGATGGTTCTCTATGAAGACAGAAAGACCTTTCTACCATCTTGAATCCTGAGGGACCAGGGGAAACATTTTCCTCCATCTCTGGAGACAAAGCTTCCAAAGAAGGGTGGTCAGGGCCACCCCAGGATCAGAGCTTCAAGGGGAGAATCAGATCTGAGCTGTTCAGGGCCACAGTTTCGACAGGAAGGAACAAATCCAACAAACATGGAGGAAACAGAACCCCTCAGATCTGGCACCGACATCCCTGCTCTGAGACCTGGTCTTTCCAAGGATATCAGAGCACAGCCAGTAAGGGGCAATATCAGAATGAAGGAAGGGAGTATCTTCGAATCCGGTGCCCAAATTCCCAGAGATCTCAGATGCTTGGTCTCAGAAACCACAGGTCAGATTGGAGAGGGAAAAATAATGGACTTAGTAGGTACAGTCATGGATCCAGTAGGGGACATAGCTGGAAGGACCTCCATCTGGATCTGAGCTCTGAGGAATTTATGCATCATCCTATCCATATCCACCTCTGACAGACTTCTGGAAGACCAAGAAGGTGCTGTGGAAGGGGGTCAGGAGTGTTTCTTCAGAGTTCCAGCATCTGAGATCTCTGTGAGTTTCAGCATTAGATCCAAGGGGATCTACTTCAAATTAATGAAAACCCACTTACCCAAGACGAAAAGACAAGAACTCTGAAACTTGATTTTAACAAATGACCATATTGCCAACACATTTCTCAGGGTAAGTATCCAGTTGGCCAACACAAGGAAATTTACCCTTTTGCACACTGTAGTGCGATCTCGGAGTTGCTATATTTAGTTAGGGGGGGTGTGGGGGCATAGCCCCCCCACCTGGGTGGGTTTGAGATAGCCTGGTGTGTTTCTTTGTGAAATGTTGGTCATCTGGATACTTACCCTGAGAAAAGTTTCGGCAATATGGTCATTCGTTAAAATCAGGTTTTGGACATCTCATTGCAGCAGTTTAATTTTTGGGTAAGTGGTCTTTCATTAATTTGAAGTAGACCCATCCAAGGTTACTCCCTTCCTTCAGAAAAGGGGAAACAGGTCTCACTGCATACTCTGGTATACGGTTTCAACAGACTGAACTGGTTCTTGGATCTAAAGACCTAGGATCTGAAGAAGTAGAAGGTAAGGGGGAATAAGACAATAGGAGCCAATCCTTTTGGATCCAAGGAAGGCCCAAGAGGATTTGGATTGGAGGAGGGCCGAAATTTTTCTGATTTTCTCCAGAAGCTCCAAAGAAGCCCTTGGGGACATCAGAGATCGCTTCCTGACATCCTAAGAAACAGATTTGGATGTTTTAGTGGGGGTTTGAGCCCCAGAAGAAGCAGGAAGTAATCCTTTAAGAATGAGCTTATTATCCCTGTTGGATAACGCTTTAGGATTAAAGGTAGCACAAATGGAACAGACTGTGTTGAGATGATCTGGTCCTAGGCAGTAAACACACTTCTTATGGGCATCTGAGTTTGGGACCTTATGCCCACAAGAAGTGCAATTTTTAAATCCAGTTGATTTCTCCAACATGGTTAAAAGGAGAAAACCACAGAGTTAAGGGAAGAAACAATCACAACAGCAATAACAATAATACCAACAACTTTTTTGGGGGGAAATTACTAAACAAAAAACAAGATGTCTGGCCCAAAAAACAGCCTGAGAAAAGGAAACAAATACCAGCTATGGTATTCAAGGAAAATACCTAAAAGGTAAGGAACAAGTACCAACAATGATACAAAAACTACTCAAAAATGAGTAGAATCAAGAAAAGGGTATAAAAAAACCTAACACCAACGACCACTAAGAAGGAAGATACAGAAAGAAACATTAACAAGTTTTAAGAAGAACTATATGGATTAACTGGTAACTATTAAAAAAAACTGCTTACTATGCTTGAGAGCAAAACTTAAGTCTAACCACAACGGTGGCAAATGAGATCTGAGGCAATGGGGATGGAGTAGAGCATTATAAGTAGAGGGAGGAGCTCGAGGGCTGGATCTGAAATCTAGTATATGCGTCTGACTCAGATTCGAGGATCGGATCTGAACCCATTAGTGAGGTAGAATGAAAAGAACAACATCAGATCATATTTCACCTGAATGCCAGTATCTTTTCCAAAAGCAGAAATACACTGAGCTAAGCCTTTCTCAGGTTTTCACCTAATGACTTCTTCATTGCTTTATATATTCTTCAGAGTGGGTGCTCCACAATACCAAATCTCAGTAACTTTTTTCACTTTTGTTATCTCCACATCCTGCTCCCTTTCAGACTTCCCTCACATGTTTAGCAAGTGTTAAACCCAATAGTAATGGAAATCTATGATCCAGATATCAATGTATTCCCAAACTGGTTATTTCATTTCGGCTACTGATCTATTTTTCTAGAATTTCCCACTCCATTTTCCTCCCCATATCCAAAGTCAGAACCCCCATTACAAATTTCTTAAATTACTGATAGATGCACCTTTATCTTCCCTGTCACCAGCTCAACAGCTTTCTTAAATCACATTAAAGTAGACTCAGCTCACTTCTATATCTTGCTTTATTTCAAAAGAAATACGGTATGTGGGTTAAACTTCCTACCAAGATCTTCCTCCATCTATTCCTGTAGTTTTGGCTTCCTCTTTTCTTTTAGTTACTTTTTCCCTCATGCAAAAACATCTGGATAAGCTGAAGGTAAGTGTAACTATACATAGATAAATAAATACAAATTATAGACATGTCTTTCACTTTACTGGACTGGCAGTTACTACTGTACACATTTATTATCATGGATATATATTTGTTTAGCAATGTGTCAATTCCAATGATTCTACCTGCATCTTTAGTCTTGTATGGCATCACCATCTACTGTTTTATCCATCTGTCGCTGAATCTGTAAACCACCATGTTATTCTTTGTAAATTTTCTCCATAGTGGTAGTCTTAGAGTTTCACCTGTTAATGTAACATTATGTAATCTTCCTTTTTCTCAATAACTCAAACATTCAGATAAGAAGCTATTTTTAAAGACTCACTATAACATAACCAGGTCTCAGCTTTGTCTTTTGTAGCTCAGTGCATACAAGTCTAAAATAATCTCTATCATATTTTCATGAACTGGATGTTTTTGCACCTGTGTTAAACATCATTATATTCTCATAATCCTTAATTGATTTAACTTTATGGTTTTCAGACCATAATGATGTGTTTACTCTTAGTGCAAACCATGGTCTTAAATAAGGAAATCAGCACTTGCAGACCTACTCTGGACAGACATCAGAATGTTGTTCTCAGTCACTTTGTTCCTTTGTACTGATTATCAGTATGATTTGTAAAGATAATACTATCCCTCCAAAGTCCCATGGCCTTAAAACACAAAGACTGATACAACTAATAGCCTATCTTATCTATAAATGAATCAATTAAAACTCATTTCCTTTATTTTAATCCACTCATCTCTTAGGGAGCCCTGCCTGATGGCACTACTACCTGCACCCAATCAGACCATTTGTTTTGTGCATAAAATGCCAGGAATCCCCAGGTTATGCAAAAACACTGTGCCTTATTTATTCCTGTCCATGATGGCCCACATTCCCAACCATTCCCCCAGCAATCAGAGTGGAGTGGTTAGGAGCAGGTCATCTAGCTGGTCTCTCTCACAGCTAGGATTGCCACCTTTTCAAATGCCCAAAGTGGAACATTTTTTGTACAAGCGTGAGATTTTGGAGAACAAAACATACCCACAGCCAGTGCAAAGCGCAGAACTTCATTTTTTGTACAAATAAAAGCTCATTCTTATAGCATTTGAGTTGCTTATGCTGTTTCATATAGCATTTAGGTGTTTCAAATAGAAAATGACTGCTTTATGCAACTATTAAAGAAAACTTGGGAGATATTTGTTGTCCTAAAATCTCAGGACATTTGTCATTTTGTAGGTTTTTCCGCAGGACGCAACTGCTCAAAGAGGGACTGTCCCTCGCAAAGGAGGACGGGTGGTACCCTACTCACAGCAACCTGCCCTAGACTGCCTGCAGAGCTGCAATGACTTCTTGGTCAGGACAGAAAGTGCGCATACGCCCACACACACCTCTTATTCACTGACTCAGCAGAGATATCCCTCCCTGATAACGCATAAACCAATGGGGTCAGTACAAGCAATTGATATACTGAACCACTGCTAGGTGTTGCTAATACCATGGACTGATCCCCCCCCCCCAAGCATGAGCAAGTTGGCATCAGTCACTCAAGCTCATCCTGTTTTGCCCATTCCCTTAGATACCACAGCTGTTCTCAAGCACTGGTCATTTAGACTATAGTCAGGGCTTCACTCCTCTATGCCAGTAAACTAGATACTTCTTTCCCTTTTTTGATGGGACACTGAGAGAATTCCAAATACTACTTAAGAGTGTTCTCCCATTCCAGCCCCAATTTATAAGCCCCCTCCCCACAATAAGTATCGCTGCTATAAAAGTCTAGCTCCACAAATTTCAAAATCCCTGTCCACAAATATAAAATCCATTGATTCCTAGCAGAAATTTGACTTCAACTTAAAAACTATCCAATTAAAGATGCTAAATGCTAATGTTTCTCCTAAACAGAAATGATACCTACTACTTCATTATAATTCATTAACATTAATGTACTCTGCCCATTTAACTTACCTAGGTAAACAGCCAACACCTTTCTCAACTAAAGCTATTCAAACTCCCCTCTCTCTCTTTCCTATACCACCCCCGTTTTCTCCTTAGAACCTTTCTGCCTACTTCCCTCTATATAGCTGCACCCCATCTCTTAACAACTGACCTTCTCACTTTTTATGCTCCAAAATTTTTCATTTTCTCTCAAAACTTGTAAATGGTGTAGATAGTGCAAATACAAATAAACATTTTTACTATTTCAAAATATGTATGGCTGGTTAATCACAAAAGATTAATGTCATGTTACATGCATGCACATACACAGACGTGGTGCTTATTTACTGCTGCCTGTTTTATGTCTGGTTACTTGCTCTATTTGTAACCGCAGGCTGAACATGAAAATGGTCCACTGAGATCAGAATTCTAGCACTGCTAACAAACAAGCAAATAAATAAAGAAAATGCTTTACCTCTGTGTTATATGTTCTGCTATATCATCTGCTCTTTGGCAACACATCATTAAATTTAGTTTATTCTATTTTATTCTGACCATTTATAAACTCAGTTGTTGCTGTAAAATGTTACTATATTTCCTCAAAGTCACGGTTGTTATTTTATATCATCCACTTAACTGGTGTAGCAGTGATATTCATTCTTCTTTGGTGTATTTGGAAAACAAAGCAGAATGCGCTAAAGAGACAATTAGGGGTCACCATCATACTGATTTTGAAACTGGCCTTGTTAATGTGATTCTGTGCAGTCTCTTTGGAGCATTACATGCTATTTTTATATGTTAAATGGTATTCTTAGAAGAATACTCTGATGCTGGATATATTATTTTGCTGCCCTCTGTCAAATTTCCCTTTACCATCTCCACTTCAGCCACCCAAGCCCACATATGTTAGCAATTAAGAATCATGTTCTTGTACTTCATACAATTCTTTCAGAGGTTCAGACATGCATTTCACCATGAAAATGGTATAGCCGTACAACTCACAATAACAATATTGACATTTGATTACTGGGAAAGCCCGACTGGGTAGAAGCCCATTTTCAGTGAAAGACCTGTGAGAAAAGGCTTCAAAGTATTACAAAATATTTTAAGAACAATAATTTTACAAACTTCAAATAATACAAAAACATCTACAGTTTAAATAATTATACCAAATTGGACATAATGTGAAAAATGAACGTTATGTACTTACCACAACCTTAGATCCATGTTGTCTGCTTTTTGCCTACTTCAAACATGTGGGTTGTTAGATCCAACAGGATCTGACCTTGGCGCTGATATCAAAGCTTATCGGATGCAAAGCTCTGACTCCTCCCCTACCCATAATTCCCTAGGTTGTACTTCAGATACTCAGATCAAATCTGCCTCTACAATAGTGAAAAAAAAAAAAAGGGTCCCCTTCTTATTACCGAAACGCCACTTACTGGACATTCACATGATCGAGCTGAGAACACTGACAGGACATAACACCGACCACTCAGAACACCGATGGAGAACTAACGGTAAGGAAGTGCTTGGCCAGCATGTAGACCTTTGCCCCTTACCTCCACAGTAGTGCGATATCAGAGTTGATATATTCAGTTGTGGGGGTGGGAGGCACAGCATCCCATAGGGGGGGTGTGGGGGGGCAAAGTCCCCCACGTGGGTGTGTTTTCTGTGCTGCCATTGTAGTGTGCTTGTTGAGTTGGCCAATGATTACTTACCGTTAGTTCTCTGTCATTGTTCTGAGCTGTTGGTGTTATGTTCTGTTGGTGTTCCCAGCTTGATCATGTGAAAGTAGGGTAAGTGGCATTTCGATAATATGTAGGGGACCCATATATGTGTATATATATATATATATATATATATATATATATATATATATATATATATATTTATTTATATATATGTACACACACACACACACACACACACACACACACACACACACACACACACACACAGGAAATTTACCTAGGAAAATTAAACCCCTTGCCAGGGGGAAATCAAACTTAGTTAGCTGTAATAGTTGATGAAAAGTATTTCAGTGTAGTGTACCTGTGCACAGATAGGGATTAACATCCACTCGATCATCTAGAAGCCATCGGTGACAATCTGGAAGAGGGTAGGAGGAGGAGTTTGAAGTGAATGAAAATCAGACAACATGGATCTAACATTATGGTAAGTACATAACTTTTGTATCCAGTGTTGTCTCTCGTCATCTGTTCAAACATATGGGGCAGAATCCCATGCTGCCAAACCTGGTAGTATCAGGGAAGGACATTCCTGAGTATGGTGGAACCAAAGGATGAACGTGACCTTGATTGTGTGTATGGTTGCCGTGTAAATGCTGTACATATATCATCACTGGACAAACCTCTATTAAAGGCTGTTGAAGTAGAAACTGCTTTTGTTGAATGAGCTTTTGGTATATTAGGTATAAAGGCTAAGTTTTTCTTACAATATACAAAGGAAATACAATCTGATAGACATCTGGATAAGGTTACTTTAGAAACTACCTTTCCCAATTTTGGTCTGGAAAAGGAAATTAATAATTCAATATCTTTTCTGAAATATTCTGTCCTGTGAATACAGAATCTGAGTTGTCTGTGAACATGTAACAAAATTAGAAGATCCTTTGTCTGAGTATCTTGAAAAAAAGACAGGAAGATGTATGGACTGGTTTAATGGTATCAAATACCGCCTTAGGAATAAAGGATGCATTAGTTTTAAGGCAGTGATGGCGAACCTGTGACACATATGTCAAAGGTGACACGCCATGACATTTTGGGTGACACACCAGCATTCACAAACACCCGAGTTACCAAAGAAACTGCTTTTGCATTTGTTGCTTGTGTGAAGTGCATTTAATTATTTTGTGCCAAGAGCCAGTTCAACAACACTGATGCAGATGTAAGGAAGTTATTAACCTCAGTTACTATTTTGGTATACGTTCGCAACAGAGTCTGCAAAGGGCAGTACTGACATTGTTTTCTCTTTGTGGTTACACTTCTGCAAAGGGCAAGTAGTCTGCATTTCTAGGAGTTTGCTGCTTTACATTCCTCTCAACTGTCCTTCTTAATTCCTCCTAAAACTGGCAACTTTTTAAACTTAATAATGACAATAATTAGATTTATAGACTCATTTTACTTCAGAAAATGTATATTAATTCACATTCATTTTTTCTGTTGGTGTCTCAAATTAATAGTACTAGTAGTTTAAAACTGTCCATGTCTCTTATTTCTAGATTTGTCACTGATTCTGTTGAAATTTATCCCTGATGTACTGAGAGCCATGCTGTTTTATTTTTATTTATTTAATTTATGTATTTATTTTTTTGTTTGGGGAGGTGACATGCAAGTCAAGTTAGACATTTTCTGAATTTTTGATATGCCGAACCCAAAAGGTTTGCCATCACTGTTCTAAGGGATACTCTGTCTTAGTGAAAAAAATAGATAAAGGGACTTTGATGATAGGACTTGAAGTTCATAGGTGTTTACTAGGCTATCGACCCCAAGGGCCTTTTTAATCCTAGCCATGCATCTCAAATCTCTGACAAGTTCTGATATCCTTGATGAGTGTAAGCAGGGGCTTGGGAGATGAAACATTTACAAGCTAGGGCCTGGGAGACAAACCATTTACAGATTTCCTGTGTCCATTTGAGACATAGGTGCCAAACCAGGGATGAAGTTCCTGTTCCTGTTTCAATTGCCCAAGCTGCACCTGAATTGGGTTAGGTAGGAAATCTGCTTCACATAGATGGGGAGCCTGTTCCAGAGACGGGGTAATCTCAGGGATACATACCTGTCTCTCCAGCAGGTCCTATATATCACAGGCAAGGTTCAAGTCCTTAGCATGGGTAATTCTGGTACTGTTTGTTTTGCAACTATGCAGGAGGTCCATCAGAGTGGGATCTGACAATGCCCTTTATATCAGACATAGAGCTCCCCTCAAAAGCCTGTAGGAGGCAGAATACAGGGATAGAGCCTTGAGGCAGTCTATATAGAACATTTTATTTAAGCCCTGTATTCTTTTAGTGAGGAACCACTGTGGACGTTTCAATTGTTGGATATGCCTGGTTAGGTATATACCAAAGGGAGCATTGTACTAAATGATAGGTCTGATGATTGCTGAATACAGTGGAACAATGACTTTCTTGGAGTTAGATGCCATACCTTTGTTTATAAGTTGCTCAACATAGAATGATTTCCTCAGTACTATAGACACGTGATGGTCAAAGGCTAGATTACTATCTATGTGTGCCCCCTAAGTCCCTGACTATTGGGTCAACTCTAAGGAGTGTGTTGTCAATATGAAATCTACTAGGGGTGGATGACTTCCCAAAGGATACTAGTATACATTTCTTGGCATTTAGTTTTAGTCCATGGCTCTGACACTAGTTGTTTGTCTGTGTCAGCCTCTCCTGGAAAACATTTGTGTCGGTGTGGGATTCAATGATAGCTCCTAATTTGCAATCATCTGTAAATTTACGCAGCCAGAAACCACTAACACTGACCATGATGTCAGAGAAGGAAATGCCAAAAAGGACCAGTCCAAGGACTGATCCCTGAGGGACTCCACTTGTGACTGGCCTCTTTGTAGAGGTGGACTCCTCAATTATAACTTTCTGGGTCCTGTCTGTGAGCCAGATGGCTATGCACCGGGTGACATACGAGTTTGTGCCTAACCTCTTCAGTTTGTCAACAATGCCTGATTAGGGTATTGTTTCAAATGCCTTGGCCAGGTCAAGGTAGGCAGTGTGAACCATTTTACCCTCATCCATTGCTTTGGTGACCTTCTCAAAAAGTCCACCAGGTTAAGTAGGCATGATCTGCCCTTGAAGAAACCAAACTGGGTTGAGTCCAGTGTCTGGAGGTTTACTATATCACTATTGATCATTTCCATGATAATTCTTTCCACGGCTTTACATATAAGACTAGTGAGACTTATGGGTCTGTAGTTTCCAGGGTCTGTAGATGTCCCACCTTTGTGCAGAGGGGTGACTGTTGTTATTCTCCATTCATGAGGCACAAAGCCTGTTTGGAGGTTACAGTTAAATAGCAATTCCAGAGGCCCTGATAGGTCATGTTTCATGCTATTTAGAAGGCATCGTGGGATATTGTCTGGGCCCATTGATGTGTCTGGGCCTACTGATGCAGTGTTCTTGGCTTTAGAGAGAGCATTAAGGACCTGTTCTCTAGTGATAATAGGGGGAGTTATATTTGATGGTATTTCCTGAGGGAAAGTTGAGGGGGCGAGAGGGGTAAAATTGGAGCTAAATTTATCGGCCAGTAGATTTGCTATATCTTCTGCTCAGTATAGGTGGCTCCATTTAAATGAACTCTGCACACAATTGTGTATTGCCTTTGAGGTTGAGGACATAGCTAAAGAATGCCTTGTGGTTGTCCTTGGTTTGGGAGGCCAAATTCACCTCAAATTTGGCTTTAGTACACTTTATTTGCCCTCTGAGATCCATCTAGCTGATGTCACTACAATCAGAAATACAGTTTTCCATGTAAGAAATTTTAGTTCTACTGTACTGGTGGGTTCAAATGGAACATGGGTTAAAGCTTATAACAGAATGGTAATGACAGGTTTCAATAGAAAGGTACTTTTGAGGAAGGCTTCTGAGATCTTGAAAGATACAACAGACATATCATTATGTCCAATATGAAAATTGCAAATAGCCACCGATTGAACCTTAATAGTTGCAAAATGGGAGCCTTTGTCAAAGAGATCAGACAAAAACTCAAGCATGAGGTGGTGCTGAAAAAAAGGGTCCAGACCTTTGAAATAGGCCCACATTAAAAATCTCTTCCATTTACTGTGGTAAACTTTTCGAGTCGATGGTTTCTATGAGGCAGAAAGTATATTAACTACAGCAGGGGAAAGCCTGGCATCTCTGGCTATGTTTAATACTGGAGGAACCATGCTGTAAGCTTCTTGGACTTCTGATCCAGAAGAGTCAGTCCAAATAACTGAGTTGGTAGAGCTATATAATGATCCAAGATCCATGGAGGATGAACTAGAAGAGGCCATAGGAAGGGGAATTATATTTGTTGGGGCCAAAAGGGAGCAACAAGGATCACCCTGACCTTACACTGCCTTGCTTTCTGTATGAATTTATTTATTAGGGGCAAAGGGGGAAAAGCATACAAGAAACCTGGGGTCAGTTGTGGATCAGAGTGCACCCCGGTGACGTTTCCTGTCAGGGCAAAATACCTGCCACATTTGCTGTTTAGATAGGAGAAGAAGTTGCAGCAATGTTGGTCCCAGTGACTGGTTTGTGTCACTGTAGGATTGAGGGACCACTTGTGAGGTATCGGGAGTATCCTGCTCAAACTGTCCATTAGTACATTGGAGGTCCAGAGGATGTACATTGCTATCAGCAAAAAATGTGAAGTCATTGCCCAGTGCCAAACCCTCATATCCTGTTGAAAAAGAGGTTAAGAAAGTGTTCATCCTTGTTTGCTGATGTACCACACAACTGTCATGTTGGCTGTCTATATGGATATCACACCCATGGGGAGTAGGTCCTGAAATGCCTGCCATGCTAGGACAGCCACTCTCAACTCCAACACACTGACATAAAGATTGGCCTCTGTTGTCAACCATGCACCTTGGACCATCTTCCCTTCAAAATGCCTCCCCCACCCCAGAAGGGATGTGTCCATGGTCATTGTTGCAATTGGCGAATCTGTCTTGAAGGGACGGCCCTTGGTTACCGATGGAGATGTTATCCACCAAGCGATGTGGTTTTTGTAGACTTGCGTAATTAAAATCTGTGCATGTAGAGGGTGAATCGACTGAGACCACTGTATGCTTAAAGTCCATTGCATTACTCACATGAAAAATCTTGCTAAAGGAATCATTAAAACCATGGATTCCATGAGACCCAAGAGAAGAAGGATTAACCTCACTGGTGGTTTTGGGTGGTGCAGAACCTGAAGAGCTTGGAGATGCAGTGACTGAACCCGTAGGTTTACTGAGATTTCTAAGTTCAGAAGCAACTGAAATACATGATGTCAATGCATGAGTAGACAATGCTTGGGGGTGGCAGTGAGGAGTCAGTCGTCTAGATGCTGAAAGACTTGGATCACAATAGGTGCATGTGCGCAGCTACTACTAACATGATCTTGGTGAACACCCAGGGAACTATGGTTAGACCAAATGGCAGTGAACTGGAAATGATTAACCCCGACTACTGTCTCATGGTGCCTCTGTGCTTAACATCGAGCACGCTGTGAGATGGTAGTAATTACATGCTGTTACATCCAAGTGCCTTTTCCTAGAGTAAGTAACTTTGCAGGCATATTATAGCTCCATTGTTGAAAATTAAGTTGAAAAAGTAACTGAATTGTGTCAGTTACCTTGTCAACTTAAGTTTTAGCATGGAGTTTTGAGGGCTTCATATTGACTTTAATTAGAAAATTGGCTTGCAATGCAGCCTGTATTTGCATCTCAACAGCAAGCCAATTTAGTATGTTCATAGGTTCATACGTAAGTACTAGGCTATCTGCCCATGGGCATTTATAAGCCTAGCCACAGAGTGATGGCTTTCGCCTTCCCATTAGATTAGTAACCTGGGTCTCTGTCAATAGGGCTCCTGAAGTGATCCCAGGGTAGAACTTACGATTACCCATCCACTCATCAAGATTTCTCTTGAAGAGGGTCAGAGAGGAGCTCTGTCGAATATGGATTGGGATTCTATTCCAGAGTGAGGGGAGTCGCTGGGACAGGAATCTATTCCTCCAGCATGTCCTGTTTATTGTTGTACATAGGTTCAAGTCACTAGAACGAGTGATTCTGAGGGATCTCGTTTTTTTGAGGTGAAGCATGTCCATTGGTTCAGGGTTTGACATGGCCCTATAGGTCAGGCATATGTCACCTCAGAGCAGACGGTAAGCGACTGAGAAGAGCTGGAGCTTTTTTAGTCATGCTTCATAGGGCAATTGTTTAAGGCCATTAATCCTCTTAGTGAGGTACTTCTGTGGTCTTTCTAGTTATTGCAGGTGTCTAGTGAGGTACATCCCAAATGGGGCATTGTACTCTATTATCGGCCTAATGAGTGAGGAGTAAAGGGGCACAATTACATCCTTGGATCTGGATGAGAAACCCTTTGTGATCAGGTGTGCCACATAGAAGGATTTCCTGACAATTTTGGCTATGTGGTTATCAAAGGAGAGCATGCTATCTACTTGGGTACCCAGGTCCCTAATTACTTCTTCTGTACTTAGTGGATTCCCATCTGTGTGGTAGTTTGTAGGTACTTTGTTTTTCCCAAATGGGATTACTATGCATTTTTTGGCATTTAGCTTGAGGCCGTGACTTTGACACCAGGTGTTTGTCTCTGTGAGACCCTTTTGCAGGATGTCTGTGTCAGCTGGAGAGTCAATTACTGCACCCAATTTACAGTCGTCTGCGAACTTGGTTAGCCACAGTCCCTCCGCCTTTGCCTGTACTTCGTAAAAATATATACCGAACAGGAGGGGTCCCAGGGCTGAGCCCTGTGGGACTCCGCTTGTGACTGGTTTAGAGTCAGACATGGCGCCTGCCACTCTTACCGTGTGGGTTCTGTCTGACAGCCAATTGGCAACCCATCTCGTGACATAGGGGTTAATATTTAAGCTGGTGAGTTTGTCTATGATTCCTGAGTGTGGGACGGTGTCAAACGCCTTAGCGAGGTCCAGATATGCTGTGTGGACCACCTTCCCTTCATCTATGGCCTTGGTGACTGTTTCGAAGAAGTCAACCAAGTTCAGGAGGCAAGATCTGTCTTTAACAAAGCCGAATTGGGTGGGGTCCAGTATCTGGAGGTTCCCAATGTCCCTGTTAATGAGCTCCATGATAATGCGTTCCATGGCTTTGCAGACCAAGCTAGTCAAGCTTATAGGGCGATAGTTCCCAGGGTCAGTTGTGGCACCACCTTTGTGGAGTGGTGCGACTGTTGCTGTACGCCATTCTTTGGGTACATAGCCTGTAGAAAAGCTGAGTTTGAATAGTGATTTGAGATGGGGGGTTAGTTCATTTTGAAGCTCGTGTAAGACACAACCTGGGAAAGCATCTGGTCCCATTAATGCTGTGTTTTTGGCCTTTGCAAGGGCTGTCTTTACTTGTGGGTCTGAGATATCTGGAGTGCCACATTCTTCTGGGATGGGTCCTAGCCCCTTTGTTGGAGGGGGGGGTGAAGTTTGCACTGAACTTGTCAGCCAGGATGTTGGCAATGTTGGTTGGTTCAGTGTATTTATGGCCATTATGCACTAGCTCGGAGCATATCTGAGAGTTTGCCCCTAGACTCTTGACATAGTTAAAGAAGGCCTTGTGGTTATCCTTAGAGTCATTGGCTATTTTTCTTTCGAAGTTGGCCTTGGATGATTTAATGAGGGAGCGCAGTTTTTTACTGATGTTAATCAGAGATGCCTTCTTATTTTGGGATTTTGTTCTATCTTGCAGGAGTTTCCTCCTTCTGTTGTAAAGTTTATTTGTGGCCGGGGTCCACCAGACTGGCTTCCTCTTTTTTCAGGAGTTGGTCTTGATTTTACTTGGGATGGCTCGGTCCGTGCATTCTTGAAGGTGTTCATAGAATGCACTTGTAAAGGATTCTGCCGATGGGTCATCATTTTCCATTTGATTGGGAGCTTTGAAACTTCCCACCTCGGTCTTGAGGAGTGTGAAGTTGGCTTTAGAGAAGTTTTTTACCTTGATTTCCTTGACTTGGGGGGGGGGGGTCGGGATGTGGATGTCCAGTGTGATTAGTTTATGATCTGATCTTACCAATGACGAGTTTACCTCAGGTGTGGAACATAGGTTCCCCATGTTGGTGATGACCAGGTCCAGTATGTTGTCACCTCTTGTGGGAGTGGTGACCAGCTATTCAAGGGCGCTTGAGTTTATAAACTCAAGGAAGTATTGGGCTAGGGCGTTTGAGCTTGAGTAGTTTTCCCAGTCAATGTTTGGATAGTTGAAGTCACCCAGTAGCATGGTGTTGGGTAGAATCTCCATACTTTCTAATGTTCTCAGGAATGCTGTGTGAGGGTCCTGAGACAAGGTGGGAGATCTGTAGCAAGCTATAAATTGAACAGTCAATTTACCCGCTGTCAATTGCACTTGGATGGTCTCAGATTCCGCGTGCTGTGCTACTAACCTGGAGGTGTGGGTGTTCTTGATGAATATGGACACACCCCCTCCTTTTGTGTTTCGGTCCTGGTTTTGGGACCTAAAGGTATGGTAGGAGTTATAGTCTGGTAGTGCTGGGGTGCTCTCTGGAGCCTTGAACCAGGTTTCTGTCACTGCACATACGTGGATTTCTTCCATACTAAGGAGAGCCTTGAGTGCGTGCATTTTGAGGTTTAGACTTCTGGCGTTGAGCAGCATTACCCTCAGTTTTTGTTTATTATTGTTGTTTATGGAGGCGGGTTTGTCTTTTGAGCTTTGCCTAAAAAAGGCAGTATTAGGGCGGCAAGAGTCTTGGCCAGTATTCGAAAGCCCAGGGACGACAGGTGCAAGCCGTCTCTGGTGAAGCAACGTGGCTTGTCAAGCATGTCGTCCCAGGCTGACAAGTACTGGATCCCCTTTGAATGACACCAGTAGTTTAACCAATTGTTGAAACTGATCATTTTTTCTTCGTATGCTGGCATCATTTTGGGTGAGGGCAGGATGCTACTCAGAGTCAGAGTCATACCAGCCTGGGCTACATGGTCAGAGAGCTCCTCCATGTCTCTTTTCATGCAGTCCAGGGAGGTACGTCTCAGGTCATTTACACCAACATGTACAATGACAGAGTCATATTTGTACTTGTTGTGGAGTGACCTGAGTGCATGTGTTATGTGGCGGATTCTGGCACCCGACAGGCAGCTTACGGTAACCTTCTCCTTGTTCAGTCTAGTGAGTGGGACGTCTGTGTGCCTGATGATAGAATCACCGATTACTAGTGTGTTATTTAGCCTTAGGGGCTGTTTTTGCTTGGCACACTGACGTTGTGACGTATGTGTTACCTGGTTTCTATTGTGGGGTGGGGGTTGCTTGGGTGTATGCTTAGGAGGTCTCTGTTGTTTAGGCAGGTTCTTATTTAGAGCCTCGGAGTATGTTTTTGCGTGTTTCTGAGAGTTGTTTTCTGGTGCAGCTATGGCTGGTCTATGTGAGTCTGATAATGTGGTGCTAGTGTTGCCCTTCTCCTTGTGACTGGTTGATCCAGTCGTGGGTTGAGAGAGCTTAGCCTCCAGTTTGGCTGTGTAGCTGCATCTCTCACATATGTTTGTGCTGGTTGGGAGGAGGAGGGGGTTGTCTGTGTACATGAGGCAATTGTAACATTGCCTCAGGATGCCCAGATTCACTAGCTGGACCGGAGAGCACACCTGAAGCTGTCCCTTGAACATGCCTGAATAGATGGTTGGGACTGTATTGATGATTGGATGAGTAAAGAGCCTTATACATCCTGAGTATAGGGCTGAAGTGCAAGCTGTAAGCTAGTGCTAGTTTTAGTGAGTTTTAGTAAGTGCCGGTCTTAAATTACCTTATTTCTAGTGCTGGGTTGAAGTGTTTCAAGTTTTATGTTTTATATCAAACAACTGTGGCAGCCAATGAAAGTCACCTCTTGCTTAACTAACCCCCCCACTCAGTTCTGTCCAAATAAATAGAGGGTCCTACAGTAGATATTCCTTTTCTTTTTCTGGATTTTGTGGAATTATCTACTGTATCCCTCTATTTATTGTGCCATTTGGGTACCATTGAAAAGCTGCAATGGAGATCCCAGTGTGTTCTTGAGAAAACCCTAACTTCAGCAGCCAATTTTCATGAATGAGCCTGCCTAAGTCCTCAGCTATGGTAAGATGGTGTCATTCCATAGCTTTTTTAAAGTTAGTCCGTGCACACCTGAAAACCTTTGGAGTTTAGCTGCTAGGCAAAACGTGCTATTCTATCAACTATCAAAATCTGTACGATTGAAAGTTACAAATGAAGCAGCTTTCTTGCTTAGAGGTTGAGAGGTGTGCTTCCAAAAAAAAGAAAAGGAATCCGCTCATTAATTATTATGCTGCCCTCACCCACGCATTCATGTTTGTTAAAAAAAAAAAAAAAACAATGCCAAGTGTAATGTATCACAGGTTTTACTCCTTGTATCTTGCCTGTACTGAACTTTCTACATGTTGTATGATGTTGCCTAAATTTACATGCCAACTTATTTTAGAATCTGCTTCCCTTCTTTGAAACCATGTAATTTTAATAATACTACATGCTTTTGACCCTTATGCTTTGTGTCAAGATCTTTGATTTGCTGAGGGGCAGTCACAAGATGAGGCATCTCTAAGCAAAAGGGAGAATAAGTAAGACCAGTTATAAAAAGTGAGGCAGCAAGCAAAGGGCACACGGTTGTTAGGTGTGCACATGAGCGAAGAGTAGGTTATGTAAAACTGACTGACTGAGGGAAAGTTTGGTTTACTGTTTGTCGTTTGTCGGTTGGGAAATTGCTGGTGTCTGGTCATGGCGGAGAAAAGAGAGAAGGTGAGTTTTGTGTTTTTCCTCACTATCTCCCTCTTCTCCGAGTTTGTGCAATCTTGGAGTAATAGTTTTGTGGTTTGTGGTGATGTGCTTTTCTCAATGTCAATTGGTGGTGGTGGCATTGTGTTTTCAGACGTCAAGAGTGTGCATGTCGACCTCCCAGGGTCAGAAGTATTTCGGGGTTGAATTATTAGTTGTCCATTATATGATTATAATTTATATCACAACACAACTATTATTTAATCATAGTGGACTCATACAAGTAACAAGAAAACGTATATTTTTCTGTGGTGTACAGTTACATCTGGCTGAACATACAAAGCTCTGAGAATCTGCAAATTATTTATGTTATTTATAATTGTTTGCCCTTTATATCTCTGTATGCTTTAAAGTCTGTAATGTTTAACTGGACCTTTGTCCAGGGCTGGTGAAGGAGTGAAGGGCGCTGGTGTAGATTCATGCTACATGCCATGGAGTATGCACTAACTGATATTCTGTAATTACTGCCCACAGAAAGATGCATGCATGCTTCTGCACATGCACAACTTCTCAGATGTCCAGTTCATTGCTCATGTTGACACAAGATCTCTGGGGATGATATCATAACAGTGCAGTCAGCATAGCTGCATGTTAGGGACAGACAGCATAAGCGACACCTTACCATACAGGTGGAGGGAATGCCCTCACTGCACTATTGTACACAGCCATTGCATCATTTCCAGAGAGTGAGAAGCGGCTAAACCCTAAATGAAACATGGGCCAGTGTGATATAACATATGTGTCCCAGCTCTACTCCACCTCCCACAAACAACTGTCAGCTTCTCTTCTCAACCCAAATAAACAAACGAGCAAAAAAATATATTGGCTATGAGTTTAATGTCTGGTGGAGTCTTATAGTTATCTGTACACATTTCTAAGCATAGGAGATAGAACCTGTGGTAACTGTGAGATTATATGTATGTGTTAGCTATTTATTATTACAAGGATTACCCATGCTTAGGAATTTATGGTAAATTTCATGAGGGTCTGACATTTTAGACAAGTCCAGTTTCTGAAGAAGTTGTTTTACTTTTTCATATAGAACCATGGCTAGCTCAAATCTGTGTAGATCCCCAAGCTGGCAGTCCCCCAACTCAAACTTCACAAGCAAAAAAGAACATGTCTCTCTACCCCCTGAAGAAACAATGTTTGTGTTCAGTCTCTGCTTGGGATTTTTTGGGGGTGCGTATGCTCCAGCATATGCTGCCACCCCCTGCCCACAAAGAGAACTGAGCCAGCTTAGCCACATTATTCCTCCTCTCACATCACCTCCAAACATGTGCCCAAACCACTAGTCACCCCCAGATCATATGGTTCATAGTCAGAGGCTTATCCATCTATGCTAATGCAATTGTCTACCAGAGGTCTTAAGCTGTCAGAATGCAAAGACTTTATCTGTACTAAGAAAAATCTGCTTTCCAGGTTTGCAAGGTTTGATTCCACAGATTAAACTTTACTTTGATATCAGAGAACAACCAAAGGCACTCTGTATCTCTTAGACATTTATATCTAAGGAAAAGTAAATTGGTATTGGTATGTTGTAAAAAGTAAATTGTGCAGTCATAGGGTTATTATCTGTCAATACAGGGGTCTATTCAACAGAGTAGTTTTAGAAGAAGGTAGATTTCCATTCAAGAACTAACCATATTAGCTTTGAATAACTATGCTTATATTACTGGGCATGATCACTCATAGTGTTATGGACAATGCATAGATGTTTTCATTTGTTTGGGATATTTGTGATGACTGTATCCAGTTAATGGTCAGTGTAATGAAATGGTGAATTCATTACTCTGCACTGGGACTGTGTTTCTGAAGACTGTCTTGCTAATCTTTAACATCTTTTATTGAAACTGTAATGTTCCCTAGTGTGTGATTGTCATATTTGGGTGACACATAGCTCAGTTCACATTTTTCTAAGAGGAAGATGGCTGTAGTGCAGTGCAGATTGTAAACCCCAATGGGATAGATCAGTAACTTTCAACTTTGAATTATTGCATCTTCTTGTTTAACCAGTGTGTTACCCATATGTTGATTGGGATGGAGAAAATCCACTAGATCTGAGTCTAAGTAGCTCCTTGTCAAGCAAGGATATGGTTGTGCCTCAGCAGGGAATGTCTGTTAGTACTTCACTAACAAGTTCATGCAATACAGTTGCTACTTACATTGATGACAGAGCAGCATCACTGAACCATGCCCTACTTTCCATTTCAAGCTGTTCCAGGTGACCCAGTAAGGTACGCCGAGCAAGCCCACCACATAAGATCATGTGGGAAAAACGCCTCACAGCAGTACACGTTGATGACTTTGTGGGGCCAGTAGGCCCTGTAAACAGCTTGGGTACAGCTAGCACAGAGACGGACTTCATGAATTTGATGTTCCCAGAGGAGTTGTACACCCTTATTGCTAATAAAACCAATTGCTATGCTGCACAGAGGCAGGCCGCAGCAGGGAAGGTTGATACTCTGTGGAGTCCTGTTTGTCCAGAAGACATATGCATATTTCTACGAGTCAGAATATACATATCCATTGTACATGTTTTTTGAATATCAGCAGTACTGGGAAACACATCATGTATATGGTCGCTTCCCAATAGCTGAGTACATGACACGAGAGAGGTTTGAAAAAATTCAGCAGTAGTTCCATTGCAATGAAAACTACCACAAATTAGGGCTGTGTGGGTCATGACAAACTACATCATGTACGGCCAATACTGGATGCAGTACTTTATGCATGCAGGACACAGTACAATGTGCATTCTGAGGTGGCTGTAGATGAAGCCATGGTGGGCTTCCGTGGATGCTTGACATTTAGACAGTTTATGCCTGGTAAGCCAGAGAGGTATAGCATTAAGGTCTGGGTTTTGGCAGACTCTACCAATGGATATGTACATGAATTCCAGGTATACACTGGAAAAGCAGAGCAGAATACAGAGGTCGGACTGACACACCAAGTTGTGGTTGACTTAACTAGGGTACTGATTGGCAAGAAGCATCACATTTACTTTGATAACTTCTTTGCCTCTGTCCCGCTGGCACAGCAATTGCTGCAAGATGGTCTATACTGCTGTGGAACCATGCACACCAATTGGTCAGGATGGCCTCTAACATTCAACAGACAGGCCATTGGAAAAGCACCTCGAGGGTACTACAATCAGTTGCAGAGTTGATTGCTGTTGACTACTGAATGGAAGGATAGCAACCCAGTATTCCTCTTGTCAACTAACAGTAACGCAACCTTGCCAGTCTCCAGCACACACAGGAGAAAGCGTGATGGCACAAACACATTGGTGGCATGTCCACAGTTGTAAACATGTATAACACTTACATGAATGGGGTGGACCAAGCAGATCAGCTTAGGACACAGTATCCCACTGCCAGAAAGGCCCACAAATGGTGGCTGTACTTGTTCTGTTTTTTATGTGATGTGGCCACAGTAAATGCTTTCATTATATTTCATGAAAGCAACAGCCACCAGCAAATGTCACATTCTGGTCATCCTATTCCAGCAACACAGTTACAGTTTTGAAGGAACCTAGGCTTGCACCTCCTTGCCAGTTACAAGAAGAGGAAAATATGCAGTAAGATTACTGCCCCAGAGCCTGTGAGCAGATTTGAGCATGGCTCATACTTTCCGGTGAAATGGCGGAAATCGAGATGCAAAAACTGTGCCAGCAAGGGTAAACATGCTGAGCCATCATGGGGATGCCTGACTTGCAAGATCAACCTGTGTGTTGAATGCTTTGGTGAGTACCATGCCCATAAAGATGTTGTGCATTGATGACAGCAGGGAAGGCACATAGTGTGATGTACAAGAGAAATCAAGGTGTGTATTCCTATGACACTGGTGAACATGGAGACTCTTCACCTCGGCGCTGAATGCTGTGTTCATCAGTGGGTGTCGCACCTACACACCATGATTGTTAAGATCATCCTGGATGGCAGTGGTGAACTTGGAGACTCTTCAGCTCAGTCCCACTGGGCTGCTTTGCAGGATATGCATGGTTTCACGGGTGCAACTATGATCTTCAGTACCTCCCCGAAAGGCCACCTTGAAAAAGAAAGAGTCTAGCTACGTCTTATTCCTTATGTGATGTGCCCTCTCACTCTCCCTCCACTCTGGTACTGTAAATGTATGTAGGTTAGGGCAGCAAATAGTACATTACTTCCATCCTTGATCCCTTATGTCCATTGCTGAAAGGACACATGTAAACAGAAAAGGCAGAGGAAAGGCAGTCTGCTGACACTGAAGGAGGTTGTGAGACCATAGTGGTATCAGCAGTCTGAGTGGGCAGCCAACATAGGTATGGGGCACTTCAGATGCCCACCAGCTGAACTCCCATGCCTCTCCACGGCATATTAGTGGAGTGGCAGTCCTTATCCCGCTTTTCCTCTTTACATGTGCCCTTCCTGTGCCCTGTTGTCAATCACTGTGTGTAATTTGGTGTTTTCCCGGCTGGTTGGTATGTACCTCTGCAGCATCACTCATTGCGTATCATTTGGTGTTGTCAAGGGTGGTAGGTATGTACCCCTGCATCGTCATCACCAGTTATGTACCTTATCAAAAGAGTAATGCCATTGTGGATAGGAGTGAAGATTTGGATGAGCTAACCAGGTAATGCTATTGATATACATATATGTGTAGACTTCCAATATATCTCTCAAACATCAGTAGTAACCTGTTTGCATTTCTTTCCTGTGCAGGTGCACCCACCTTGTGACAGTGACATGGCTTCACGAGCAGGAACGACAAGTGAGAGTGTGGGTGTGTGGCCATTCCCACATTTACTGGGCTGCCAGCCATGCCTCCAGAAGTGAAAACCACTACAACTTGAGCTTCCCCACATCTAGTGTGAGGGTATACCGGATTGCAAGAAGAGTTATGCATTGGAGTGGACCCCTGCGGTTGCTGGAAGAGAAGTGTTCGATCTACCCTGGGCCTGACGTTCTTGTGCTGTACATTGGAGGGAATGATGCCATCACTCACCCACTCGGAAGGCTACAGTTTGAAATCAGAACAATTTTTGAACACCGGCAGTCATGGTGGCCACGTTGGCATTTTGTGTGGTCTGACATAATTCCTTGCCAGAAATGGAAAACAGCAATCAGTCAACTGGCAGTGCATAAGGCCAGATGTTTACAAAATGGGTTCATGCATGGCTTGATGCACAAGGTCGGTGGATCAACAATCTTCCATGACAGCATCACCGCAGAAGATGTTCACCTTTTCAGAAGTGATGGTGTTCACCTAACTGAGGATGGCATTCTATTGTTCGTGACTGACCTCCACAATGGCGTGATCACAGCTATGCAAGATATATTGGTAACATGCAGCTAGTGAGAACAAATGGATAACAGCCATGACCAAGTAGGACCAGTATGGTAAGAAACTCTATTGTTATATTTTATGAATGGCATTGTCACTACTGGTGACACAGGAAAAGAAATACTAGGGGAACCTGTACGCATGCTGAGTAACACTTCATTTTCAGATTGTCCATGAGCCATCTGTATGCTCTGCACAAGTACAAATAACCGTTTGATTATGAATTGTGTTATGTAAATAATATTTTTCTTAGTTTGGCAAATAACTGTGGCAGGGAGATGGTGAACATGCTGAGTAAGAACAACTGTTTGAGGAGAGTACCACATATAAGAGAATATGTAAATAACAATCCTGCACACATATGACAGTTTGGTTAGAATTATGGTTATGAGAGTTATTTCTTTTCCTATTCTGCTAAATAACTTTGTCAGGGAACATGTCATCAGAGTAAGCAATACCTCATTTTGAAGGCAGTATTAGTTACAGGATGGAAAAAGAACTGTGTTTGCATGCTGGACAAATGACGGATATAACATTATGTTTAGGACTTCGGTTATGAGAATTATGATATTTCATATTTGGTGAATAACTTTGTCAGGGAACATGTCAGTATGCT
This sequence comes from Protopterus annectens, assembly GCF_019279795.1. Classification (NCBI taxonomy): domain Eukaryota; kingdom Metazoa; phylum Chordata; order Ceratodontiformes; family Protopteridae; genus Protopterus; species Protopterus annectens. The sequence goes on along the minus strand of NC_056729.1, from coordinate 544,421,845 downwards.
TAGTAGCTCATGAGACAGTATTAGTACTTGCAAGATATAAAAAGAACTGTATCTGTATGCCGTACACATGTCCATATATCAGTTTATTTGGGACCATGGTTATGAGAATTATGATATTTTTTATATTTTGCTAAATAACTTTACCAGGGAACATGTCACGAGGGTAAGTAATACCTCATTTTGAAGGCAGTATTAGAAGTTACAGGATGGAAAACAAACTCTGTATGCAGAACAACTGTACAGATATCATACTTTGTTTAGCACTCTGGTTATGGAAATTATGTTTTTTTTTTCATAGTTTGGTAAATAAGTTTGCTAGGGAGCATGCAATTGTGCCAAGTTATACATCATTTTGAAGACAGTGCTAGTCCTTACAACATGATAAAAGAACTGTGTCTGTATTCTGTAAATGTGTACAGATATCACACTTTATTTAGGACTACGTTTTTGGAAATTATGATTTTTTTAATATTTTGGTAAATAACTTTGCTAGGGAGCATGTAACTGTGCCAAGTGATACCTCATTTTGAAGACAATGTTATTCCTTACAACATGATAAAATAACTGTGTCTGTATGCTGTACATATATACAGATATCAAAGTTTGTTTAGGAATAAGGTTATGAAAATTTTGATTTATTTTCATATTTTGGTAAATAACTTTGCAAGGGAGCATGACAATGTGCTAAGTACCTCATTTTGAAGACAGTATTAATAGTTACAACATGGTAAAAGAACTGTAGCTGTATGCTGTACACATGTACAGATATCAAAGTTTGTTTAGGACTTAGTATATGGAAATTATGATTTTTTTACATATTTTGGTAAATAACTTTGCAAGGGAGCATGTCAATGTCCCAAGTAATACCTCATTTTGAAGAGAGTATTACTCCTTACAACATGGTAAAAGAACTGTGTCTGTATGCTGTACACATGCACAGATATCACAGTTTGTTTAATCTTGTAGGATTATGAAAATTATACATTTGAAATATTTCCAATTATTATGCCCATATCTTTGCAAGGGAGCATGGTGATGACACAATTGAGGCATCATTTTGAAGCTAACATTGAACGACACAACTTGTATACTGATATGTCGTCTCTGCCTGTTACAGGTGATGAGATGTTATGCTTTGTTTATTTATCAATTATGAGAAATCTAATACTAATCATATTTCTGTGAATATCTCCATAACGGAGCATCACACAGTAATGGTTAAGGTATCATTTTAAAGCTAATATTCATACAAATAAACTAATTACAAATTGTATGGGTCTACATAATACATTCACCAAGATATTCTGATTTGTTGTACCAAAAAGGTAAAAAAATATGCACAATATAAGCATTCCTTGGCAGATATTTAAAAATAACTTACATACACGCTATCAACATTTAAACTGTTAGAAAGATCAGTGTCTGCTGAACAACTTTCGTATTTACATTTTTAGTCTAGCTCTTATGATTAAAGAGTTATGAACATTTGTTTTCTGCATGGTATAACAAATGGATGATCTGAAAATGAGCTCAGGCTGCACTGTCGTTCCTATGGTGTAAGTAAGCAGACAGCATTTTCTGGGCTGCTCCAGAGTGAATGAGTTAACTGGAAGTGGAGAAATCTTCTGGAGTGCTTTACTATTTTGATGTAATAGTAGGCATCCTGGAGATCTACAAAGCACATCTAATTGCCCTGCCTCAGAAGAGGCAAAATGGAATGTATTGCATCCATCTGGAATTTTGTTTGTTTTACAAACTGGCTTAGGTGACTTAGATGCAAAATGGGCCTTAAGTCCCCAGTTTTCTTTGGAACTAAAAAGAATCTGGAATAGACTCCGGATTCTAAATGGTCATGGGGAACCAGTTGGATTACTCTTTTTAATACCAGCTTTGACATTTCTGTCACTGCTAAGTCCCGATGATTGGGTCCAGAGACTTTTTTTTTTTTAATTTTTTAGGGTGGGAGGGAAAAGGGAATTGAATAACCTCTAAATATTATCCTTAGCACCCACAAATTTGATGTTACCTTGCCCTAGGCTTGAAGGCATAAGGAAAGATGCATCAGATGTCTTCCAGAGTGCAGCATTCGGGCAACTGTTTGGGAACGCTAAAAGGCTTACTCGAAAAATGGACCTCAAAAGCCTTGATTTTGTGGTCCACTTCTACCTCTCAGGCATCCTCCATTAAAATTACCTCTGCCACAGGGAGATCTGTCATCTTGGAAGTAATGGAAAGAACTCTGTGATTTGTGGAACCACATTTTCTTCCCCAGTGTCTGGTTCTTGGAGAATGTTCTTTGTGGGGTGGAGAAGTGTACTCCCACTGCAGAGAGAGTTTTACCATGCTGTTGAATCCCGGTGAATGTATCCTCAAATTCTGGTCCAAATAAGGCAGAACCATCATAAGGGGGATTAATGAAGGACAAATTAAAGCCTTCTGCAAAGCCACTTAGTCACATCCAGGCATGGTGGTACACGTTGATTCCGGTGTCTACTGTTCTGGCTATGCCATCAGCTACATTTGAGAGCAGATGCATGACCACATTAGAAGAAGATTGTATGGTAAAAAGCTGGGAGTTCTCTGCCTTCTGAACATCCATGGAGTACCCTTGAGAGAGAGACTTGGGGATCTCTTTAGTGAAGTCTCTCTGGAATCCTGTTATATGGGCAAGATAGTTCAGCGATCTGAGGGCAAAAGTCACTGACACATAGATCCGCTTTCCAAATCTGTCCATTACCCTAGATTCTCTAATAGGAGGATGAACAGATGAGCTTTCCACAGATAGCTCTTTCTTGGTGGCAGCTGTCATGACCAAAACATCTACCAGTGGATCTTTACCCCAGTGTTTCTGATCTGCACATGCTGATGTGTTTCTGTCAGCCTTCTTAGGTATGGTCTCCATCACATCAGGGTCCTTCTATACCCGTTCAGCCATAAGATCTGTAAGGAGATTGATGGATGGTACCACCCAGGAAGATGTTGGTCTGGTACCAAAAGTCTCAAGGAATACTGGCTCATCAGGTGGAAAGTCTCAGGATGACCAACCCCCCCCTCTCTGCTTCATTAATTTGAGGATGTCACCAAAGGTGACGTCTTCAGAGTAAGAGAGAGAGAGAGTGAGAGAACCATTTCCTTCTTCCAAGTCAGTATCTTCAGTGAAAGATTTTGCTGAAGAGTCCAGGTGCTTCTGCTTACACGTCCTCTTTCTGGGAACATCCTCTACTGGAGTGTTAGAAGGGTCAGAACCAGATGAAGATCTAAAAAAGGCAAACTTCCTCAGATACAACTGGTACTGACTGTCCCTGTCAGAAAGATGTAGAGGGCAAGACACAAAGTGCAGTTGAGGTTTGGGTGTAACAGAACTGGTTGAAGCCACCTTGCCTTTGGTAGTTGCCAAAACCCTTTCAAAAAATGTAAAAGCATTGGCTGCCACCTGAATGGAAAACTCTTTCTGTTCCTAGGAAGAGAGGGAAATCTCCACACTAAGAGTCCCAGCCTGAAGTCAGCATTGGGTCCACGTTAGTCAGGGCCAAAGTGCCAAGGGGAACAGATGGCTCTGTAAACCTTGGTGTTAACCAATGTTTACAGAGCCAATGTTTACAGAGCCAGGGTTTACAGATGGCTCTGTAAACCTTGACTCTGTAAACCTTGTTTGGCTCTGCAAACCTTGGCTCTGTAAACCTTGGTTAACACCAAGGTTTACAGCTGGCTTTGTAAACCTTGGTGTTAACCCCACCCCCATGTTCAGAACTTGGCACTGAAGTTTCTGCACTGAGTCTCACCTCAGTCTGAAGGTATTTGAGTTGAGAGAAATAGGGATTCAGTTGGCATCAAAGAGGTATGCTGCTCTGATACCAACAAAAGTGCTTTGGTTCCAAATGGTTCCAAAAATACTGAGCCTGAAGGGTGAGTTGGTACAAATTCCTGTAAAAGAGGAGTAAGGTGGCCTGCACTCAGTACCTTTCCAGGAGATGGTATCAGGATAACCCAAAGCTGTGTCCATGTCCTCAAAAATGTCCTCATCATCCTATCAATGTTGAGTTCCATGAGACTTCTAGATGACTGAGTGGATGACTTTACTGGTTGCGAATATCTTCTTTACTGAAGAATGGGTGATTGTAGTCTGGCACTTACAGGCCCTGATGAGTAGCTGGTGCAGAGAGGAGATCAGTCTCAAACTGGTGTTGGTTATTGTCACTTTAGGATTGAGGCCAACTGAAGTAGTTTGCTCAGGAGATCATTTTTCAGATGTCTTGGAAGGAGATTTGCTCCTTTATTTTTCTTTTTACCCTCTTATCCTGTTTGTTGTCTTTTTCCTTTTCTGGAGCCTTAGTCTTAGGCTTGTCATGTTTAGACATAGAAGATGGTGATGGGGTAGCCCCTGCTTGTGCCAGAAGGAGCCCCTTAAAATTCAGCTTGTCCTTTGTCTGGAGGGACCTGCAATAAATGATAAACAAGACTGACAATCAAAGTCAAGGTGACATCACCGAAACATTAAACACACTTGGAATGTGGGTCTTGCAGAGGAAGTTTGTGTCCACACTCTGAGCTCTTTTTGAACCCTGATGACTCCAACATGTCTTTAGAAAAGAAAACTTACAGAAAGTTTTTTAAAACAATTATGACTATAACTGTTCAACAGTATTTTAAGAGGAGGAGAAGTACCAGCATCCTGGAAGAAGGTGGTAGTAACGGTAATACCTAAAGAGAGTAAAGATCCATCAGACCCAGCTTCTTACAGGCCCATTTCAATACTAAACCATGATTATAAAGTGTTTATGTCTATAATGGCTAAAAGAATGGCAAAAGTGATACCAAAATTGACAGATATGGATCAGTGTGGTTTTGTGGAGGGGAGGCAAACATTTGACAATATTAACAGAACACTGATGATCCAGAGGGAAGCAGGATGTAGGAAAGTACCACTTTTATTGGTGGGTCTTGATGCAGAGAAAGCATTTGACAGAGTAGACTGGGACTTCATGATCAGGGCAATGGAAGCATTTGCTTTCCCTGATACAATTATAAGGTTGATTAGAAGAATATATGAGGGATAGAAGGTGCGAATTAAACTGGGTGGGATCCTCTCCGATCATTTTTGCTTGAGCAGAGGAACCAGGCAGGGTGTCCACTTTCTCCTTTGTTGTTTGCATTATATTTAAAACCACTGAAAAAGAAAATAAGGGACTCAGAAAGTCAAGATTTAATTGGTATGGTAGTCAGGAAAAGCTGGCTCTATTTGCAGATGATATTATTTTATACATGACAAAACCAGAAAGGGACAATACAGTGTTGTGGTAGATTTTAAGACAGTTTCAAATCTTCTCAGGATACAAAATTAACGAAGCTAAAACAAAGGCAATATCGGTAAATTATGTACCCACACACGAATTGGTCCAACAATATCCATATTTATGGGGACATGATAAAATGAAGTATTTAGGAGTATGGATTAGAAATGACTCTGTGGTGGCAGCTAAGGATATGTGGGAAGAGACTAAACAGAAGATAATACAGAAATTGAGAAACAAGAAGTTATGTACTCACCATAGCGTTCGATGTATGCGGTCTATCTCGCCTCACATTCTTACTCACGGGTTCGGAGCTGAGCATCGGTTCTGACTCGGCCAACTTAATTTTTCTAGCACAAAGTCTCTAATTGGCTGGGCTAACCTGGTATCCCATGTTGCACTGCTTCATAGCCCCAGATCTAGTTCGCAGCAATCCACAGTCACACCCCATGCACAACCACAGTCCAGCAAGGTAGAACACTATCCAGGGTAACAAAGAAAAAACAACCAACCTTGAAGGGTACTCAAGACCAAATGTCGCCTCCAAATCCTCCAGGAGGGGGGAAGGTGGAGAGTACGTAAGAATGTGAGGCGAGATGGACCACATACATCGAAAGTTATGGTGAGTACATAACTTCTTGATGTTATGTGGTCCAATCTCACCTACATTCTTACTCACGGGACAGTGTTCCCAGCACCTCTATCCTGGGAGGCTCAAAGGAAGATACTCCTGAGAACTGTGGAACCAAAGGAAGCCCGGCCCCTAGAAGCCACATCTAATTTGTAATGAGTAATAAAGGTGTGAGGAGAAGCCCACGTGGCCGCAGCACAAATATCATCCAAAGATAGCCTAGAATGGTAAGCTACTGAAGTGGAAACAGCCCTGGTAGAGTGAGCCTTGACGGGGAACGGTAAATTTCTGCCTGCTGACGCATAGATATAGGAAATGCAATCAGAAATCCATCTGGAAATAGTAATCTTAGAAATCGGGGAGCCTGTTCTATTTTCTGAAAAGGACACAAACAATTGGTCAGATTTCCGGAGTTGCTTTGTCCTGTATAAGTAGAAACGTAGCTGCCTGTGCACATCCAACTGATGAACTCTGCCTTGTTGGAAAATTGAGGGAAGAAAACAGGCAGCTCAATAGACTGAGATTAACAGTAGATGTAACTTTAGGAAGAAAGGACGGATTAGGTCTCAAGGAAACCCTGTCCTTATGAAAGATTAAATATAGGGCTTTGATGGCTAGAGCTTGAATCTCCGACACCTGTCTGGCTGATGTGATGGCTATTAAGAAGGCAGTCTTCCAGGACAAAAATTTTAATTCACATGTAGCAGCTGGCTCCAAAGGTGGGGAAGTCAGGGCTTGCCAGACAAAGTTTAAATCCCATGGCATGATGGTTTCTGACACAGGAGGCCGTAGTAACAAGGTGCCCCTCAAAAAGGCCTTACAGAGTTTATGAGCCATAAGAGAAGGTTCGTAAGAGGTATGAAAGTTAGAAATGGCTGCCAGCTGGACCTTAATGGTAGTAGGAGCAGAACCCTGCCGAAAGAGCATGGATAAGAAATCCAAAACAGCAGGAATAGGGGCTGTGTAAGGGTCCAGTCCCTGGGCATGAGCCCAAATAGAAAATCTTTTCCACTTGCTGGAATAAATTTTCCTGGTGGAAGATTTATGAGAAGAGGATACAATGTGTACAACCTCAGGTGAAAAACGATGAAGTCTGACTAAGGATGGAAGTGGAGTAGCCAGGCTGTCAACCTGAGGGTCCGCAGGGAGGGATGGGACTGTCCCGGCATGTGTGTCAGTAGGTCTGGCGCTGGGTCCAGAATCCAAGGACTGTTCACTGTGTACTGATGAAGAAAGGAGAACCAGACTTGGCGAGCCCAGTGTGGGGCAATTAGAATCATCTTGCTTCCCAAGGATATGGCTTTCTGAAGCACTCTTGGTAACAGAGGAAACAGAGGGAAAGCATAGAGCAGATCGGGGGGGGCCAATCGTGGACTAGAGCATCCCTGGGTGACTCCCCCTGTGGGGGGATCAGTGTGAAGTAGTTGCTGCACTTGGCATTGAGGGGACTGGCAAAAAGATCGCAGCAAGGCTGACCCCACCTGCTGAAAATCTGTTCCGCCACATGGCGGCTCAAGGACCACTCGTAAGGCATCAGAATAGCTCTGCTCAGCCTCTGCTATCACATTGGCCTTCCCCGGAATGTGCGTTGCCACTAGGAACCGTTGGGAAGACACTGCCCATTGCCACACTCACATAGCCTCTCTGCACAGGGGATAAGATCTGGTTCCCCCTTGCTTGTTCAGGTACCACACAACGGACATGTTGTCTGAGTGAATTGCAATCGTTCCCAGAGGGAGAGAGCTCTGAAGTGCTCGCAACACCAGTAACACTGCTCTCATTTCTAAGACATTAATGTGCAGATGTACCTCGTGATCTTGCCACATGCCTTGGACCGTCCTGCCAAGATAATGCCCCCCCCCATCTGGGAGGCGTCCGTGGTCACCGTGGCAACAGGTGACATAGGAACAAACGGTTTCCCTTCGTCCAGGTTGGTGGAGTGTAGCCACCTACGAAGGTCCTGTTTGCACCGGTCGGTGATTAGGATCAAGTGGGTCAGGGGGGAATTCCTGAAAGGACCACTGGGCGAAGAGGAGCCACTGCAGAAGCCTCATATGTAATCTGGCTAGAGGCACTAACATAATAGTGGCTGCCATGGATCCTAGGAGCTGTAGAACCCATCTGGCCTGAACTTTCTTGAGGGGTAACAATGCGCAAACCTGACTCTGCAACACTGCTATCCTTTCTTGGGGGAGGAACGCCCGCATACGAACGGTGTCTAGCTCTGCGCCTATAAATGTGACATGCTATGAGGGCAGCAAGGCAGATTTTCCCCAGTTCAAGGTAATTCCTAGTTGATGACAAAGGGCAATGGTAGTTTCCCTGGCCTGAATGAGAAGATGCCTGTTGGTGGTGGTGAGGAGCCAATCGTCCAGGTATGGAAACACTTGGAATCCTTGACGTCTCAGGTGAGCTGTCACCACTGCCAGACACTTGGTGAACACCCTGGGGGCTGTGGTGAGACCAAAGGGCAGGGCACAAAACTGAAAGTGACTGGCTCCCAGCCGGAAGCGCAAGTGACTCCTGGATGCCCTGTCCATTTTGATATGGTAGTAAGCATCCTTGAGGTTGATGGAGCACATCCATACTTCTTTTCCCAGCAATGGAAAAATAGACTGGAGGGTGACCATTCAGAACTTGGACTTTAGAACGTAGTGATTCAGTCGGCTGAGATCCAAGATGGGTCTCAGGTCCCCTGTTTTTTTCGGCACCAAAAAGAGTCTTGAGTAAGTCCCTAATCCGATCTGGTCTAAGGGGACAGGCTGGATAACTCCTTTTTCTAGCAACTTTGAAATTTCTAGTGTTGTGTGATCCCTTTGACTGGGTGGAACGTCCGGGATTCTCTTGACTGGAGGGGGGTCTGATAGCAATGGAATGGAATAACCTCCGGTAACTATTCGAAGCACCCATCGATCCTGGGTGATACTTGCCCAGGCTTCCGGATGCAATGAAATGCGGCCCCCGACTGGCTCTGGAATAGCACAGTCGGGCAACACATCAGGAACGATGATAGGAAGACCCGCGAAAGGAATCACAGTCTCCCGAATTGCGAGGGCCTCCTCTGCCTCTGGGGCGGCGTCTTCCAGAATAGCCTCCCCCTCCTCTACCACTGGAGAAGGACTCACCTTGAGCGGCAGGGAAAGACTTCTGCGACTTTTTGAACCACATCTTCCCTCCCCTCTGAGCCTTGGGGTAAGGCCTAGAAGGGAGGGAAAAACGAACCCCTACGGCAGACAGGGTCTTTCCCTCTTGCTCGCATCTGGTGAGGGTGTCTTTCACTTTTGTCCCAAAGAGTGAGGACCCATCAAAGGGGGCGTCAGTGAAGGAAGACTTGAAGGCCTCCACGAAATGACACAGGCGCATCCAGGCTTGCCTCCTGAGGGCTACACCCGAACTAGCTGCCCTACTCGCCCCTTCGGCTGCATAAGATATGAGCCTCATGGACGAGTTGATAATTGAGCCAAGGGTAGACAACTAGGCGTTGACTGTCGGCGCTAACGCCTCAAGTACGTTACCCGTCATATCTCCTAACTCTTTCAGGAGATCTCTCTGGAGCTGAATAAAATGGCAAAGATAATTCAGCGACCGTAGTGTGAAGGTTGCTGAAGAGAGTGTACACTTCCCATACCGATCCATACTCCTGGACTCCTTGTTAGGAGGCTGGACGGAGGAAGAAGACTCGGCTACTTCCTGCTGAGTGGCTGCTGCCACCACGATGGCATCCACAGAAACCCCTTTGGACAGGAACTCTTTCTCAGGGGGAGCTGGAAGAAATTTATTAGGACATCTGGGTACCGGTTCCACCGAGTCAGGAGTCTCCCACACCCTTCGGCAAATCAAATCTAGGAGCTCATCGAAGGGTGGAGACACCCAGGAGGCAGAGGGTTGAGCCCCAAAGGCCTTGAGGAATACCGACTCCTCCTCAGAGGGGGTCTTGGACTGCCAGCCGCCTCTCTGCCTCAAAATCTCCAGGATGTCGGAGAAATAGACGTCATCGGAGGACGACTTGGGGGACCCCTCTGATTCCTCGAGGTCAGTATCAGAAGTGAGGGACTCGTCCTGAGAGTCTATGTGCTTCCTCTTGCACAACGTCTTTCTTGGGGGCTCCTCAAGCATGGACTCCGAGGGGCCCTCAGAAAGTAGGGGACCGCTCATGGGGGTATCCCCAGACCTTTGGGCTCTGCCATCTACTGATAGGGGGACATCAGAGGCTCTAGCCAGTGTGGAGGGGGATGGAATGACCGATCCAGGTGATGCAACTGAAGATCTGGCCAGTGCGCTCCTCATGGCCTCGAAGGCCGGTCCCCCAGAATTCGAGGACCGACAGGCCTCCGAAGCCACGACCGGAGCCGGAGTTCCCCAAGCTGATGCGCCGAAAGGAAGGCTCGGAACTGACAGAAGTCCCGAAGTATCCCTCTCGGGCCCAACAGCGGAAACCCGGGTTCCGAAACCAGAGGACGGAGCCGACATGGTTGGAGCTGACGACGGCACCGATAAACCCTTAGTAGGTATTGGGGCCAGCAGAAGAACATCACTCGGAGCAGAACACCCCGGCTCTGAAGACAAGGAGGTGCTCGGAGGATGAATTATCGGTACAAGCATTGGGACTGGCTCCGGAGCCAAGTGGGTCAGAGCCGAAAATAATTTTGCCAACACAGGCGACTGCAGGAGCCTCTGAACCACCCTATCAACATCCAAATCAGAAAGCCTTGAGGATTTGGAGGAAAGAGAAGGAGACTGTGGTCTCCTGTCTGGAGATCCATGCCTAACACTGGGAGACCGGCTCTGAAGGGTTCTAATAGGATTGGAGCCGAGGCCGATTCCAGTACAACAGATACCTCCTGCGGCCCCGAGGACAGAGGAGCCGAGGAGGTAGAATCCAATTTGGCAGTCTTCTCCGGTGGCTCCGAAGATACAGACTGAGCCGGAAATCTCTTTTTTGGCCTTAGAAGCCTTGGACTTAGCTTGAGAACTAGAGGAAGAGTCCAAGGACTCCTCAAGGAAGGTTTTAAAAGACCCTTCAAAATAAGTTTGTTTTTACTTTCCTGTAGCACCCTCGGACTGAAGGCGTGACAAAACCTACAGGACACTTGTAGATGAATTGCCGCTAGGCGGTAAACACAAACAGAATGTCCATCTGTAATGGACATCTTGTAATTGCATTTAGAACATTTCTTAAACCCAGAAGGTTTATGTTCCTTTTGATCTTTTTGATCTTTCGACATATTAAAAGGCACCTATGCACCAAAGAGACACAAAGCAACAGGACCCTAAGCCCGAGAAAAAAATGGCTAAGGTGGGAAACTACAGCCAACAACAGCAGACAAGAATCTCTAACTTAAACGATTCTTGAATCTACTTGCACACACACTATACCTGAGAGAAAAAACGACTCACAATGCAGAACAGGAATCTTAGACTACAACTAGACAACAGGGAGGACTAGGTCCTCTAAGTTAAATGGGTCTAGCCCGCCGGAACAGAGGGATACCAAAAAACCACACCACACAACAAACACGATGATTAGAAGGCAAAAATAGCTATTAAAATAGTTTTTGTGACGAAAACCACAATTTTCTGAGCGAAAAAAGAAGTTTTAAAGGTACTTAGCCACAGCCAAGTGAGACCACGTCCTAGCTACATGAGCGGCAAACGAGATCTGGGGCTATGGAGCAGTGCAATATGGGATACCAGGTTAGCCCAGCCAATTAGAGACTTCGTGCTAGAAAAATTAAGTTGGCCGAGTCGGAGCCGATGGTCGGCTCCGAACCCGTGAGTAAGAATATAGGCGAGATTGGACCACATAACATCTGGAAGTTTTGTTATATGGATATGGATACTAAGATACAAGCCATTAAAATGTTTTTAGTCCCTTTAGTCTTATACACAGGTCAGGCATACTTTTATCAACCGGAGGAGTTGTAGATAGCAAATAAAAAAGAGTTGAAAGATTTTATCTGGGAAGGGAAGACAGCAAGGGTCAAGTGGGATAAGATGACTCTACCAATAGAACAAGGTGGACTAGGATTACCTAATTTGAGGGGGTATTTTAGATCAACACAGTTAAGGCTCTTATACATAGCACAAGCAGAAAACTATAATTCAACGTGGAAAGGAATGATGCTGACACAGGAACGAAGCTCAAGAAATAAAGAGAGATTGGGATTTTGGATGCAGACGCTTAAGGAGAACAACCAAAATCATACAGAGTATTATATTCATAAAATAACATGGAGTATTTTAAGAACCAAACCAGCACGAGAATGGAGAAAAGAAATTTTGCAGATAGGGTTAACTGTGGCTAGGGATACGTATAATAGGCAAGAGGGGGCTGGAATGTATTGGAGAAAATGGCAAAGGAACCAAAGTATTGGGAGCAAATAACTAGAAAGGGAATGGTAATAGAATGGGAACAGGCCAATAATTTATTTGGACTATAGTTTAGAGATTGCCTTCTCTATCAAGGATTGATATCAGAATATAGGCAAAGAGAAAGAAATAGGGTGCTCCTAAATGAAAGACCAGCACTGGTAGAGTTTTTAATACAATCTAGACCAGAAGCTGCCGTTAAAAAAGGAATAATTAGTAAAGCATATAAAAATCAGAGGAGCTTAGAAAGGATTGGGAAGGGAGATTAGATAAACAATTCACAAAGAAACAATGGGGGATATATGTATATCTCTCAAATATGCAACAAAGTCTAGAAGATTTAGGATCTTTGTGTGGAAGTGTTTACATAGGTAGTTTTATATCCCAAGTAGACACCAAATAATTTTTCCTTAGGCAGATAGCAAATGTTGGTGGTGTGAAGGGCAAGAAAGAGATAGCTGTGAACATATTTTTTGGAAGTGTGATGAGCTGGCAGACTTTTGGGGTTCCCTGCAGACCGTTCTGTCAGAGATGCTGGGTGAGCAGATTGGACTGACTGGGGAGATTATTTTTTTGAGTTATGCTACAGAATCGGAATTGTCTAGACAGAGTAAAGCCTTGCTGAGTCTAATTATGGTGGCTGCCAAAAAGCAATTACTAGAAAATAGAAATCAAAGTCTAGACCAACTTTACTAGAAATAGTGAATATAGTAACAGAGATAAAACGACTGGAAGTGGGATCTTTAGAAAAGGGAAGGAGCAAACTACATTGGAAAAAATGGGAATTGTGGGAACAATATGTGCAGAGCAAGAACAAAGTTTAAGAGGCAGGATTTGAATGAGCTATATAATGCTTAACTGACAATGGCTGGATGGTTTATAAGTGATGTATAATGTTTACAACTAGTTATTTCAATGGTGTCTGTGATGTAAACTGTTTGCAACTAAAGAGATATCATTTTGTATCTTTTTCATGTATATAAATGTAAGATTGCCTTTGTCATATGTGTAAATTTAATAAAGATGTGTGGTTAAAAAAAAAAACAGTTATGACTACAACTAAGTTTAAGTGCAACCTAGACCAATGGATAGAGAATAGGAAATTTACACCAGTCCTGGCACTCATGTCCCTTATGAACAGAGGTAGCTTATAAATGTCTGGCCTTTAATGTCCTATTTGGATACAGGACATCATTATTCTTTTCAGAAACCTTGGCTAGGCTAAGAAAGGTCCTCCAGGCTGGTAGCCTAGTTTGTTTGTGTCTTTCGGCTTTTCCCGGTTAGGGGTCGCCACAGCGGAACTCCGGTCCGCTAGGTAGCCTAGCAACAATCTATAAATCTATTACAACTATAAGAGAGCAAGGAAAGTCACTGAAAAGTTGGTGAGAGAAAAGCTCTCATGATAGTAGAGGAACAGTAAACACAACAGGTCTTAAAGGGTTAAACTGCACTAAGACTGTACAAAATACAACTAAAGATCACTGTAAATTACTAAATTTAGAAGTTGGTGAGAGAAAAACTCACAGGTGTTGAGCACGAATACAGCCAGCTTTTGGCTAGGAAGTCTTTCAGAATGGTTTTGAAAGATGAGGGGGAGGATATTTATCTGACGCATACAGGTAAGGAGTTCCAGCCCTTAGCAACATGGTACGAGTACAGACAATAACCAGAAGATTTTATACTTTGATAGGTTTGTGGGAAGATACAAGTTTTTGGTCATTGGATTGATGTGTTATTAACCACTGTACCGCTAGAGATCACTGTAACACCCTCGTGAAAGCAAGCCAAAGGTACCAATACTATCGAAGCTGCCATCAAGTCAGGTAGTTGTAAAATTAATTTGGCTGGAGGAGAATGAATAGAAAGAATGTGAAATGCTTGCTTTCATGAAGTGCCCACTCACGTCTTTGGCAGACTTACTATTTATGTTTGAGAATATAGACGGGCATCAATGAACTTGAGATAGCTGTGATTTGGTGTAGTTTACAGTAATGCCTAGTTGGAGACATAGGTGGAGCAATAGTCCCTGGCATGAATTAGTAGAGGCTTGGTGGAAGCAAATAAGAGCCAGTTGTCTAGATAAGGAAACACACAGAATCAGTGCATTCTCAGGTGAGCCACAACCACTGCCATACACTTAGTCAGCACCATGAGGGCTGTAGTGAAACCAAAGGTCATTGCTCTGAACTGGTAATGACTGGCTCCCAGGTAGAAGTGTAGACATCTCCTGGAGCACCTGTGTATTTTGATATTATAGAACTCATCCCAGAGGTCTATGGAACACATCCAATCATCCTTCCACAACAGTGGTAGGATGGACTGAACCATGATTATCTGTAACTTTGAATGTTTTATGAAGTGATCCAGACTGCTGAGATCCAATACTGGTCTTAGGTCTCCTGTCTGTTTTTGACACTACAGAGAACCTTGAGTACGTTCCGGATCCTTGTTGGTCTGTGGGGACCAGATGGATGACTTTTCCTCAGCAGCTTTTTTATTTCTATGGCTATTGCTTTCCTCTGATTGGGTGGTACATCGGGAGTCCTTTTGTTGCATTTTGGAGGTGGAAGGGAAAATGGTATGCAATAACCTCTGGATATTATACTCCACACTCAAGTATCTTTGGCAATGGCTATCCAGGTTTCTGGGTGTAAAGGTAAGTTCCCCCAACTCCCTCTAGAGTGCAGCAGTTGGGTAACCCTTCGTGGACGTTGAAAAGGCTTTTCAGGGAAGGGTCCACTGAAGCCCTGATGCTGCAGGCCACCTCTGCCACTGGGGTGGTGCTTTCCATTACAGTTTCTTCTTCTGCCACAATGCGATCTATCTCCTTAGAAATTCTGGAAAGAACCTTGTGTCTTTCTGAACCACAATTTTCTGCCACCTCTCTGGTTTTGGAAGGTCCCTTGAGGGGTAGAAAAACAGATTCCAACAGCAGACAAAGTCTTCCTGTCTTGTTCACTCCTAGAGACAGAGTGTCCTTTACCTTGTGCCAAACAACGTGGATCTATCAAAGAGGTCACTGATGAACGAAGACTTGAAGGGTTCCAGAAAATCACAAAATTGCATCCAGGTGTGCCTCTTAATGGTTATTCCTGAACCCGCCAATCTTGCTGCTCCCTCTGAGGCATGAGAAATAAATCTCATGGAAGCACTGTATAGAGACTGGAGGGTCCATTTGTGAAGAAACTGCCTTTTTATACTCTGTAGATATGAACCCTGAGAAGGTATTGGAAAATTGTTTGACTAATTTCCTCTCAAATCTTCGCATATGTGCCAGATAATTCACAGACCAGTGGGTGAAGGCCAGTGATGTCTAGATAAACTTCCCATATCTGTCCAATGCCCTAGATTCTTTGTGGGGTGGGGGGGTGAACAGCAGAACTGTTTTCTGTGAGTTCTTTCTTGGTGGCTGCTGCAACCATCATATCATTCAGAGGGGGACCCTTGCTCCAGTGAGCCCTACTCTTAGGTGCCACAAGATACATGTCAAGATGTTTATGGATGGGCTCTATGACATCTAGTCCTTCCAAGGCCAGCAGGGGATAAGGTTTACCATCTCATCGGTTAGGTGGAGTACCCAAGACACAGCTGAGCCAGTTCCAAAAGCCTCAAGGAACACTGACTCCTCTTGGGAAAGGGGGGGGTCAGGAGTCCAATCACCTTTCTGCCTCAAAAGCTCGAGTATTTCACCAAGTGAGATGTCCTCAAGGTGTGATTTGGGGTACCCTTCCCCTTCATCAAAGTCAGTGTTTTCAGTTAAAGACTCTTGTGGAGAGTCTAGGTGCCTCCTCTTACACGTCCGCTTCCAAGGGGACTCTTTAGTGGCAGCTTCAGACAGGAATTATAAAAGCCAGCGGAATCCTGAATGAAACTTCAAGACTTGACCAGACTGGCTGTCCCAATGGGACTGGATGAAAAGACACATCTTCCACAGAAGACAGTTGAGCATGGGATGGAGTCGAAGTGGGCAAGGAAGTCTTTTCCCTAGAAAAGGAGAAGGTTCTCTCCACTACTTCGAAAGCTGAAGCCATGGGAAAGCCAAGCCTCAATCTCACTAGATCTGTAGAAGCCTGTGTAGGATGAAACCCAACCCCCCCCCCCCGGCTCCAGCCCCGAAGTAGATGTCAGAACTGAGCTGTCTAGCACTGAGGCTCTGAGGAGGAGGGATGACTCCATGAGCATTGGAGTTGATCCTGCCCCCCTCCCGATCCAACACCAGTGCAACAGCTCCAAGATCTGTCCAGATATGACAAGGTTGGGCCCATCTGGATCAGAGAGGGTGTTGTAGTTGAAGAAGGCCAGGTCTTCTGACCTGACATAAACATACTCAGATGTCTAGCTCACTTCTCTAATGAGAGATGGAGCAAGAATGACACCCAACTGGATCTGTGTTCTGAGAAATTTTCTCATCATCCTATCTACATCGGCTTCTGTCAAGCTCCTACATGACCTGAGGGAAGATGATGACATAGGTGGATGGGATCATCTTCAAGGTGTGTCCTGAAAATAAGGTAAAGTGTAGCCCCAAATGTACTGGTTCTGGAGAAAAATCTAGCAGGAACCTGAGGTGATTTGGACTTCGATTGAGTCAGATCCAAACGAGAGGATGGATGTTTTAAATCTTGTCAGCATTGGAGCCATGGAGGTTGATGGATCAAACATTTTAGAAACCTTCTTGAGTGGAGCTGAGCCAGAAGAAGTTGAACGAGAGTGGTTGGAGGACTGCTTCCTTGAGTCCTTGTTTTTGTTTTGTGCTTCTCCTGAAAATTTCTTGGAGGAGGATGGTACTTCAGAAACATATGAAGCTGAAGAAGGAAGAAGTCCTTTTAATATCATTTTATTCTTTCTCTTGACCAGGGTCCAGTTGTTAAAACTGGTACAAATTTCACATTCCAAATTAAGGTGACCTGGACCAAGGTAGCAAACACATTCTGAATTACTGTCAGAAGTGGGAATTTTGTTCCCACATGCAGAGCACTTTTTAAAACCCATAGGATTCTCTGACATCCTGATTCCGAAAAGGCGATAAGCCGAGATACCAGAATAAAGTGTGCAATATTCCTATGTGCTGAAGCCTGTTTTTTGGTGTTTTTTATAATTCGTTGGTTGGTGTTCTGTTTTTGGTGTTTTGTTCTGCCAAATATCAACAATGGTAATCAACAATACCCAAGGACAGAAGAGGGAAGAGTAATACCAACAATGGTAGTAAAAAATACCACAGAGGTAACAAGAAAGTCTGTAAGGGATGAAGGCCTAATGGAAAACTTTATCTAATTGAATTCTAAAAGACGTTTTCTAAAACTATTTATAAAATTTTTTTTTTTTTTTTTTTTTTATGTAGAGGAGGATGAAGAAAAGAAATAGAGAGGATATCCAACTGGATAGAAATGATCACAAATATCACTTATCTCACACACCCAATTTATTACATCTTATCGCTAAAGCCGCAAACAAGATCTGGGGCAACTAAGGAGAAGAGAGGGATTATGGGTAAGGGAAGGAGTTCAAGCTATAGAGCCTAAAGTCTGTCAGACTAGTAGAAGATGGATCCAATACCCATCAGTTGAGGAATGGATTAAAAAGACAACATCAGATTCCTTGGTTAGAGATGCTATACTATCTATTAAACAAGAGCCGAAATGAATTGCTGTTTTGAGTGGTGAGTTACTGGGAAAGAGGTTAGGGTTGAATTTTTGGCTGGGATGCAAGATTTCTTTAATGGATGTCCAGAATTTTATATATATATATATATATATATATATATATATATATATATATATATATATATATATATATTTGCCTTAATTTATTTGCCTCTTTAGTATGACTGAAGCATTCTCAAGTTTCATGATATTGTGGCATTTTATATTTTTGGCAATTCTTTACATGCATTTTTTTCTATTCTGCATTAGCATTCTACTCTTTTTGGATATCCAAATTGCATTATTTGTTTTTAGTTTCTTCCTTATAGGAGGTGCAAGGCTCAATAAGGGGAGGGAAAAGTGTCAGCTGTATAACAAGGATTTCTAGATGTGTAAAACAGCTTCTAACATGTAGCCCATCAACCACAGAAAATTGTATGCTTAATAAAAAAAGCATTCAGAAAGCCAAGCAATCTGAAATAATAATAAAAAAGCGATTTTACAAAATGTGCTACCATAATAACCCATAACAAATATACACTGTATTTAAATTCTAGCAAATCTTACTGCACAAAATAAATGAACCTATGAACCTAAGTACTACCATAACCCATAACAAATATACACTGTATTTAAATTCTAGCAAATCTTACTGCACAAAATAAATAAGTAATATTTAAAAAAATTACATGTTTTGGTACACATGACATAGCTTCATTACATCCACTGCAGCCTTGGTCTACAGTGACTGAACTGGTGGCTTGAATCAGTACTACCTATGTCTGTTCAAACCATTTTTTTTTAGTATTATAATTAAAATTGGACAAATTACAGATATTTACTGCATCTATATGCATGCAATTACTAAATGAATGTGACAAAGAAAATCTTAGAATGCTCTAATCATATGCCCCTCATCTGCACCAAAATTATAGTGGCACGACACAGTTTGTTAAATGAGAAGGGTATACAATAGTCTGGTTTCATATACTTCTAGCAAACTGCAAAAAGTAAATTAGTGTGGGTAGTGGGAACTCCTTGGGTACGGGTGATTCTAAGACACAGACAGTGTGATCACACAAGGGCAAAATAAAGTATGCAGCCCATACTAATGAGTGCAGAATGACATGGAAATGAGGAACACCATGTAAATGAGCTACATGCAGTATGCAAATGACAGCATCCTTAATGGTGGAACAATTCAGAAATGTATAAAACAGGTGTGTAGCACTGGGGTCCCTTCAAAACATCCAAAGCCCATAACATCTAATTTCATAACATTGAGACCAGAACATCTAAAACCCAAAACATCTAAAACCCATACCATTGAATTTCATAACATCTAACAGTACAAATCACATGAAAATAACATGCCCTCCACATATAATGACATATAATGACACCAAACTACCAAACACACTTTTTTACTACATTTCTGCAGGGAGGCTTGATACAATGGAGTTAGGAAATTAACTTTTTCCCACTGAAGTGCGATCTTGGCGTTGGTATATTTAATTTACGGAGGAGGGCACATGGGGGTGCAGGGGGGCCTGCCCCTGCAGAAATGTAGTAAAAAGTGGGTTTGGTAGTTTGGTGTCGTTATATGTGGAGGGATGTTATTTCTTGTGATTTGTAGTGTTAGATGTTATGAAATTCGATGTTATGGGTTTTAGATGTTTTGGGTTATAGTGATGTTCTGGTCTCAATGTTATGAAATTAGATGTTATGGGTTTTAGATGTTTTGGGTTATAGTGATGTTCTGGTCTCAATGTTATGAAATTAGATGTTATGGATTTTAGATGTTTCAAAGTAGACCCGTTGCACTGACATAACCAGAGCTTACACAGAGAATCAAAGGGTGCCTAGGAGTACAGTGTTGGGACTAGCACCAGCACCAGTGTTATCAGCTGCCATCAGAGGCAGTGTTGCATGTTGCAGTCATCTGCACCCATACAGGAGGCACAGACAGCACCTGACATAACATCATTTCACAGATCAACAGACTGTGCAGTATTTTCTTGTGGACATGGAGACTGCAAGGGAGCTAGTAAAACTTTATTGCCACAAGTGGAACAGAGGAAGATGCACATTATCTCCATTCCTGGGGATACTAAGGTATATGTATCTTGAATTGTCTTAACTACAGTAGCCATTCAGTAAATTACTGGGGTCATGTTACAGAAAATGTAGGCATCGACTTCATGAATACTACACCAGTTCCTCAACATTAAACTGTAGCATACAGATGAGTATATCAACCTCCCCAAGACTAAAGAGCAGAGAAGAGAACCAGTAACTCATGGGCATTTTATTACACAGTCTATTGCCCTGAAGTCCTTAGACCCAAAGACTGCTCACACATTGCCATCAAGGCCCTACCTGTTCCAAAAGGATTGAGAAATGTCTACAAGAAGGGCTTCCATTCCCTGAACTGTCAGGTGGTCTGTAATGTCCATAGCACTATTTATAATGTATCTGTGCACCACCTGGGTAGTTTGCATATTTCTCACATTTGGTACACATCCAATTAATAGAGAAGTTTCCTGTAAGGGGGCTTCCCCAAAAGTCATCTAGTTGTTAAATTTAGAGACATGCCACATATTCATATAAATATGTCTATACAGACAGATACCATGCAAGCAAGGAACAAGCCACATATAATATGTTGTTTCTTGTATAATGTATGCAAGGCTAGATATGCCCTAAAGCCCTGGTTGATGACCTCCATCCCCAACCCCTGACCATGGTGGAAATCGTTATAAAGCAGCAGAAATCATTTATAAAACAGTACGAACAAAAGTTTAAAACAGAGTGGATCTTGTGTTCATCTTACTGAAGGGACACTTCCAATATCTGGACACATCAGGATGGTCACTGAAATCTACTCCAGACATCTGAAACAAGATTTTTGTTGTCTGTGCTATGCTACACAGCATAGCTTTACGTAAACAGATGGTGAAACAGGTGAATATTTTGGTGGGGTCTTCCATATAAACTGTATCAGCAACAGAAAGGCAGAGAGGACAGCCAGAAAGGAACATGCAGCAGCAGTACTACAGCAAAGGCAGAAGTGAGTTCAATACTTTGCAGCACTGGCAGAGTCAGCATCTGGTCTCCAAATACTGGGGCACAAGACAGCCAGCACAAAATAAAATGATGACTGTATTATCACACCCAGGCTATGAAAAAAGAAGTTATGTTCTTACCATAACGTTCCATGTGGAGTGTTCATCTCGCCTTTGTTCTTACACACGGGTTCGGAGCCGATCCTCGGCTCCGAGTCGGCCGCATAGCAAAGCTCTGCATCTTAGAGAAGCTCGAGACCAGGCTATATCCCAAAATCCTCCCTGCCATTACTCAGATCTAGTTTGCAAGCAAACCAGACTAACAATAAACCTGAGGTGCTAAGGCTACATACCACCAAAAAAATTCAGGCACTATCTCACTGACAAATTAACTAAAGGGTAACGAAATATACCCCATGAGGTAAGAGGCAATATACCCGGAAGAGGTAAAGACATGTGGACCAGACTCTAGTCCTACTCGTTCTTCCAAACACGTGAGGGAGGGAAGGGGGGGAATATAAGAACAAAGGCGAGATGAACACTCCACATGGAACGTTATGGTAAAAACATAACTTCTTTATGTGAGAGTGTTCAATCTCGCCATTTGTTCTTACACACGGGTAGCGTCCCTAGCTCCGTCACCCTGAGTGACTCATGGAAGAATGTTCCTGAGCACAGTGGAACCAAAAGATGTCCTGTCTTTGGAGGCTTTGTCAACTCTATAATGAGCGATGAAAGTATGTGGTTTAGACCACGTGGCTGCTGCACAAATCGTGTCCAAAGGCAGGCAAGCTGCATGAGCCAAGGAAGTGGAAACGGATCTAGTAGAATGGCCCTTAGGTTTGGTGGGCAAGGCCTGATTCGACTTAGAATACACAAAGGCTATACAATCAGTAAGCCATTTAGAAAGCGTACGTTTTGTAACTGCCATGCCCTTTTATTGTCTGCAAATGCAACAAAAAGTTGATCTGTTTTTCTGTAATCCTTAGTCCTGTCCAAATAAAATCTTAGCTGTCTGTGGACATCTAACTTGTGCAGCATATATTCCAACTTGCTGGTATGGTTTTTGAAGAAAGTAGGGAGTTCAATGGACTGATTAATATTTATGACAGAACATACCTTAGGAAGGAAAGATGGGTTTGTTCGTAAGGAAACTCTATCTGGGTGGAAAATTAAGTAAGGTGGCTTAATTGATAGTGCTTGCAGCTCTGACATTCTTCAAGCTGAAGTAACCGCTACAAGAAAAAGAGTCTTCCACGACAAAAACTTCAGGAGGCAAGAAGAGGCTGGTTCGAAGGGTGGCAACATTAGTTGCGACAATAACAAATTTAAATTCCATGGGAATAAAGGGTCTCTGACGGGTGGTCGAAGATGGAAGGAACCTTTCATAAAAGCCTTACAAAGCCTGTGGGGCATAATAGAAGAACCGTCCTCACCAACATGGAAGTTGGATATGGCCGCCAACTGTACTCTTAGTGTGGAAGTAGAGGCTCCTTCGTGGAAAAGGATGGATAGAAATTCTAGAACTTTATGTAAAGGAGCAACCAGGGGGTCCAAGTGATGGCTAGATGGCCAGTACACAAAGCATTTCCATTTACTACTGTAGAGTTTTCTAGTGGAAGCCTTATGAGAGGCAACCAAAATGCGTTGAACTGCCGGAGAAAGTAGATCAGACCTGGCTAGGCGGGGAAGTGGAGCAGCCAAGCTGCTAGTTTGAGGGATAGAAGAGACAGGTGAGGAACTCCTGACGAATGTGTCAGTAGATCTGGTACTGGGTCCAGGATCCACGGTTCCTCTGTTTGATGGGCTCGAAGAAAGGGGAACCATATCTGTCGAGGCCAGAATGGGGCTATGAGTATAATTGTCCTTTCCAGGTTCATGGCTTTCTGAAGAAATTTGGGAATCAAGGGGGTAGGTGGAAATGCATATAGGAGACCCGGGGCCAATCGTATCAGTGCGTCCCTGGGGACATCCCCTGGAGGGGGTAGAAGGGCAAAATAGCTTCTGCATTTGGTATTCATTGGGGAGGCGAATAGATCACAGCAAGGCTGGCCCCATTTGCAGAAAATTCTTTCCGCCACCTATAGTTTGAGGGACCACTCGTGAGGTAACAGGATGGCTCTGCTCAACCTGTCCGCAATGACGTTGGATGACCCCGGGATGTGCGTTGCTATCAGAAAGCGACCCGTGGACTCTGCCCATTGCCAAATTCTCATGGCCTCTCTGCATAATGAGTAAGATCTGGTTCCCCCTTGTTTGTTTATGTACCAGACTACAGACATGTTGTCTATCTGAACTGCTACTGTTCCT
The DNA here is from genome assembly GCF_019279795.1 of Protopterus annectens. NCBI lineage: Eukaryota > Metazoa > Chordata > Ceratodontiformes > Protopteridae > Protopterus > Protopterus annectens. The sequence goes on along the minus strand of NC_056729.1, from coordinate 544,398,537 downwards.
AGAGATAGGAGGGTTTGAAAGTGTTGCAACGCCAAGAACACTGCCCTCATTTCCAGAACATTTATGTGCAGGTTGTACTCCATGTTGGACCATTACCCTTGGACTGTTCTTCCCTGAAAAAGTCCCCCCCACCCTATCAGAGAAGCGTCCGTGGTTATCGTGGCCGTCGGATTCGGTAGAACAAATGGACGACCCATAGTGAGATCCTGACTGGACACCCACCATGAGAGGTCTCGCTTGCAAGAATCTGTTATCAGAATCTCGTGCGTTAGGGGTAACTGCTGGAATGACCACTGCATGAACAGCAGCCATTGGAGGAGCCTCATGTGCAATCTCCCCATAGGAACTGCAATCAGGGACGCTGCCATGAGTCCCAAAACCTTCAACACCAATTTGGCCTGGGCTTTCCTGCATTGCAGTAGAAGAACCTGTTCCTTGAGGGATGAAGCCCTTACTTGAGGGAGCTTTACCAGTGTTAAGCGTGTATCTAGGTCTGCTCCGATGAATGAAATATGCTGTGAGGGCAGTAAGGCAGATTTTTCGAAGTTTATGGAAATCCCTAGGTGGGAACAAAGGTTGACTGTATAGTCTCTGGCTTGTATGAGGCGACGCTCGGTGGTGGCGGTGAGGAGCCAGTCGTCCAGATAGGGAAACACCCGGAATCCTAGACATCTCAAGTGAGACGCTACCACTGCCATGCATTTGGTGAATACCCTGGGGGCTGAGGTGAGCCCAAAGGGCAGGGCTCGAAATTGAAAATGACTGGCTCCCAACCGGAAGCGCAGGTGATCTCTGGACGGTCTGGCCATCTTGATGTGGTAGTACGCGTCCTTGAGATCTATCGAGCACATCCAGTCGTCCTTCTGCAAAAATGGAAGGATCGATTGAAGCGTGACCATCCGGAACTTTTCCTTCTTCACGAAGGTATTGAGATTGCTGAGATCCAAAATGGGTCTCTAGTCCCCTGACTTTTTTGGAACTAAAAAGAACCTTGAGTAAGTTCCGGATCCTTTTTGGTCCACCGGGACTGGCTGAATGACTCTTTTTTTGAGCAGCTTTGAAATTTCTATTGCTGCTGGGCTTCGAAGATGGGGTGGCACATCTGGAAACCTTTTTTGTTGGGGTGGAGTTGACATAAAGGGGATTTTGTATCCTCTGGTTACAATGCTTTTTACCCAGGAGTCTGAGGTGAGAGTTAGCCAGGCCTGTGGGTATAAAGCCAGCGACCCGACTGCCTCCAGAGCAGGACAGTCGGGCCCCCATTCAGGAGTGCTGGAAAGGCTTACCAGGGATAGGATCCCTGTCGCCTTGTTTCTGCGGACCCCCTCTGCCGCCGGGGCGACGTCTTCCATGTCTGCCCCCCTCCTCTGCCTCTGGGGGGGGTTCACTCTGTGTGGCCTGGAAAGATCCCTGAGTTTTACGGAACCACATTTTTCCGCCTCGTTGCCCTTTGGGGTACGGTCTAGATGGAACGGAAAAACGGACTCCGACAGCAGACAGAGTCTTTCCTTCTTGCTCACACCGAGTTAATGTCTCTTTCACTTTGGGCCCAAAAAGGGTGGCACCATCAAAGGGGGCGTTGGCGAAGGAAGACTTGAAGGCTTCCGCAAATGAGCACAGCCGCATCCAGGATTGTCTTCGTAGAGCAATCGCTGAAGCTGCGGCTCTACTCGACCCTTCAGCCGCATACGAGATGAGCCTCATGGACGAGTTCACTATGGAGGTAAGGGTGTTAAGCTGTGCTGTTACCTTATCTGAAACAGCAGCATCTGTGTTACCCTGAAGGGTATCTCTCAGCTCCTTGATGAGATCCCTCTGTAGACGTGTAAAATGTGTCAAATAGTTTAGTGAACGCATGGAAAAAGTCACTGAACTAAAAACGCGCTTCCCGTATCTGTCCATAGTCCTAGAATCCTTATTAGGAGGATGAACAGAAGAGGAAGACTCCGACATCTCCTTTTTAGTGGCTGCAGCCACCACCATAGCGTCAACCGGGACTCCTTTGGTGAGATAAGCCTTGTCCTGGGGAGCGGTAATAAATTTGCTTGGTTTTCGAGGGACCGGTTCCACTGTGTCCGGTGTCTCCCACACCCTTCGAACAATCAAATCCATTAACTCATCGAAGGGTGGAGTAACCCATGAGGTAGAAGGTTGAGCACCAAAAGCCTTCAGCAACACCGACTCGTCCTCAGTGGGGGCTAGGGACTGCCAATCACCCCTCTGTCTTAAAATCTCCAAGATGTCTGCAAATGAGACATCCTCGGAGGGGGATTTTGGGGACCCCTCTGACTCATCCAAGTCAGTGTCAGAAGTTAGAGATTACTGTGGGGAATCTAAGTGCCTCCTCTTGCACAATCTTTTCCTCGGAACCTCATCGGAGGGGGATTCCGGTGGGGCCTCCGAGGAACAGGGGGCACCCTCTGGGGATGGCTGAGACAATGGTGCTCCACGCTTTGGATGTGTCGTGGGAACAGAAACAGAGAGCGGCTCCTTAGGGGAGGGAGAAGACGCCTCCGATAAAGTGGTTGTCTGTGTAGACAAAACCTTCCTCATAAGGTCAAAAATCCCTGAACCTCGGGTCGAGGACTCCCCCGGTTCCGAAGAACATGGAAGAATCCCAGACACGGGGCCCATGGGTCTCGACCCCAAGGACGGAGCCGAGCCAATCTGTGCCGAGGCCCCGAGAGGGAGAGTCGGCACCGAAAGGTCGGTACGACTCTCGGTCCCGGAACCAAGGAGAGATCGTCGACTCACCTATAGATTCCGATGGAGTCGAGGTCAATGGTGTCGATCATGCAATGGACGGTTTCGGCACCAAGGGCTCCACTCTCATCGGCTCATCCTCTTCTGGCTCTGAAGACTGGATGGGTCTCGAAGGAGGACCTGTTGGAGATAAGGGAAGGCCTACTAGTTTCGACACCAATTGGGAGGAAACTGCAATCAACTTGGAAAGGGCCGTGTTCTCCATAAGTTTCTGCACGACACGATCCACATCAGTATCGGATAACGGTCTGGGAGATCGGGTCGAAGGGGCCGAAGATGGCACCGACCGAAGAATGGAAGGTGGCGGTAGCTCCGACACCGGTTCCAAGACCTGGGGCTCAGTGAGAGATAAACGTTCAATGCTCGGCCCCGAAGTCTGTGGAACCGGCGAACAAACTTTAGAAGATGAACTCGGAGCCGATGACATGGGCTCCAACATCTTCGACCCCTTCGAGGACTTAGAAGCCTGGTCAGACTTGTCCAAGGCCTCCTGGAAAGCAGGCTTAAGAAGTCCCCTGTCTATAAGTTTCCTGCGTCTATCTGTCATGACCCTCCCACTGAAGGAATGGCAAATAGAGCAATCCTCTTGCAAGTGGAGAGGGCCAAGACAGTAGACGCAGGAAGTGTGGTTGTCAGTGATGGACATTTTCTGCCCACACTGACACCTTTTAAAACCAGACTTGGCTTCCTCAGACATAACAAGCAAAAAACAATTTCACCGTAAAAAAGAGAAAATTTAACACTAGCTATAATTAAGAGGAAAAAATATAGCTATAGGTTAGAAAGGTAGGCCCCAAAGGGAAACCTATAAAAGAATTAACTACACTACACACACTATAGTATCAGAAACTAAATTTTCAATAACTATAAGAACTATAAGAACTATAGAACTATAAGAACTTTTAACAAAAAATAACTATCTTATCTGTAATAACAGTTTTCTCTGGTCCGAGCTCTCTTAACGATGTGACCCGTTGCAGCGGCAAACTAGATCTGAGTAATGGCAGGGAGGATTGTGGGATATAGCCTGGTCTCGAGCTTCTCTAAGATGCAGAGCTTTGCTATGCGGCCGAACCCGTGTGTAAGAACAAACGGCGAGATTGAACACTCTCACATAAGAAGTTATGTTCTTACCATATATTTTTATTATCATTTACATTTGTTTACCGGGAAATTCTGATTGGACACAGGTCCTTTTTCAGTGGAAGCCCGGGGAGAAAAACTCTACAGTATGTACATGATAAATGGTATACAATAAAAGTCAAAGGTATGTATACAGTAATGGTGACAACATATAGTACAGGAGTATATTTGGTACAATTTAGTAAGAAGCACTAAATTTAAACATTGAAATAAACTAGAAACAGTACTAAATTGTCTAAAAACTACAAGTTAACAATACTAATAGACTAATGATTACTAAATCTAGGAAGGTAGAACTAGCAATTATTGACATTCAGTTCAGTTTTATAGTGGTAGAGGATTACTTTATATAAGCAGGGATAATATAGAGAGCAGAAGGGGAGAAGGGAGAGGGTGTTTAGTCAGGATTTGGGCAAGGACAAAGCCGGTGAGCAATTAGGTGCGATTTAAGTGCAGTCTCGAAAAGACGGCAGGAAGGTATGGTAGTTAAGGTGGGGGGAAGGTTGTTCCACAGCTTGGATATGGCCATATTGTTCCATGTGCGTTGTTCATCTTCATTCACTCATTACTGATGGGTGTCAGTTCCGTCCTTGGAACTGAGTCAGCCTTGTAACAAGCTCATGTCAGCCAAAAAACTCTCGAGCTAAGCTTTTACCCACAATGCCCTTCTCTGTTACCTCAGATCAAGTTTGTCCGTTATAAGTAAAACAGAGGATGTCTCTGAGCAGAATCCCTAAAGTAAGAGTAGGACCTAATTCGTTCCCCCAGGAGCCTCTGGAGGGGGAAGGAGGGTGGGATGTAATGAATGAATGAAGATGAACAAAACAGATGGAACGTTATGGTAAGAACATAACTTCTTTATCTGATGTTGTTAATCTTCATTCATTCCTTACTGATGGGACAGAGTCCCTAGCTACTTTTAGTCCTGGGAGGCCCTTATAGAAGGATGTTCCTGAGTACCATTGAAACAAAAGATGCTCTTCCCCTGGAGGCCAAATCCAATTTGTAATGAGTGATAAAGGTATGAGGGTTAGCCCAAGTTGCAGCTGCACAAATATCATTCAATGAACCCTTTGCATGAAAAGCAACAGAAGTTGCTACTGACCTGGTGGAATGTACTCTGACTGCTGTAGAGGAATTTTATTTCATTGGTAAATCAAGGATATACAGTTTTTTGGGCAAGGACAAAGCGTTGTTCATCTTCATTCACTCATTACTGATGGGTGTCAGTTCCTCTGTTACCTCAGATCAAGTTTGTCCGTTATAAGTAAAACAGAGGATGTCTCTGAGCAGAATCCCAGCCTCTGGAGGGAAGGAGGGAATGAATGAAGATGAACAAAACAGATGATCTGATGTTGTTAATCTTCATTCATTGGACAGAGTCCCTAGCTACTTTTAGTCCTGGGAGGCCCTTATAGAAGGATGTTCCTGAGTACCATTGAAACAAAAGATGCTCTTCCCCTGGAGGCCAAATCCAATTTGTAATGAGTGATAAAGGTATGAGGGTTAGCCCAAGTTGCAGCTGCACAAATATCATTCAATGTTGCTACTGACCTGGTGGAATGTACTCTGACTGCTGTAGAGGAATTTTATTTCATTGGTAAATCAAGGATATACAGTTTCTCAATCACTTGAAAAGGTTACTTTTGAGGCAGGGTTTCCCAATTTCAGGTCTGAATAGGGCACGGATAGCTGGTCTGATTTACGTGCTGACTTAGTTCTGTCCAGGCAAAAACATAACTGTCTATGAACATCCAGCAAATGAAGACAGTATTCTCCTTTGTTTGAATAGTTGGGGGAAAAAAAACTAGAAGATCAATTGCTTGGTTAATTATCAAGTCTGAGATAACCTTGGGCAGAAAGGATGGATTAGTCCAGAGTGTCACTCTGTCTTTATGAAATACCATGTAAGGGCATTTAATACACAAAGCCCGAAGCTCTGAAATGCATCTGGCTGATGTGACAGCTATCAAAAACAGAGATTTCCAGGACAGGAACTTTAGGTCACAAGTGGAAGCAGGTTCAAAGGGTGATCGTGTCAGGGATTGTAGCGCTAGTGTTAAATTCCAAGGTTTGATGGGTTCTCCGACGGGTGGTCTGATATGCAAGACATCTTTTAAGAACATTTTGCAGAGATGACAGGAGATTAGAGATGTCTTGAAACCCATTATGGAAGTTTGAGATAGCAGCTAAGTGTACTTGATGGTTGAGGGTGCTGCTCCTGAATGGAGAAGACTTGAGAAATAATCCAGAACTGCACTAACAGGAGCTGAACAAGGGTCTAATTGTCTTTGTCGGGACCAAATAAGGAACCTCTTCTACTTGTTGAAATAGATTGTCCTGGTGGATGGTTTATGTGAAAACAGAAGGATATTATGCATTGGTGAGGTAAGGTTCTTCTGCCTGGTGATTACCGGAAGTGGAGAAACCAAGCTGTCAACTTGAGACTGGAGGTGTTTGGGTGAGTCAACCCTTGTGGGTGTGAGATCAGTCCTGGAGTTGGATCCAAAATCCATGGGTGATCTACTAGTTGAGGCCAAAGGCAGGGTAACCAAACTTGTCATGGCCAGTAAGGAGCAATGAGAATTACTCTGCTTCTCAGACAAAGGACTTTCTTTAGAAATATGGGGATCGGGGGAAGGGAGGGAAAGCATACAGAAGTCCCATGGGCCAATTGTGAATCAGATCGTCCCTCAGGAACACCCCCCGAAGGGGAATTAGGGCGAAGTAGCTACTGCATTTCTGGTTACCTGGAGAGGCAAATAGGTCGCAGCAAGGCTGGCCCCAGCAGCTGAAGATCTTTGCCACAATAATAGGATTGAGGGACCACTTGTGAGGCAGCAGGATGCATCTGCTCAGCTTGTCTGCAATCACGCTGGAACTCTCACGAATATGCGTTGCAATTAGAAAGCTGATAGAAGCTCTCGCCCATTGCCAAATTCTCATGGCTTCTCGACACAATGGGTAGGACTTGGTTCCCCCTTGTTTATTGATGTGGCAGACTACTGACATGTTGTCTGATTGAATAGCAATTGTCCCTGACGGAAGAATGGATTGAAATGCTTACAACGTTAAAAGCACCGCCCTCATTACTAGGACATTGATATGCAGGTGGGCCTCTGTGACCAAGTGCCTTGGACCATCTTCCCCTGGTAAAGCCCCCCCCCCACCCTATCAAGGAAGTGTCCATAGTCACTGTGGCCCTGGACTGTTGTGGGTAAAAGGGGCGACTCCATTGCTGTCCATCTGGCTTCATCCACCACATTAAATCCCGCTTGTATCGCTGAGTTATCCGTATTTGAAAGGACAAGGGATTGTGTTAGAAGGAGCCACTGGAGAATTCTCATGTGTAGTCTTGCCAAGGGCACTATGGTAATTGACGCTGCCATGGAACCCAGGAGTTGAAGGACTGCTCGAGCTGGGACTAGATTCTGACAGAGTATCACCCAGATTTGGGATCTTATCCTGTGTAGTCTGTGGTCTGGGAGAGAAACTAAGCAAGCATTTGTGTTGAAAATTGCTCTGATAAATTCTAAAGATTGAGAGGGAATCGGGTTGCACTTTCCCCAGTTTATTGCGATTTCTAGAGATTCTGCTAGTCTGAGTGTGTAGTTTAGTGCTATCTCCAGTAAACACTTGGAGTGGGTGGTGAGGAGCCAGTCGTCTAGATATGGAAACACCCATAATCCTTGTAGTCTCAAGTGAGCTGTTTCTACTGCCATGCACTTGGTGAACACTCTGGGGGCTGTAGAGACTCTAAAGGGCAGCACGTGGAATTGAAAGTGATTGGCCGGATCCTATTTGGTCTTGTGGGACTGTCTGGATGACTCTTTTTTGAAGCAGCTTTTAAATTTCTAGCACTGCTGTTTCCCTTTGAGTGGGTGGAATGTTGGGAATTCAACTTGGTGAGTTTGGGTAAAAATTAACTGGGACATGGTATCCTCTGGTTATGATCCATTGCACCCAAAAATCCATTGTTATTGTTAGCCAGGCAGATGGCTGCAAGGAAAAATACCCCCAACTGCTTCCAGAGGAAAGCAACTGGGCCACTCCTCAGGAGTGCTGATAGGGTTGTCCAGAGAAAGAATCTCTGGAGCCCTGGTTATGCGGACCCCCTCTGCCCTTGTAGGGGCACCTTCCAGATGAGTTACCCCCTCTGCCCTGGGAGTACACTCGCCATGTGTGTCATGGAAAGGACCCTACAATTTCTTGTGCCACATCTTTCCTCTCCTCTGGTTCCTAGAGTATGGATGCTGAGGAGTGGAAAAACAGATGCCCATGGCAGACATGGTCTTGCCATCCTTCCCACACCTGGCCAATGTGTCTTTCACTTTCGGGCCAAAAAGGAAGAAGCTTCAACTGGAGCATTAAGAAAGGAAGACTTAAAAGGGTCTGCAAAGTCACAAAGGCACATCCAGGTGTGACATCTCATGACAACACCTGAACCTGTCACTCTGGCTGCTCCTTCAGTGGTGTGAGAAATCAGATGCATGGAGGAGTTGGATATGGATTCCAGGGTAGCTAACTGTAAGGCAACTTTGTCACGGACCTCATCAGAAACAGCTCCTGCTAAGGTTTTGGAGAGTTCAGCGACTAAGTCTCTCTGAAGCCGGATGAAGTGTGGCAGATAATTCAAAGACCTAACAGCAAAGGCTGATGATGCAAAAACTCGCTTCCCTAGCCTGTCCACCGCCTGAGACTCCCTGTTTGGGGGGCAGACAGCCTGGATCTCCTCAGCCAGTTCCTTTTTTATGATATCCACCACCACCATCGTGTCTACCGAAAGACCCTTGGACCAGTGTGCGTGCTGCTCAGGAAGAGATAAAATTTTGTCTGGCCTCCATGGGATCAGTTCAATGGTATCAGGACTCTTCCATGCACGCTGCACGATGAGCTGAAGCAGCTCATCTGCAGCCGGGGTTACCCAGGAAGTTGAGGGTCAAGCAAGAAAAGCCTGCAGGAACACGGACTCCTCAGAGGAGGGATTGGTGGGCTTCCAGTCACCCCTCTGCTTCAGCATTTCAAGGATGTCTCCAAATGAGACATCATCAGGGGGCAACCATGGGGACCCTTCCCCTTCATTGCAGTCCATGTCCTTGGTGATAAGACTCCTCAGGTGAGTCCACATGCTTCCTCTTGCATGTCCTCTTGCGTGGTACCTCTTCAGCTGGAGCTTCTGAAGAGGACTCTGAAGAAGGGGCACCCTGCGGTAGGGTATCTTGAGGCTCTTGTGCTCGAAATCCTGAAGCAGTGGTTTGTGTCAGCTGCGGCTCAGAGGAAGGACATATCTGGGATTCCAACACTGATGGCTTGCCTGCAGAGGCAAGGGGCCTCTCCATCACATGAAAAGCTGGCCTGCCTGAAGAGGGATGGGAGCCCGGAACCGAGAAGGACAACCTCGGAACCGGGGTCACATCCCGCTCCAACGAGCATGCTCCCTAAGTTGGAGCCTCAAGGAGACATGGTACCGACAGTGCTCCTGGAACCATGGCAGACAGCACTGTAGAAAAACCCAGAGACATACCAGGTGCCAAGGAGCCTGCAGTTCAGTCCCAAATCTGAGAATGGCCTGGCTCAGAGAGAGTCGAAGGCCAAAGGGACAGCTTCAGAGCTACAGTGAGATCCACTAGTGGCACTAAAGGTGTGGGAACTGAGAAAGGCTTCGGTACAGAGTAAAAACTAAGTACTTAGCTGAGAGCTGGCTTGACACGGCTTTACGGCTATGTGGCAAACGAGATCTGAGGTAACATTTAGAAGGGCATTGTGGGTAAAAGTTTAGATCAAGAGTTGTTTGGTTGGTACGGGCTTGTTCATAGGTTGGTACCAGGCTATTGGCCCTAGGGCCTATACAAGCCTAGCCATAACAATTCCCTGGCTATTTCTTCCCACACTATTTACTTCCCTGGACCCATGTCTAGGAGGGTGAATGACGTGATCCCTGGGGTGAATTTCCTTTCTTCCATCCAATCGTCAAGGTTCCTTTTGAAGAGGGTCATGGAGGCTCTCTGCTTGACAGGTATGGCAGTCTATTCCAGAGTCTGGGGAGTCTCTAGGTCAGGAACCTATCCCTCCAGCATGTTTTGTTTATTGCGATGACAAGGTTTAGATCCCTGGAGCATGTGGCTCTGAGGGATTGGGATTTCTTTAAGTGTAGTATGTCCAACAGCTCAGGGTTTGACATGGCCTTGTATGATAAGCAGAGATCACCTCTGAGTAGACAATATGCGACAGAGTATAGGAGGAGTTTTTTAAGGCGGTCAGCATAGGGCATCTGCTTTAGGCCTGTGATTCTTTAATGAGGTATTTCTGTGGCCTTTCCAGTTGTTGCAGATGTCTTGAGAGGTACATACCAAAGGGGGCATTGTATTCTATAATGGGTCAAATGAGGGATGAGCACAGTGGGACAATGACCTCCTTTTTTCTGGATGAAAAGCCCTTAGTGATGAGGTGTGCCACATAGAAGGATTTCCTGACTGTTGTGACGATGTGGTTATTGAAGGTGAGACCACTATCCACCTGTTTCCCTAAGTCTCTTATCACACTTTTGGTGTTTAGTGTACTGCCACCTATGTGGTAATTCATGGGTACATGTTTTTCCCCAAAGGGAATAACTATACATTTCTTGGCATTGAGCTTGAGCCCATGGCTCTGGCACCAAGCATTTGTTTCTGTATGGCCCTTTTGTAGAGTATCCACATAATTTTGGGATTCAATAATGGCTCCCAGTTTGCAGTCATCTGCGAACTTTGTTAGCCAGAGTCCCTTAGTGTTGGCCTGTACTTCAGAGAAGTAGATGCCAAACAAGAGCGGTCCCAGGACTGAACCCTGAGGTACTCCACTTGTCACTTGTCTGGAGCTGGATTTGGAGTCAGCTGCTTTTACAGTGTGGGTTCTGTCAGTAAGCCAGTTGGCAACCCATCGAGTGACGTAGGGATTAATGCCCAGCTTAGTAAGTTTATCTATGATTCCAGAGTGGGGGATGGTGTCAAAGGCCTTGGCAAGGTCCAGATATGCTGTGTGGACTGCCTTACCCTCATCCAGACTGATTCAAAGAAGTCAATCAGGTTCAGGAGACAAGATCGACCCTTCACGAATCCAAACTGGGTGGGGTCCAGTGTTTGAAGGTTGCCAATGTCTTTTTTTATAAGTTCCATGATAATATGTTCCATGGCCTTGCAGATCAGACTCGTCAGACTGATGGGGCAGTAGTTCCCAGGATCCAAGGTGGATCCCCCCTTGTGGAGTGGGATAACCGTAGCTGTGCGCCACTCAGTGGGCATGAAGCCTGAAGTGAGGGTATGATTAAACATGACACTTAGGTGAGGTGCTAGTTCATTTTGTACTTCATGTAGTACACAGCCTGGGATGTCATCTGGTCCCATGGATGCTGTAGTCTTAGCTTTGCAGAGTGTGTTTTTTACCTGTGTGGCCGTTATTACCGGAATTTGGTAATCTTCCTGTATTGAGATGGGCCTTTTAGGGGGTGAGAGGGGGGTGAAGTTGGCACTGAATCGATCTGCCAGGATACTGGCAATATCCTTGTGATCAGTATATTTAATGCCATTCTGTTGTAGCTCAGAGCAGATCTGAGCATTGCCATTTAGATTCTTGACATAGTTATAGAATGCCTTGTGGCTGTCTTCGGAATCTTTGGCAATTTTATTTTCGTAACTAGCTTTGGAGGATTTTACGAGGGATCTCAGCTTTTTACTGAGGCTGGTAAGGGACTTTTTTGCATCATGGGATTTTCCTTTTTTCTGCAACAGTTTCTTTCTTTTGTTGTAAAGTTTGTTCATGGCAGGGGACCACCAGATTGGCTTCCTTTTTTTGGAGCAGAGCATCTTGGTTCTATTTGGGATGGCACGATTCATGCACGAGTGGATGTGCTCCTACAGTGCCTTAGTGTAGGACTCAGCAGTCGAACTTTCAGTTCCCGTCTGCATAGTTGTCACGAAGTTTGTCACTTCTGACTTGAGTAGTATAAAGTTGGCTTTGGAGAAGTTTTTATGGAGGTTTCCTTACTGGGGAGTGGGGGTGGGATGTGGATGTTAAGGATGATTAGCTTATGGTCTGACCTGACCAACGAGGGGGTGACCATAGGTGTGGAGCATCGATTTCCCATGTTGGTAATTACCAGGTCTAGGATATTGGAGCCCCTGGTGGGACTATGGATTAGTTGATCCAGGCCATTGGAATTTATGAATTCCAAGAACCGTTGGGCAAAGGTGTTGGTACATGAGTAGTTTTCCCAGTTAATGGCAGGGTAGTTGAAATCACCCAGTATTAGGGTGTTTGGTTGTATCTTAATATTTTCCAGTATGTTCAGAAAGGTGTACTGAGAATCTTGGGGCATGGTGAGGGATCTGTAGCAAGCTACAATTTGGATTGCAGTCTTACCTAGTGTTAGTTGCACCTGGAGAATTTCAGACACATTGTGTTGGGCAACTAGCCTGGTGGTGTGAATATCCTTGGCGAATATGGACACTTCTCCACCTTTAGTGTTTCAATCCTGGTTTGGTGGCCAAAAAGTGTGGTAAGAGTTGTAGCCTGGTATTGCAGGGGTGCTCTCTGGAGCCTTGAACCAGGTCTCAGTTACTGCACAGATATTGATGTTCTCCATTTTTTGGAGTGCCTCAAGCGTGTGCATTTTGAGGTTTAGACTTCTAGCATGGAGTAGCATTACCTTCAGATTTTTCATGCTTGTACATGTTATGGTGGTGGTTTTGTCCTTTGAAATTTGCCTAAAAAAGGCACTATAGGGGTGGCAAGAGCCTTAGCCAGTAACCTGAATCCCAGGGGTGACAGGTGCAGACCATCTCTGGCAAAGCATTGTGGTCTGTCGATCATGTTGTCCCAGGCAGACAAGGCTGACTTGGTTCTGAGGATGGAACCGACTCCCATCAGTAAGGAATGAATGAAGATTAACAATATCAGATTAACAGTTTATAAATGCCTCCACTTTGCAATAGACAGTGCCATGCCAACACTAGGTATGGGATGGGCACTGCACAGCTATCCTCACTTTCACACGTCAAAGGGGATACAGTGGGACAGGTGCAACATTATCAGATGGTGAAGAGCCATGGAAGGAGAACATGGAAGTGACATATTCTGTGAGGGAGTGGAAAGTTAGGGATCGCATCCACCAGTGGTGGGGTCAAGCTACCACAATGTGATTATTGGCAATGTCCACTCTGGTGGCCTGCAGTGTTGAGGCTCGATGCAGTCCATGCTGGAGAAGGTGCAGAGCAACAAAACTAAGAGTGTTCACCTTGACAAGGCGCCTCATTGTGTTAAACCCTGATGAGTGTCACTGGCCACAAATAACTCGTCAATGTCCATGACTGGGAGTGGCAGGCTATGTACCTACCTATAAGGTTGGGATATTACTACAGAACTGTCCACATGAAACCTCTTGAGGTTTACTAAATGTTTAGTTAGAGGGGCATTGTTACCTAAAACCTGAATAATGTGCACGGCTACAGTGTCAAGCTCTATTCCCACAGGTGACAGTGATGCCATCCCACCAATGATCCATGTAGGCTGCCTTGTGGTAGCCTTGTGGCTGACCTCTATACATCCAGACCCTCCTATATCAATGGTCACAGTAGAATATTGTGTGGAAGGCAAGCCAGATTGCTGTTGCAATGCAACTGATGGAGGCAACTACATCAGAAACATTTCTATCAGTGACCTTAGCAACACTGTCCGCTCCCTGTGCCTAGTTCTCCATGTCAGTATACAGTTGGTTCACATCATCCAGCAAGCCAAGCAGCATACTCACCATCCCGACTTTGCAGTGGTTAGGTCAGTTTTGTCTGGCTCACTGACTTGCACATGCTCTAATTAACACACACTGTTGCAGCCATATCAGGGATGGTTCTATAGTCTTGTCAATACCTAATCCCAGATGAGTTTATCATCTATGGTGGATTTGCACACATCACAGGAGGTGCACTTACTGGATGTTGTCTGTGCTGTGGCCATAGGTGAAGTCCATGAGGGCCTCTCACATACAAGATATCTATCATGTCCCAGTAAGCCTGGACACTCAACCTCAACCTCTACAGTGAATGTGGGCAACCCTTTCCTCCTGTACTGTTGCAAACCATGCCACTGTGTCATCAGACCATGCCACCTGCATGTCACCATTATCACCAGCCACATATGCCCTGCATACATTACCCATATGCTGATGTGTTGTAATGGACCTTCCACCAAAGGAATCCAAAAATGCAGGAAAGATCAGTTGTGTAAATAAACTTACCATAACAGTAGATGTTTGAATGATCACTAATGCACTAGCCATAACTATATGTGTTATATCCTGCCAGCTTCCAAAGCTTCAAGGCACCTCCAAACCACCCCAAACTGTCAGACAGCTTGAGAGGAACAGACTAAAAGACAAGTTTGGGTGTCAAGTCCTTCAAAGCTTTCCTACCAATAAAGGCAGAGAGAGGATGAGCTCTGGAAAGCCAATGTTAGGAAGAACAAAAATAAATAACCACACCCTGGTATAAACAACATACAAAAAACAAGGTGGGCTGAGGGAGGGAGTGGCTATTGTAACAGTGATCATTCAAACAATTACTGTTCTGGTAAATTTACTTGCACAACTGTACTATGTCTATCATACTGATCACTGCTGCAATATCCTTAGTTATATGGGTAGATTACCCTAGCTTACTACATTTGGGAGGTGGAAGGAGAAGAGTCCATATGCCCCTGGAGAATAGTCCTTGCAAAGTCTGATCTAGACCTAGAGAAGGAATCAAGCTTATATATTGCTTTGTAAAAGTATGTACTGAAGCCCAAGTTGTTGTTTCTAGGATACTTCTAGCATCCAACCCTTTCCAAAAAGCCATAGAAGAAGCCAAGGCCCTGATAGTGTGAGCCTTAACCCTGCCTGGAATAGTTTTGTTGTGGTAAGTATAACAAAAGGTAATAGCCTTAGAAAACCATTAGGAAATAGTCTGTTTTGACAAAGGTTGTCCTTCTTCTAACCATCACAAGAAATGAACAAATGATCTGGAGATCTGAAAGATTTAGTTCTGTCAATATAGTACCTGAGTTGTCTGTGGAAATCCAAGGTTTGGAGTATCTTTCTTCCCCATTTTTGTGTGCAGGAAAGAAAACAGGGAGATGGATAGCTTGGCTTAAAGTAAACTCTTGACACCACATCACATCCACATCATCAGTCCCTTTTTTCACATTTTCTACATTGAATCAGGGTGTCCTGTCAATCTCTAATTCAGTGCCACCATCTTACCTTCTTTGACACATACTAGGAGCGGCCTTAGGTCAACTGGTGCCCTAGGCAAATGGGCTCTACAGCGCCCCTACCACACCACCCAGTGCCCCCATCCTGGTCTACTTGCACCAAATAAATAATGGAAAATTGCCCCTAGTAGAGCGGCACCCTAGGCGGCCGCCTAGTTGGCCTATGCCTAAGGCCGGCTATGACACATATGCTTCACTGTTGTAGGTCTTCCCCTTTCCCGAAGAATCAAGCTCCTCAAAGCAGCTTTGCAAAGGAACAACATCCCCTCCCTGCCCCAATCCCAAAAAGGGTGATTCTCCCTTGCTCAAACAGGGCAGCTGAAGACCTACAGAAAGTCCAAAACAGAATCACCGTACCAATACCAAAGTCCTCCTAACCAAGCACGAAATCAGCAAACAAAAGAGAGGCAGGACACTGCTGTGTAGTCTTCGTTTAATAAAACACAATAAAATCCAGAAGTAAGCGCTTTCAGGTTAAGACCCTTCTTCAGACAAGTTAAAACAGTCAAAGCCACTTTTTAAATATACCACATTCAGTAACACATCATTAAGACAACCAATCAAACATTAATAAAAAACACGCCTCCTCTGTAAGGCTGGTTTTAAAGGGACCAAGTCATTTAGACCTGGTTCCCTGTGCGCCTGCAATTCTATAATCCAGCGTGACTCAAGGGATTCAGTGAGGGCTTTAACATCCCCTCCTCTGTTATTCAATACAGCATTAACTACTACTCTAAAAACAAATGAGTGTGAAGGGCAGACCTCAATATGTTTATACAGGGCATTATGGACGTCTTTGTTCCTAATGCAGGACAGATGTTGTAATATCCTAACCTTAAACATTCTATTTGTCATGCCCACATAGAAACTGGCACATTGAGTACATTCCGCTATATACACTATATTAGAAGTTTTACAAGTGGCTCTACCTTTGAATTCAAAGATCTTGCCACTGACCGGATGTATAAAAGTACTGCTTTTATTAATATGTGAGCATGCTTTACAATTTCCACAGGGGATGCTGCCCATTTTACTAATGAGCTGCTTAGGGACCATCATATTCTTTTCCCCACATAACAAATCCTTAAGGTTTTTGTTTCGTCTATAACCATATTTAGGGACAGGTCCTACAATTTCCCTCAATTTTTTATCACTTCTAAGAATATTCTAATTTTTATTCACTATTCCCCTTATATCACTTATATTACTACTATAAGTGAAATATAACTTGGGAAACCCTACATCTACTCTGGAACTACCTTCTACTGACATTTCACTGTCCTCATATCTCAACCATGGTTTATATCTAGTATTCCTACTCTTTATTCCTTTGGCCACCACTTTTTCCACTAGATGTTCATTATACCCCCTGTTCTGAAAACACTCCTTCAACCCTATGATCTCTTTTTGAAAATCAGATTCATCCATGCTTAACCGGGATGTTCTACATACCTGCCCCTGTACAATATTGGAAAACATATACCGAGGGTGCATGCTATCAAAATTTAGCAGGCTATTCTTCCAGCATTCTTTTCTATGCAAACCTGAAGAAAATCCTTCACTGGTTCGCATTAAATTAACATCAAGAAAATTTATACTCTGTTCTGAGTAAGTCAAAGTAAATCTTAAAAAAGAGGTGGTCGAATGTAGATAATCTATAAAGTTCTCTAGTGATATATGATCACCTCTCCAAAACATAAATATATCATCTACAAAACGGGTATAAACCACCACATAGCTCTTCCAATCCTCATTTCCCAGTATAAAGTTCCTTTCCCAATAGGAAAGAACCAGGTTTGCATAGGTATTGGCACAGGGGGTCCCCATGGCTATCCCCTGTGCCTGCCTATATACCTGCTGCCCACCTATAAAAACATTGTTTTCCAAAACTACAGATAGAAGTATTTTTACCAAGTCTATCTTAGAAGCAGACTCTCCCAGTTCTTGCATAATACTTCCCACTGCCTGTATACCATATGCATTGTTAATTACAGTAAATAGGCTTTCCACATCCAGGGTAACCATTAGTAACCTGTCGTTGGAATGCAACAAGTTAACCTCCTTTACCAACTGTAAAAAGCCCTTTGTATCTTTTAATACATTCGGTAATTTATCCAGTAATGGTCTAAGTGTACACTCCAACCGTATAGAAGCATTTTCCGTTACCCACCCCCTCCCAAAAACTATGGGTCGAAAGGGTGGGTCCTCCAAAGACTTGTGTATTTTAGGTAAAGCCTTGAACTAGGGGATCACTGGCTTGCTAATCAGCAAAAATCTGTATAATTCTTCATTAATTTTGAATTCTAAACATAAATTGTTAAGACAGTTATATACTTTATCAATAATCATTTTAACAGTTAATGGACTAATCTGTATGTAAATATTCACATCAGATAACATGCACTGAATCTTAGAATCATAATAAGTAGTGTCAAGCACAACTGCTCCTCCCTTGTCAGCTTTCTTAATAACCAAATTCCTATTATTCATCAAACCTTGAAGAGCTTTTTGTTGCTGTTGTGTTAAATTGTAATATTTACAATGATTACTAGCCCTAAAATACTCTTCCAAGTCTCTTTCACAGCTGTCAATAAAGAGACACATAGCAGGTGAAAAAGGAGGGACATAGCAACTGGGTTGCCTTAACTGAACTTTAGACACATCTATATTACTATCACATACACTTTTTATAGCTAAATTGCGACAAAATAGCATGATATCTAAAACAGTCTCATTGAAAACACTGGTTCTCCCTGGCACAAAGGATAAACCTTTGTTAAGCACAAAACACTCATCCTGTGTCAACAAATGAGTCGATAAATTATATACAATATCACTAGAAAAGTCACTAGTCAAATAGCAATCTTCCTCCTTTTTTCCGGATCCCTTCCTTCGCTTAGGGATCTCTTCCATGCTCTCCTCTTCTTTACGGGAGCCGGAAGATTCTGTAAAAAACTTTGCCTACCTGGCTGTTGCTTGGGACGTGCTCCCAAAGGTAAGCCTTCCCTGCCAGGAGTGTCCAGAGTGCATGATTGTACATTATGAAACTCTCCATTATTTAAAACAGATTCATCCCCTGTCATAGAAGGAAGTAAAAGCAGGGAGTTATCGTCTACTAAGCTCCGTGAATGCGAAGCTGCTGGCTCCAATAATTCAGGAAGTCCCTGAGTATTGCTTACTGGTACTCGTACCATTGACGGCTTTTTGCTCGCAACATTCTCTTTTGAAATTTCTTCCACTCTTACCGTTTCAGTCCTTCCTTGCTGGCGTCGATCTCTACTCGCGTCATACACTGTTTCATGCACAGAAACCGAATTTTTAAAACGCGGCCAAACAAAGATATGTCCAGTAGAGAAATCCAAATGATCTCTCTTTAATTTATTAATTTTCTGTGCCCGTAGTTTCTCATTACCTTCTGCAAAAGTCTGATGTAACTCTATCAGGCGTCTACGATGGACAATATCCGTGTAATCCTTATCAATCACCCGTTGTATTTCTTCTATTTCCAAACGTAACTTGGTGACCTCAGGTGCAAAAAAGTTTTTGATTATGTCCATATATTTAAAGCTTGTCTCAATGTTGAGGGACTGCCATTGTGCCAGTAACTCAGGGTAACGATCCCGAGTCGGCATGCATAAAATACGCATACCACGTGGAACTATCCCATACTGTTGGCAAGCATCAAAATGGTAAGCTTGCCACGTTAGTCTTTGTAGTCTTCCCATTTTATAGCTTAAGTCTCTACAGAGATCTTCAAAGTTCTTGTCTGTAGCCACAGGTACCTTGTTGTTAAAATGATCTATTTTACTTACTGCAAAGCCCAGTCCAAGCAGTGGGTTCTCTTGCATTAATAAATCAAGAGAATTTGTTAAAGGGTTGTCAGCACTTCTCAGTTCTCCATTATCATTATTAACACTCATCCCAGGCTGTTCAGCCACTTTTTTCACCACAGCATGCATGGTACGAAAAACACAAGAAGTAAGTCCAAAACAGAATCACCGTACCAATACCAAAGTCCTCCTAACCAAGCACGAAATCAGCAAACAAAAGAGAGGCAGGACACTGCTGTGTAGTCTTCGTTTAATAAAACACAATAAAATCCAGAAGTAAGCGCTTTCGGGTTAAGACCCTTCTTCAGACAAGTTAAAACAGTCAAAGCCACTTTTTAAATATACCACATTCAGTAACACATCATTAAGACAACCAATCAAACATTAATAAAAAACACGCCTCCTCTGTAAGGCTGGTTTTAAAGGGACCAGGTCATTTAGACCTGGTTCCCTGTGCGCCTGCAATTCTATAATCCAGCGTGACTCAAGGGATTCAGTGAGGGCTTTAACATCCCCTCCTCTGTTATTCAATACAGCATTAACTACTACTCTAAAAACAAATGAGTGTGAAGGGCAGACCTCAATATGTTTATACAGGGCATTATGGACGTCTTTGTTCCTAATGCAGGACAGATGTTGTAATATCCTAACCTTAAACATTCTATTTGTCATGCCCACATAGAAACTGGTACATTGAGTACATTCCGCTATATACACTATATTAGAAGTTTTACAAGTGGCTCTACCTTTGAATTCAAAGATCTTGCCACTGACCGGATGTATAAAAGTACTGCTTTTATTAATATGTGAGCATGCTTTACAATTTCCACAGGGGATGCTGCCCATTTTACTAATGAGCTGCTTAGGGACCATCATATTCTTTTCCCCACATAACAAATCCTTAAGGTTTTTGTTTCGTCTATAACCATATTTAGGGACAGGTCCTACAATTTCCCTCAATTTTTTATCACTTCTAAGAATATTCCAATTTTTATTCACTATTCCCCTTATATCACTTATATTACTACTATAAGTGAAACGGTAAGAGCGGAAGAAATTTCAAAAGAGAATGTTGCGAGCAAAAAGCCATCAATGGTACGAGTACCAGTAAGCAATACTCAGGGACTTCCTGAATTATTGGAACCAGCAGCTTCGCATTCACGGAGCTTAGTAGACGATAACTCCCTGCTTTTACTTCCTTCTATGACAGCTGATGAATCTGTTTTAAATAATGGAGAGTTTCATAATGTACAATCATGCACTCTGGACACTCCTGGCAGGGAAGGCTTACCTTTGGGAGTGCGTCCCAAGCAACAGCCAGGTAGGCAAAGTTTTTTACAGAATCTTCCGGCTCCCGTAAAGAAGAGGGGAGCATGGAAGAGATCCCTAAGCGAAGGAAGGGATCCAGAAAAAAGGAGGAAGATTGCTATTTGACTAGTGACTTTTCTAGTGATATTGTATATAATTTATCGACTCATTTGTTGACACAGGATGAGTGTTTTGTGCTTAACAAAGGTTTATCCTTTGTGCCAGGGAGAACCAGTGTTTTCAATGAGACTGTTTTAGATATCATGCTATTTTGTCGCAATTTAGCTATAAAAAGTGTATGTGATAGTAATATAGATGTGTCTAAAGTTCAGTTAAGGCAACCCAGTTGCTATGTCCCTCCTTTTTCACCTGCTATGTGTCTCTTTATTGACAGCTGTGAAAGAGACTTGGAAGAGTATTTTAGGGCTAGTAATCATTGTAAATATTACAATTTAACACAACAGCAACATAAAGCTCTTCAAGGTTTGATGAATAATAGGAATTTGGTTATTAAGAAAGCTGACAAGGGAGGAGCAGTTGTGGTGCTTGACACTACTTATTATGATTCTAAGATTCAGTGCATGTTATCTGATGTGAATATTTACATACAGATTAGTCCATTAACTGTTAAAATGATTATTGATAAAGTACATAACTGTCAACAATTTATGTTTAGAATTCAAAATTAATGAAGAATTATACAGATTTTTGCTGATTAGCAAGCCAGTGAACCCCCAGTTCAAGGCTTTACCTAAAATACACAAGTCTTTGGAGGACCCACCCTTTCGACCCATAGTTTCTGGGAGGGGGTGGGTAACGGAAAATGCTTCTATATGGTTGGAGTGTACACTTAGGCCATTAATGGATAAATTACCGAATGTATTAAAAGATACAAAGGGCTTTTTACAGTTGGTAAAGGAGGTTAACTTGTTGCATTCCAACGACAGGTTACTAATGGTTACCCTGGATGTGGAAAGCCTATTTACTGTAATTAACAATGCATATGGTATACAGGCAGTGGGAAGTATTATGCAAGAACTGGGAGAGTCTGCTTCTAAGATAGACTTGGTAAAAATACTTCTATCTGTAGTTTTGGAAAACAATGTTTTTATAGGTGGGCAGCAGGTATAGGCAGGCACAGGGGATAGCCATGGGGACCCCTGTGCCAATACCTATAAACCTGGTTCTTTCCTATTGGGAAAGGAACTTTATACTGGGAAATGAGGATTGGAAGAGCTATGTGGTGGTTTATACCCGTTTGTAGATGATATATTTATGTTTTGGAGAGGTGATCATATATCACTAGAGAACTTTATAGATTATCTACATTCACCACCTCTTTTTAAGATTTACTTTGACTTACTCAGAACAGAGTATAAATTTTCTTGATGTTAATTTAATGCGAACCAGTGAAGGATTTTCTTCAGGTTTGCATAGAAAAGAATGCTGGAAGAATAGCCTGCTAAATTTTGATAGCATGCACCCTCGTATATGTTTTCCAATATTGTACAGGGCAGGTATGTAGAACATCCCGGTTAAGCATGGATGAATCTGATTTTCAAAAAGAGATCATAGGGTTGAAGGAGTGTTTTCAGAACAGGGGGTATAATGAACATCTAGTGGAAAAAGTGGTGGCCAAAGGAATAAAGAGTAGGAATACTAGATATAAACCATGGTTGAGATATGAGGACAGTGAAATGTCAGTAGAAGGTAGTTCCAGAGTAGATGTAGAGTTTCCCAAGTTATATTTCACTTATAGTAGTAATATAAGTGATATAAGGGGAATAGTGAATAAAAATTGGAATATTCTTAGAAGTGATAAAAAATTGAGGGAAATTGTAGGACCTGTCCCTAAATATGGTTATAGACGAAACAAAAACCTTAAGGATTTGTTATGTGGGGAAAAGAATATGATGGTCCCTAAGCAGCTCATTAGTAAAATGGGCAGCATTCCCTGTGGAAATTGTAAAGCATGCTCACATATTAATAAAAGCAGTACTTTTATACATCCGGTCAGTGGCAAGATCTTTGAATTCAAAGGTAGAGCCACTTGTAAAACTTCTAATATAGTGTATATAGCGGAATGTACTCAATGTACCAGTTTCTATGTGGGCATGACAAATAGAATGTTTAAGGTTCGGATATTACAACATCTGTCCTGCATTAGGAACAAAGACGTCCATAATGCCCTGTATAAACATATTGAGGTCTGCCCTTCACACTCATTTGTTTTTAGAGTAGTAGTTAATGCTGTATTGAATAACAGAGGAGGGGATGTTAAAGCCCTCACTGAATCCCTTGAGTCACGCTGGATTATAGAATTGCAGGTGCACAGGGAACCAGGTCTAAATGACCTGGTCCCTTTAAAACCAGCCTTACAGAGGAGGCGTGTTTTTTAGTAATGTTTGATTGGTTGTCTTAATTATGTGTTACTGAATGTGGTATATTTAAAAAGTGGCTTTGACTGTTTTAACTTGTCTGAAGAAGGGTCTTAACCCGAAAGCGCTTACTTCTGGATTTTATTGTGTTTTATTAAACGAAGACTACACAGCAGTGTCCTGCCTCTCTTTTGTTTGCTGAAGACCTACAGAAAATATGCCTATCTTTCGGTCCTTAGTGGTTTCCTCAACTAGCAGTACCAGTGAGACTGAGAGAATCGGAAGAATGGTTTGAGGAACCTAATATGGCCACGACAGAGTCATTCATTAGCAGCTGAAGTGAAGAGAAAGCCAGTGCTAATACTGAAGCCTCCCATATGCATAATCTTTCTCTGCTCACAGATCAGGGAAGGGATGACTGAGTAGCCAGAACCCAAATCCATGTGTGTACTAAAAAAGTACCTACCAAGTGGGTAGAAAAGCCTTGGAATATCATTCTTCTCTAGTGATTAAAACTTCAAGGTCTGAATTAAACTTATTTAGTGACAACCATGAAAAACAACTAGTCCTCACTCCCAGCAACAATTCTGACAGAAAATTTAAACTTTTCCTCCCCAAAAATAGCTAAAATGGAAGGCATTCACCGATGGGGTACTCATCTGCCTAACTTTGAAGAAGTGCTAACTGACTTTCAATTCCTTGAAGCCATAGCTGTGAGTGCACTCTAACAGCAAGAAAGTTCTAAGGGTTTGGTGCCCTAACCACTGACTTTATACCACTCACCTTCATCTGTACAATGGTTAGGGTGAGTGGAAGGTGCCCTGAAGTTTTAGAAGCTGGTCGTTTGTCCAGTCTTGGTAGGATATGTTCAATATGATTTAGGCTACTGCAACAATGATCTAATGATGATCATTTAAAGTTACAAGACATGGGTGGGGGTTACTCCTTCAAGGTATTTTTGATTTTAAAAGCACCCAAGGGGCTTCCACTCCATCTTGTTTCTGAAGGATTTCAGGATGTCAACTGTCCAACCTTTTCTATCTTCCCTTAACCCATCTAACTTCTAATACACCTATAAAGTGAAACACAAATTCAATTGCCAATAAAAAGGGGTTGTTTATGTAGCACAGTGCCATGTGCAGCATTTTATATTGGAAAAGACAGACAGGAAACTATGTGAGCGGGTCTATGAACACCTATATTACATTAGGAAAGGTAAACTAGAGAATGCTTTAGCAAAATACACTGCAGAGCACCCCAACCATAAATTTTTATTTAGAGGCGTAGATTGTATTCATTCAGATGGGAGGGGGGGCCCTAACTCAGTCCATTTAGACATGTTGGAACTGTATTGGCAGTTATGCACTAATGCATGCTCACCTCCAGGACTGAATGAAACATACTCTATTTATTGTATTTTAAAATTAGCGTTTGACTAGATAAACTAGTTTTAAAAGCAGTTTAAAATTAAAGAGTTTATGTTGATTACATAATTTAATATATTTTATCTATTATATTTTGTAAAAAAAATATATGGGTATATATGACTAAATCAACTGATCAATTATTTAATTTATGTATTAAATATAACTATTTAACATATATATTTTATATTTTATTAATACCTAGATATTTACAGCAGTAATTAGGAGTATTCATTTAGTATTTCTTTTGTATAGAAATGATAAGCATGACCAGAAAACCTATTTTATAAATTTTCTGCAGTTTTCATGTTTTAATTGATTATTTTAAATATGTATTGTAGTTATATATACTTTATTTTCTGTAGGGCCAGAGAGTTTGTATAGTTGATGTGGTTTCATGTCCGATTTTAAGCAGTATTCATTATGTATTAAAATCACGAACTAGTATGTTGTTAGCCTATCAGCACTGCTAAATGTTTACTTGTGATTCCAAGTACAGGATATAACATAGTTTTATCATCTGTTTTTAATCTGAGGAAGTCCCACAAATTTGTGGGACGAAAAGCACTTCATATAATCTAAACAAATTTCTTCATTTTAAACTGTGACCGTGTTTATGAACATCAGTGGACAAGACGGAGTCTTTCGTTTTTATGTGTTCCATATACTCTTTCTGGCAGGAGAACTAGGTAGTAAATTTTAGTCATAAATTCTGGGATAGATAAAGGTTAGTTTAAGAATATAAAGAAGGAACATTAGAAAGTTAAAGAATTAAAGAGAGATGAGGCTAGATAGTAGGTAATGCAGGAAGGGAAGCAGGATATATCAACAGAAAGTCTATTAAGAGTGGGGAAGAAGGGAATAGAAAAGAGTACTAAGCTGGCAAGGAGCATGGACAGATCCAATTATTGGTTAGATGTTCTTTCAGCTTAGACTTGAAGGAATAGTAGTGCGGCATACGTCTGATTGCTTCTGGAATGCTATACCATGATTTGGGATCATAGTGAGAGTGCAGACTAACCCCGTTAGATCTTTGAGGTTTGTAAATAGATAGTAGATATAGTGTTGAAATAGCGATTATGTAGTTTGTGAAAATGAGGAGTTGTGCCATTAGTGTTAGTTGATTAAAGGTGGGAAGATGGGGTAGGTTGAGCCAATTGAGGGACTTGAGAACAGAGCAATGATGAGAGTAGTGGGCCTGCCCTGTGGCAAATTTAACTATTATATTATAACACTGATTAAGTTTTGCTTTGAGAGAAGAGTGAAGATTGGTTAGAATAGGTGAAGCATATAGAAGGGAGGGTAAGAGATAGGTGATGGCAAGAGTTCCTCTTGCAGAGTTACAGATGAATTTCTTAGCCCTATACATCATGCCCAATTTTTGATTATTTTTATTTTATGTTGCTGCTGCTATGTAGGTCAAACCTAAGATTGTTGTCAATAGTTACACCTAACAGTTTTGTATGTGAAACCACATTGACTGAAGTATTGTTCAGAGAAGTAATAGCAAAGTTAGAGGTATCTGGAGAAAATTGTTTTGGTAAAAATAGTAGGTGTAGTTTTTTTGGGGTTAAGTAGTAAATGGTTGTTGGTGAGCCAAGACTCAATGGAACTGAATGCTTCTTGAGTTAAACTCTGTGGAGTCCTGGCAGAGCAGATTAATGTAGAGTCATCAGCATATTGAATTACGGTGGCTTGTCTGCTGGCAGTATTAAGATGATTAACAAAAATGTTGAAGAGAACTGGACCTAGTGCTGAGACTTGGGGTACCCCAGTTGAAACAGGTATGTAAGGAGAGACGTTAGAGTTCCACTTGACAGATTGACATCTGTTAGAGAGATAGCTAGTGAACCATTGTAAGGAAGTTTTGGTTAAGCCATGAAGATATAGTTGGGATAAGAGTTGGGGGTGGGAGACAGTATCAAAGGCTTTGGATAGATCTAAGAAAAGAGAAGGAGACAACATTTCCTGAGTCATGAACATTGTTGACAGTGTCAGTAAAGGATAGTAGAGCAGTGATAGTGCTGTGTGCTGGTCTGAATCCATGTTGGGTGGGATAGAGAAAATTACTGTCAAGTAGGTATTGAAGAAGTTGTTTATAGATACATTTTTCTAGAATTTTTGATAGTGGTGAAAAAATAGCAACTGACCTATAGTTAGAGATATCTGTGGAGGTGTCATCTTTGTGGAGAGGAAGGATGAAGGATTTCTTTCCACAAGGAGGGGACATAAACCTCATTGATGGATGTATTAATGATTATTGAGACTGGGTAGGCAACTGAGTCAGGAGCCATTTTTAGGACTGTGTTGAGAAAATTGTCTGCAGAGGGGGGGACATGGCTTGAGCTTGCACAGGAAAGAAGTAGGAACTGGTTGAAGGGAAAATGTGAAGTGACAGGTAACAGGAGGCTGAAAGAGGAAAGAGGGAGATGGGGGGAATTTGAGAGTGATGGAAGGAGTTAAACTGAATATACAAGGAAGTCATAACATCCCTGTATTCTTCCCTTATAAGGCCACTTATTGAATACAACACCCACTTCGGTATGTACCTCGCAAAGCATACGCAGCAGCTGGAGAGACCACAGAGGTTCCTCACCAGGAGAATCCAGGGCCTCAAACATCTACCCTACACAGATAGGCTAAAAGCCTTGTCCCTCTACTCAGTTTCATACAGACTCCTCAGATGTGACCTCTGTCTGGCATACAAAGCAGTCTCAGACCCCGCCTTAATGCGACTGCTGCATATCTGCAAGTCAAGCTCCACTCGACGAACTTGCACATGCGACCTCAACCTGGTTTGTGACATCAACATGACTTGTTGGCAGGACAGATTTGTGTCCCAGAGACTCCCCCATCTGTGGAATAGACTTCCTCTCCATGTTAAGCAGAGTACCTCATTATCCCTTTTCAAGCACAACCTGGATAACTGGATGAGAAACAGAAAATACACCCCTGGGATTCCACCTGTGTCCCTGCTGGACAGGGGCTTTGGGTGCTGACTTGTCTAAACATGGGCTGAACTCTTGGCTAGGCTTATAAGAGTCTCAGAGCAAACAGCCTAGTAACTTCCTATGATCCTATGATTAAATATCCTGAAATGACCCTGAAAGCACTGTTCTGGACTTGCTGGATTTGTTTTGTTTTTTTTCCTATTGCAGCAGCTGTTAGCTTGCTCCTCCATGCTACCTCTGTACAACCTATTCTATCATCATCAGAGCACATTTTAAATATTTCTTTTCTGTGCTTGCTTACCTTTCTCCTAATCTGTATCCTTAAGTATATTTGATGTATGTAAACAAGTTTCCCTGATGCTGTTATATGCCAATAAATAGATAAGAACTACTTATGAAGTAAAGTACAAGTCCCTCTTCTAGTAAGAGTTCAAGATGTGGTAAACAGCTTGTTGAGATGAATAAAACTACTGAAACAAATAAATAGGATCATCACAGTTCCATCAAGAGCACTAACTGGATTATTCCCCCAGAGAAATGTTCCATTTGAAAAGGTCTTATATAACTTGTGAGAGGCAACAGAATAAGGGCTGAGGTCATTACGGATGTTGGAAATTGATTGTAGTTGTATCTTTATTGTGAAGCAACGTGAATCAGTACCACATAAGTCTGATAGGAATGGAAGCTGAAAAAGGGATTAATGCCTTCTATGCCTATGTATAAGCATTTCCATTTGCTTTTATACACTTTACAAGTGGATTATGCAGAAAGAAAGACAGACAGACAAGTGGATTCCTTCTGAGATGTAGATAGGATACAAATTACCCTCTTGGATAAGAAAGGGTCTCTGGCCATCAACAGAATTGGAGAAACGATGCAGTTAATTTCAGGTCAAGTAAATCCACGTGAAGCTGACTGGATGAGTGTGACAGTAGATCTGGATGGGGACTGGAAACCATGGGTGCTTCATTTGGTGAGACCTGAGCATAGAAAACTAAATTTGCTATGGTAATCAGAGCAATGAATATCATGGTGGCTTTTCATGCTGCTGCTTTCTATAAGAAGTTGGACATTAGAGGTAAGGGTGGAAAGGAATAGAGACCACCACCACCCTCAACTAAGGAAACCACAGTAAAAACTTTTCCAAAGCAAACTTCACCTTACTTAAGACAGAGGTGGTAAGTTTCACAGCCTCCACGCTAAAGGATAACGCTGCCCAAGATGCAGAAACCTTTACAAATGCACTCTATGAGCACCTACAAGGATGCATGGATCGTGCCAACCCTAGCAAAACCAAGATTCACTCCTCTAAGAGAAGGAAACCAGTTTGGTAGACCCCTGCAATAAAAAGGCTATACAACAGAAGGAGGAAACTAGTTCAGAAAAAAAGCAAATCCCAAGAAGGAAAGACATCCCTGATCAGTATCAGTAAGAAACTGAGGTCCCTCATGAAATCATCCAAGGCTAACTTGGAAAGAAAAATAGCCAAGGATTCAAAAGATAACCACAAAGCCTTCTTTAGCTGTTAAGAATCTAAGTGGCAACTCACAGATATGCACTGAACTAGTGCAAAATAGCACAAAATATACTGAACCTACTGATATTGCCAACATCCTGGCAGATAGAGTCAGTGTAAACTTCACCGCCCTCTCACCTCCAAAAGGGCCCACAACAATACCGGAAAAGTGTAGTGTCCCAAAAATCACAGACGCACAGGTGAAAACAGCCCTTTCAAAAGCCAAAAACACAGCGTCAATGGGACCAGATGGTGTCCTAAGCTGCGTCTTGCACGAACTACAAAACAAACTAACCCCCCACCTAAACACACTGTTCAACCTCAGCCTCTCCACAGGCTACATGCCCATAGAATGGCGCACAGCAATGGTTATTCCTCTCCACAAAGGAGGGGCCATAACTGACCCTGGTAACTATCGCCCCATAAGCCTGACTAGCCTGGTCTGCAAGCCTATGGAGCATATCATCATAGAACTCATTAACAAAGACATTGGGAGCCTCCAAACACTTGACCTGACCCAGTTTGGCTTTGTTAAGGGCAGATCATGTCTACTAAACCTGGTGGACTTCTTCGAGACAGTCACCAAGGCCATAGACGAGGGAAAGGTGGTTCACACAGCCTACCTTGACCTCACCAAGGCTTTCGACACCATTCCCCACTCGGGTATTACAGAAAAACTCACCAGCCTGAACATAAACCCCTATGTCACGAGATGGGTTGCCAACTGGCTTACAGACAGAACTCACATGGTAAGAATAGCGGGCTCCAGGTCCGACTCTAAACCAGTCACAAGTGGTGTCCCGCAAGGCTCGGTCCTGGGACCCCTACTGTTCGGCATATACTTCTCAGAAGTACAGGCAAACACAGGAGGACTATGGCTAACCAAGTTCACCGATGACTGCAAACTGGGAGCCATAACTGACTCTCCAGCTGACATGGGCATCCTCCAAAAGGGCCTTACTGAGACGGACACCTGGTGTCAAAGTCATGGCCTCAAGCTAAATGCCAAAAAATGCATAGTCATCCCGTTTGGGAAAAAACAAAACACCCACGAATTATCACATAGGTGGCAGCCCCCTTAATACAGAAGAGGTAATAAGAGATCTGGGGACTCAGGTAGATAGTAATCTCTCCTTTGACAATCATATTGCCAAAGTAGTTAGGAAATCCTTCTATGTGGCCCATCTAATTACTAAAGGGTTTGCATCTAGAAATAAAGAGGTTATAGTGCCCCTCTACTCATCACTCATTAGACCCATCATAGAGTATGAACACAAATCACTGGAACCACCACGATGAGTAAAACGATGATTTAATAAAAAGGAGAACAAGCGCTTTCACGCACCCAAACAAGTGCGCTTCATCAGGTTGTAATGTACAAAATTGATTCAACTACTTATATAGTAGCAAACGCCCCAATTAACAACTAATAATTGCAAAACAAGCAATTCATAATTACTCAGCGAGACCTGAGTGCATTTAAAATGATCGCGTTTGAGTAAACATAACATACAAAAAACAAATATGACATCACAAAATATTATTTAAATCAATAGTTAAAATAAACTAACTATATAGTTAGCATGTAAAAAATATTTTCTAAAAAACCAATTCAGATATAAGTAGAAGAAGCACTCACTATTGCTTATTTCATAAGCCTTAAACTTACTAACACTTCTAAAATGATAAGCCCAATTCAAAGCAAAGTGGAGAAGGGAAATACAAGAAGTATACCCACATCGTAGCCTAGTAATGGAGCCATCTATCCCTAATATATTAAAGTCTAATCCTCATCATAAAGAACAGAAGCAACATAGTTAATGTATTTCTCAAAATGTGAAAATAATAAGTGTATGTATCCCTGGCATGAAGGCCACATCAAAGGTGCACGTTTGGGAATCAAAACCCAAAAAATTTAAACCAAGGTGCGGAAAAAAGGAAAGAAAAAGGGGGAAAAAACTAAGGAGAGGGGGGGGAGGGGAAGGAGAGGGGGAAAGGGAAGGAGGGGGGGGGGAAGGAAAGAGGGATGAAAAAATGAATGGAAAAGGGTGCATCAACAAGATCACCCAATTAACAACAAAGGTGTAGAGCTAGTGTTAGATATCACCTTCAGACTAAAAGCCATAAGTACCATAACCAATGAAACCCCCTTCAGATCACATAACCCAGGGGTTCCTTTGAGGAAGGGTGAAACCGTGGGGGCAAAACGGTTGATCACAGGAGTGCTGGTCTAATGCTAACGGCCGAATTAAGGCCAGGCTCAACATGTGCTCTAAGGGTTAGAATCCATTTGAGCTCATTTAGCTCAAGGGTTCCTAATGCATCACCTTCCCTCCTGTTTGGATATAAGATCTGTAACACTCTAAACTTAAACACGTGCTTTGGAAACAATTGACAATGTCTAGCTAGGACATTGTTGGTGTTAGCCTTCCTTATATCATATACGTGGTTATAGACCCGATCCTTGAGTCTACGTGTCGTCATCCCCACATAATAGGCTTCACAACCTTCACAGGTTGCCAAATACACCACATTGGAGGTGTCACATGTGGCATAAAAATTCGGTCTGAACAGCGTATTTAGCTCTGCATTCTCATACTTTTGGTCAATGGTAATGAACTTACAGATACAACACTTTCTACAGGGAAAGGTTCCCTGTTTTATATTCATTCTTATATCGGTGGATACAATCTTAACTTTTTCTTTACACAACAACCTTTTCAGATTTAAACAGTTGCTGTATCTAAAAATAGGTCTCTCCCCTACAAAATGTAATAAATCTCTGTTCATACTGAGCAACTTCCAATTCTTACATAATATGTCCTTAATATATTTTACATCGTTAGTATATTTAAGGTCATATTGCACCTTGTTCTTAGTAGCCCTAGTTGAGCAACTATAAGAGTAACTTTCTGTCTCCAACCCCTTGGTGGGGACAGCATGGTTAGTATGGCTCATAGCTAATTGAGTAGGGTAGCCTCTATCCACAAAGCATTTGGCCTGAAATTCTAATAAGGAGTCTCTATCCCCAGCATTGTTACATAACCTGATAATCCTGGCCATCTGATTTTTTATTACATTAGGAAAGATATATCTCGGATGCATACTTTCATAATGAAGTATGCCATTCCTCCAACAGGGTTTTCTATACAGTGAGGTTATAATTTCATTCGTTACACTCTTAGTAATGGTAACATCGAGATAGTTAACATTGGTGAAGGAATACTCATATGTGAATTCCAAAAAGGACGTGGTTGACCCCATATATTTAACAAGGTCATCCAGGGATTCGTAGCTACCATTCCAAAAGAGGAATATATCATCAACGAATCGCCTGTATAGAATAACATTTTTTATAAACCTCTCATCTCCAAAAATGTACATCTTTTCCCACTGATGGATCACTAGATTAGCATAGGCATTAGCACATGGGGTGCCCATGGCTACTCCCCATGTTTGCCAAAATGTTCTATCTTGAAACATAAAGATGTTGTTATTTAATATTAGGTCTAGCAGGGTACAGATGGTCAGTTGGTCATTATTATTCAAACTGGCACATTGAGATAGGTAACTCCTAGTTGCCTCAATGCCAAACTCATTTGGTATACATGTAAATAGACTCTTTATGTCCATCGTGACCATCAAGGTATCAGGCTTTAGGCTATCAAGCAAGGAAGAAGCCTTCAGGTCCTCCAGTAACGTAACTGAGTTCTTTAGTATAGTGGGTATAGCCCCCACCAATGGGCCTAGTTTGGATTGTACATATTGTGAAATATGTTCAGTAACCCAAAGTTTCCCAGATACAATGGGTCGAAGGGGCGGGGGATAAACCCCTTTATGTACCTTAGGGAGCCCTTTAATTATAGGAATCAAAGGTGCCTCAATGACTAAATATTCGTACAAACTTTTATCAATGCATCTAGACATTAGAAAATCATACAAGGTGTCATGTACATTTCTGATAATTGAAGTCACTTCGTTCTTAGAAATATGGGAATAGGCCACATTATCATCTAACATCTCATTCATTAAACAGTTATAAAATTCAGCATCCATAATTGCAACACCCCCTCCTTTATCAACTGGTCTAAAAACCAAATTTTCATCATTGCATAAGGAGTCAAGGCTATGTCTCTGACCCAGTTTGGCTTTGTTAAGGGCAGATCATGTCTACTAAACCTGGTGGACTTCTTCGAGACAGTCACCAAGGCCATAGACGAGGGAAAGGTGGTTCACACAGCCTACCTTGACCTCACCAAGGCTTTCGACACCATTCCCCACTCGGGTATTACAGAAAAACTCACCAGCCTGAACATAAACCCCTATGTCACGAGATGGGTTGCCAACTGGCTTACAGACAGAACTCACATGGTAAGAATAGCGGGCTCCAGGTCCGACTCTAAACCAGTCACAAGTGGTGTCCCGCAAGGCTCGGTCCTGGGACCCCTACTGTTCGGCATATACTTCTCAGAAGTACAGGCAAACACAGGAGGACTATGGCTAACCAAGTTCACCGATGACTGCAAACTGGGAGCCATAACTGACTCTCCAGCTGACATGGGCATCCTCCAAAAGGGCCTTACTGAGACGGACACCTGGTGTCAAAGTCATGGCCTCAAGCTAAATGCCAAAAATGCATAGTCATCCCGTTTGGGAAAAACAAAACACCCACGAATTATCACATAGGTGGCAGCCCCCTTAATACAGAAGAGGTAATAAGAGATCTGGGGACTCAGGTAGATAGTAATCTCTCCTTTGACAATCATATTGCCAAAGTAGTTAGGAAATCCTTCTATGTGGCCCATCTAATTACTAAAGGGTTTGCATCTAGAAATAAAGAGGTTATAGTGCCCCTCTACTCATCACTCATTAGACCCATCATAGAGTACAATGCCCCATTTGGGATATACCTCACAAGACACTTCCAACAGCCTGGAAAGACCACAAAAGCACCTCACCAAGAGGATTACTGGTCTCAAACATATGTCCTACGCAGCCCGACTGAAAAAACTCCGGCTGTACTCAGTGGCATATTGCTTACTCAGAGGTGATCTCTGCCTGACTTACAAAGCCATGTGCAACTCATAATTGATGGACATGCTCCACCTAAAGAAATCCAAGTCACTGCGTGCCACACGCTCTAGTGAGCTAAACCTTGCCACAACAATAAATAGAACATGCTGAAGGGATAGATTCCTGTCACAGAGACTCCCCATGCTTTGGAACAAAATTCCAAATTACATCAGGCAGAGCCCCTCACTAACACTCTTCAAGAGAAACCTTGACGAGTGGATGGGTAACACAAAATACACCCCTGGTATCACTTCAATGGCTCTGCTTGACAGAAGATCAGTTAATTAATCAATGGGGCGGCGAAAGCTGACACACTCTGGCTGGGCTTATAAATGCCCTCGGGCAGATAGCCTAGTACCTACCTATGAACCTATGTCCAGTGGGCCATTGCCCATCTATAGCATCTCTCATGGACTAACCCTCCAGACAGATCAAGGGGAAATAGCTGCTACATGTGGTGCTGGCTGAGGATACAAAGGGATCACAGCAAGGCTGGCCTCAGTAGCTGAACATCTGCTGAGCGACTGTTGTACTGAAAGACCAGTGATGAAGCATCTTTAAGGAATCAGACTTTTACCATGCCCTCCAGGTGGTCAATCTATCAAACAGTTGGCAGGAGTGATCATCCAGAAGTTAAGGGGTACAGAAAGATAAGCCTCAAAAAACACCTTGTCTTAAAAATGGGGTTGGTTAGCCATGATCCCCTCTGTCTCATCAATTCCAAGATTTTGCCAAGGCAGCATCATCTTGGAGGAGATGGAAGAACCCCCTCGATCATCCAAGTCAGTGTCAGAAATCAGCAACTCTGTAGGGAAGTTTATGTGTCTTCTCTTGCACGTCCTCTTTCTAGAGACATGAAGGGGGAGAATATGAATACCCAGACAACTCAGAATGAACCTTTTCAAGTTGCTTGACATTCACTGTTCTACTCTGACTCAGAAATGTCTGATGATTGGGCTGAGACATTGATTACTGGGTGTCCTGGGCTGGATCTGACATCATTAGTAGCTGTGCAGGTGCTCTCAGGGGAGGATCAGTCAATCATCTTCTTCACCACATCAAATGCTAACCTCAGAACTGCTGGCAGCAGAGAACCCAGGCCAAGAGCTGTGTTTGATCTCACCAAAATTGACATCAGCAGCACAAAGGAGGGAAACTCTCATACCAACAACCCAAAGGGCTTTGAGGAGGAGACTGGTCCTGTTATATCAAAGGCAGAGGTTAGCAACACCAAAAAGAAGTTCCAAGTTACTTGGTGCCAAACACAGTAATGAAGACCTGAGTTGAGCAGTTGGTCCTGAGATTCAGTCAATGTAGAAGGCCTCAGCTTTGAGTGAATCAGATGTGTGAGAAACGATCCTGAGGTAAGGATACCAGCTGGCACCAGACACACAGGCTTCAGATGACGTATTGCCACTGAAACCACCTTTGTTGAAACAAGGACCAGGGAAGCAGAAAGTATGAGTGATAAAGGGCCAATTCAATATGTCCTTGATACTGACGGGAAGCAAGGGGGAGGGGGGAGACACCCATCCTGAATATGTGCTTTCAAAAAGGCCCTCATCATGCGGTCTCAATCTGCATTGGTGGTGCTTCTGAAGGACCTGACAGACTGGAGGGAAAAGATGGATGGTGGCCTGGAGATAAATTGAGGCAACTCCCTCTTAGATGTGTGTCTGCTGATAGAAGGCTTTGGAGACTTGTCTCTGATCAGTATTATTTCCAACAGAGGTAGAGCCTATGGATAAGACTCCTGCATTATAATAGTAGGCTGATTTGGCTACAGTCTCTGCACTTTTAGGAATGAAGGTGGGTTGACATCATCATCTTTTGCTCTTCTGGAGTCAATGTCATTTTATTTTTGTTTGTCCTACTTCTTTTGGGGTTTCTCTGCACAAAGGACTGCCTTGCATATTGAGCAATCTGCGGAAAGGTGTTCAAGCCCGGGAACACCACAAAGAGGTCATAAGTGTCTTAGAGCAGAATTTTGCAGCCACATTTTCCTACTGTACTTCTACTACTAGACAAATATCAAATGAAAAAACACTAAACCATAAGGCAATAAACAGACACACTACAACCAGGAGTCAAGCAAGTTAGCAAAGCAGATAACAATAAAGTGAAAGAAAAATATTTTTTTTTAGCCAAAAAGAGACACTAGGCTTCCTGACAAAGTGACACAAGGAAAGAAAAAAGTTAGACAACTAAATTTAGCCAATGTAAGGCAAAAAAATGAATAATATGAATAATATACTAGAAAAAAATAATACTATACTAGTTAAAGGAGCTCAAAAATAGAAACTCCCTTCGGTAAATGAGCCTATAAAAAGAAAAAAAAAAAGTGTAATAGTGGAGCACTTAGCTGTGGGCACTGAAGATCAGTCTGAACACTGAAAGCAGCAAAATAAATCTGAAGACTATTAGTCTATAGGGAAAGTATGGGA
Source organism: Protopterus annectens (assembly GCF_019279795.1). NCBI lineage: Eukaryota > Metazoa > Chordata > Ceratodontiformes > Protopteridae > Protopterus > Protopterus annectens. The sequence goes on along the minus strand of NC_056729.1, from coordinate 544,362,427 downwards.
GGGGGAAAATCTTAAAAGAGCTTGCAGATCCAACAGGCAGCTCGATATCCATGAATTGGATCAGATGGACAAGATGAATAGGATCCATCCAATTACATTTTTGGTTAAGCCTAAATGAAGGAAGACTGTTGTAATTCAGAATAAAGACACTTTCCTTGTATTCCAATAGCTTCTTTTTTCAGAGTTTACCTCTTTTCATAGTCGAAACAGCCTGTTCTAAAATGCATACTTCCAAGTTCTCTAAGTTATTAACATGTTTTTCATTAAAATGCACTGCTACTGGATTAGCTCTGTTTTCTTACATCTCTCAAATATTGTTATATCACTTTCACAAGATAAGTTAAAATTCCTTATGAGCATATCACCAAGGGTCCTACCCTATATTATTATAACATAGATACTCTATTTATCAGCATTTGTTTACCAGATTAGTCTGACTGGGCCTAAAGGTTCGTAGGTGTATACTAGGTTAACAACCACTAGGGCCCTTAAAAGCCTAGCCATGCAAATGAAATGTGACCTACAAATTTGATTTATATTTGATTTATGGGGGTGATTTACTGACTGACTGACTAACAAGACACTTTTTCAGCTGAGGCTTGGACAGAGAAGCTCCAGTACAATACAATTTACGATGAATTATTACACTTGTTGAGAGTTAAGAAACAATAAAGTCATGAAAAATAACAGTACAAAGTATAAAAGAAAGAAAGATGTATTTTATAATGCTGTACAATACAATTTAAAAACAATGCAATATGATGAAATTATGTGATAATATAACTACTGAATTACTTAAAACAGGACCATCTAATAACAAGCCTCACTGCCTTACACCTTGAATAATGAAGTAATGGGTAATCAGTGTGTGATAAAATTGTCCCTACCTTAAGCAGAATTAAGGGATAAAGATTTGAAATTAGGGATGGGTGTTATTTGTGCCACCAGATGTATTTGCAATTTATTTTATAAATAAAGGGGAGCTAAAAGAAGCCTTAAATGTAGGATACAAGAATATTTTAGGGGTATAATAAAAGTATTACATAGCTAATCCAACAGCAGAGCATATTAATGAAAAACATGTTAATAATTTTGAGAACTTGTAAATGCATGTTTCACAACAAGCTGCTTGAATTATGAAAGCGGGTTAATGTTTTGAAGCAGGAATGTAACTTTTTTTTTCATTTGTTAGTTGTGATTAATTAATTTAATTACTGGAGCTGATAATTAATATGTGTGTTTTGGTATGTGAGTTTATCCTCCCTGGAAGGCAGCAGCTAAGATGCCAGGGGAATAAAGCATAGTGTGCTCCTGATGGAGCTTATTATTTAAGATGGCCTACTTTCAAAATTTGCAGTCTGTTATGAAGATTAAAGAATCATACATTTTAAACAACAACCAATGAACAACCTTATGCTTAATGTTTTCTTCACTGTCAGCAGGTACATGGAAACTGAATAGTTCTAGCCTACTGCAAAATTAATATTTGGTTTACAGGTGATCTTAATTTATGCCCCTTATAAACAATATTACCAGAAGTTCCAATTTCCAGCACTGAATTTTGGCAACACAGACTTCAGGGAGATATACTATAAATCTAAGTAGCTGACCTTTTTGGAGTCAGCATCTTAGAGTCCAACATGCTTCCCTGAGAATATGAATACTACTTGACTCCACTAGTAATTAGAGATACAAGCCAATAACGCAGACATGTGACTGGAACACTAGAGTTTCTAAACACTTTAAATGTAAGTTATGTACTCACCATAATAAAAGATTGGTTTCCATCCTTCCTCAATGTATGGGTCTTGGATCTGGCCACTTTAAAACGTTGGATCTGGTGCTTACCCCCACCCCCCAGAATCCAGAATCCCTGTGCAGAGAGTGAGCTATCTCAGACTGAATTTGCCTGACAAAAAATACAAATTTAGAAATATAAAAGTGTTAGCAGCCAAAAAGCTATATGAGTCAAACACTGACAGTCTGTTAAAAGAGAGTAAAAGAGACAATGACGACCTCTAGGAGCCAAGGCAAGATCAGTTATAATCATCTTGGAGTGACAGCATGAGACAAACTGTACACAGAAAAGGGAAGGGGATGGTGGACAGGAAGTTCGGAAATGGACAATGCAAGTCCGTTCCTCAATGTATCGGACAGAGTCCCCAACTACTTTTTTACTTGGGCGGTTTTATGGAAGGATATTCCAGAGCACAGCTCAACCAGAGGAGGCTCTAGACTGGACTGCATATCCAATTTATAGTGTGAGATGAGGGTATGTACCTTGCTTGGACCATGTAGCTGCAGCACAAATATCATCAACTGGTACATTAGAAAAGAAGGCTGTAGACAAAGCCACAGATCTAGTGGAATGAGCTTTTGGGATTGAAGGAAGTGACACACCTATTTCTTGGTAGACAAACAAATGATATGCACTATGGCAACCAGTGCGAGAGGGTGACTTTGGATACTGCTTTTCCTAATTCAGCAGTAGAAATGGATACAAACAATTAGCCAGATATTCTGAAAGGTTTTGTCCAATGTAAGTAAAAACATAACTGATGATGCACATCTAGCAAATGTAATGTATATTCACTCTTGTGTGAAAAATTTGGAAGGAACACTAGAAGATTAATGGACTGATTGATAGATGATTCAGAAGCCACCTTAGGAAGAAAGGAGGGAGCTGGTTTTCAGAGACAGTCTATCCTTGTGAAAAAATAGGTAAGGAGGTTTAGAGGACAAGGTGTGCAGCTCAGAAACTCTACTAATAGAAGTGATAGCAACAAGGATTAGGCTTCCATGATAAAAACGTTCAATCAACTCTAGCAGTAGGTTTGAATGGGGGATCAGTCAATGCTTGTAGTTAAATAGTAATGTTCATGGGAGGAACTGGGTATCCAAGTGGTGGGAGTAATATTGTAAGAAATACTATGGGCATGCTCTCACATGGAGAGCATATTGCAGCCACCTGAACTTTGATGGTGAAGTAACTAGCTCCATAATGGAAAAGATGAATGAGGAAGTCCAAATTTGCTGGAAGTGGAGCTACAAAAAGATCAATATTATTCGCAACCATCCAAATTTTCCTAGTACAGGGTTTCTAGGAAGAGGACAAAATGTGAACACCCGAAGATGAAAACCTGGACTGTTGAATTATCATTGGAATTGGAGAAACCATGCGGTCAGTTTGAGGGACTGAATGTTTGGATGAAGAGAGATGGTTGAGAAAGAAGATCTGGGTCCAAGTCTAGCATACAGGGAGGGTGAACTAAATGAGACCAGAGAAAGGAAAACCACACTAGTCGCGACCAATAAGGGGCTATTAGGATGAATGTGACTTTCATCGCAGATGCTTTCTGCAGAAACTTTGAAATTGGGGAGTCAGAGAAAAGGCATAAAGGATTTCTGGGGGCAAAGGAGTATTAGAACTTCCCTGGGTGACTTCTCCTTTTGGGGAATTAGAATGAAGAACTTGCTGCATTTGGTGTTGTGGGGAGAGGTGAAGAGGTCACAACAAGATTGAACCCAATGGCTGATAATCCACTGTGTTATAATGGATTGAGGGACCACTTGTGAGGGAGTAGAATAGTCCTAATCAACTTGTCAGCCAAGATATTGGATTTCCCTGGAATATGCATTGCTATCAGAAAGTGGCAAGATGATAAAATTTACTGCCGCGCTCTCATAGCCTCTCAACAAAATGGATAAGATCTGGATCCTCCTTATTTGTTAATGTATCAAATAATTACTGTGTTGTCTGTCTAGACAAAAATCACACCCATGGGGAGAGAGTCCTGAAAAGCCTGTAATACTAGAAGAACTGTTCTCATCTCCAATACACTGATATGAAGACCAGCCTCTGTTTTGGACCATGTGTCCTTGGACTGTCTTTCACAGATAATGCTCACCCATCTCAAATGGGAAGTGCCTGTGGTCATTGTGGCTTGGGGCAAAGGAAGAATGAAAGGATGTTCCTGTAAAACATAAGGAAATTATAGCCACCAGTGTATATGTGCTTTACAAATGTCCGTTAGTGACATTCAAAAGGACATGTGCTGTTTCCTGATAGACCACTGAACCACCAGAGTCGACTGAAGTACACACATGTGAAATCTGGCTAGGGGGACGAGTGTAATAGCTGCTGCCATGGAGCCCAGAAGGTGAAGAATTAGTTTCACTAGTGGCTTCTGGTGGGCTAAGACTTTCAGGGCTTGCTGGTGAAGTCATGTAACTCTTGCCTGTGAGAGCTTTGCTATCTGATGTTTAGTGTTCAGAAGTGCTCAGATGAACTCTAGTGACTGAACCGGGTGTGGCTTGGATTTTATTATATTCACTGTAATCCCCAAATCTGTACATAGTTGGAGTAAAGAGTATGTGGCTTGAACAAATAGATTACTGGTAGGGCAGTGATGAATCAGTAGTCCATATACAGGAATACTCAGAAACCCTGCTAAACTGTGATCATCTGGAATTGTATTTGCTTTACAAACTTGTTCAAATGGCTTAGGTCCAAAATTGACCTTAGATCCCCATTTTTCTTTGCCACTAAAAAGAATTCTGAGTAAATTATGGATCCTCTCTGATCAGAAAGGACCTCTTGGATGATCTGATTTCATAAAAGCTTCCCTATTTCTGAAGTGGCTGCTTCCCATTGTGGGGAGTGGAACATCAGGGAATTTCTTTTGGGCAAGGAGGAAGGATATGGAAGGGAAAGAAATAGCCTCTGGTAATGATCCTTTGTCCCCATTTGTCTAGAGTGATAGGTGGCCCAGATTGCTGCATGTAAGGATAAGCACTCCTTGATTATCTCCAGAGTGTGACAGTCAGGCAATGGTTCAAAAGGACTGGAAAGACTTCACTGAAAAAGGACCTCTGAACCCTGGTTTTGTGAGCCACCTCTGCCCCTTGGGCGACGTCCATTATAAAAGTTTCACTTTCTGCTTTGGGGAGCTATTCCTCCAGGGGTATCAAATGGAAAACCCTGGGATTTACAAAACCAAATTTCCTTTCCTCCCTTCTGGTTTCTGGAAAAGGTAATTTGACGTGTGGAAAATTTGATCCTTACAGCAGACATTGATCTATCATCTTTCTCACTTCTTAAGATAGTCCCCTTGCCCATGGGATCAAAAAAGTTAATCCATCATATGAGGTGTTGATAAAGGACAACTTGAAATATTCTGCAAAGTCAAATAACCCCATCCAGGCATGGCTTTTTATGTAAATATCTGTACTAGCTGCTCTAAATGCACCCTCTGTAGCATTAGAGATAAGGTGCATACAGGCAATGGATAAGGATTGTACAGTAGCTAACTGTAAATCAACAGATTTTCTCTGATCCGCAGACAAGGTCCCTGAGAGAGATTAGGTCATTTCCTTTGTCAAATCCCTCTGGAAATGAGCAATGTGTGCCAAGTAATTAAGCATTCTCGCCAAAAAGTAGGTGAGGTGTAAACACACTTCCCAAATCTGTCCAATGCATGTGATTCCCTATTTGTTGAATGGATAGAGGAACTTTCTACTGTAAGTTCCTTCTTCGTGGCTGCTGCCACTACCATGAAATCTACTGTGGGTTACTTGCTCCAGTAGGGACAGTCTTTGGAAGCAACGAGAAATGTGCTGGGTTTCTTGGGAATAGGCTCAGTTGTGTCTGGCTCCTTCTATGCCTGGGTGGAAATCAGGTCTACCATCTCATTGGTTGGGGTGGGGATTAGGGGGATCTTACACTACCTATGAACTAGATGGGGCAGAACAGAAAGTCTGAAGAAAACTGACTCTTCCAGAGAAGGCAGGTGGAAGGACCAACCCCTTTCTGTGTGACAGGTTTGAGAATCTTTCTGAATGAGACAACCTTAAGTGAGGATCAGGGAGAATCTTCTCCCTCATCAACATCACTGTCAATGACAGGGGATTCCTCAGAAGAATCCAAGTGCCTCCTTTTGCACTTGTGCTTCATGTGTATGTCTTCTGTGGGTTGTTCAGGAAAGGACTTAGAAGCTGGCATAGTCCCTCCCAGGAGAACTGACTCACGGCTCCCACAAACTGGCTGTTCTGAGGGGACAAGAAGAGTAGTCTGAGTATCCTCAGAATTCTTATGGGGAGGGCTAAATCTGATTCCAAAATGGTAGACTTCTCTCTATGATAAGAGAGTTCTCTCAAAAAAGCCTTTAATTCCAAGCTCAGCACAGATCTGGGGAGCCTCTCTGTAGAGGCTGAGACTCCCAAAGGTGGCTCAACCCCTGATTCCATTAGGCAGGGATTTGAGGCTGATGCCAGAGCAGAACTATTAAGAGATGAAGCTCCCAGAAACAGGAAAAGATCCGAAGACCTCAGATCTAATCCTACCCTATTAGAGTCTATGCCAACAGCTCAGCTACAAGACTCCAATGGGTCTGACAAGGTCGAAGCCGACCTTGTCAGAAAACTCATCAGAGTCAAGGAAGTATGAAATCTCAGCTCCGATGCAGAACTGCCTTGGTCAACAGTCAGATCCAAGGGTTCAAATCTGACAGGTCAGATCGGAGAATGAGCCATTAAAGAATGAGGGGAAGAAGTAATTGCTTTAGATGCAACAGCAACTAGACCCAGAGCCAGAAGGACCCCCAGTTGGATTTGGGTCAGAAGGACTCCCCTCATCATCTTGTCTACATCAGTTTCAGTAAGGCTCCAAGCAAACCTAGCTGACATAACAGAAGACGTAGAGTAGGGTGGTCTAGAGTGATAATGAGGTCTGTCTTGTAAGATTGGAGACTGCAGCCTAGGGTAGAAAAGATCTGGGGAGAATCTAGGAGGTGTACAGGATCCAATGCCTATAGGGTCCAAAAAGAGCATTGGCTCCAAAGGTCTAGAAATGTTAGGTGTCAGTGCTGATGAAGAAGGAGAGTAGGAAGAAAAATGAGCAGCAGACTTCCCCAATCCAGAAGGTTTTTTTTTTCCTGCAGAAGGCTGAAGGATCCCCTTCAAAATAAGTTTGTTTCTTCTTCCATTTGTGGCCCTTTGACCAAAAGCTTGGAGATGGAGCAGGAGATGCCCAGATGCAAAGGCCCCAAGCAGTATACACACACACTTGTGCTTTTGAATTTGGAAGCCTGTGTGAGCAAGCTTTGCACTTTTTAAAGCTTGAAGGTTTACCTGCCATCCTAAAGCATTTTTCACAGACTTAGATCCCAGTCTCAAGCTCCTCCCTCTACTTACAGTGCTCCATACCGTACTCACCTTCCACAGACAGAGTTTGCTGCTGAATCGTCTTATATGATAAAGACACCTAATAAACAGAAGGAAAAAAAAGGAAAACCAGAGTCTCAAAAAAGGGCACATAATGTTCATATAAACTCTATAGATCCTCTAGGAACTCCTAGGTTGGGGGATGGCTGGGATGGAATGTGAGGAAGAATGAAAATGGACAACACAGATGCCAAGTTATGGTAAGTACATAACTTATAAATCTGATGTTGTTCTTTTCATTCTTCCTCACTATTGGGTCAGAGACCCCAGCTACATAACTCTTGGATGGCCTCAAGGAAGGATATGCCGGAGCACTGTCGAACCAAACAAAGCCCTGATTCTGGAGACAATGTCCAATTTGTAATGTGTTATAAAGGTATGAGATTTTGACCAAGTGGCTGCTATGCAGATATCATCAATGGGGGCTCTACTGAAGAAAGCAACTGATGCAGCCACAGACTTAATAGAATGGGTTTTCGGAGAACAAGGCAATTTTAAACCATTTTTGGAATAAATCAGAGATATGCAGCCTGTAATCCATTTAGCTACCATAACCTTAGATAGTGCGAGGCCTAACCGGTTGGGAGAAAAGGACACAAACAACTGGTCAGATTTCCTGCACTGTTTCGTTCTGTGAAGATAAAAACATAATTGCTTGTGAACATCAAGAAAATGTAGCAAATAAATATTCGCTGTTACTGGAAAAATTTGGGATGAAAACTGGCAATTGTATGGATTGGTTGACATCAGATTCTGTAGCTACTTTAGACATAAAAGAGGGATTTGTACAAAGGGAAACTCTATCTTTATGAAAAATAATATACGGGGGCTTAGAAGAAAGTGCCTGAATTTCTGAAATTCTTTTAGCTAATGTGATGGCCACCAAAAAGATAGTTTTCCAAGAGAGGTATTTCATTTCATGATTGCCAGCTGATCCAAAGAGCTTCTGATTTAGGGCTTGGAGGATAAGCATGAGATCCCATGGAGGAGACGGGTGTTTACTCAGGGGCCTAACAAAGAAAATTCCTTTCATGAAGGCTTTGCATAATCTAGACATGGACAGGGACCCTGAGGAATCTCTGGCATGAAAACTGGATATAGCTGCCAGTTGAAGCTTGACTGTAGAAAAACTAGCCCCCTCCTCAAAGAGTGAAGTAAGAAAAAGAAGGATGGCTGAGATTGTAGCTGAGAAAGGACCAATGTTTTCCTTGCTGGCCCAAATGGCAAATCTTTTCCATTTGCTTTTGTATGCCTTCTTAGTAGAAGCTTTCTGAGAAGCCAAGCCTATATTGCGAACAGGGGAAGAAAGCCTGGACCTTTTGATAATCATTGGAATTATAGAAACCAAGCGGTCAGTCTGAGAGTGGATAGATTCTGATGTAGGCCTTCTGATGGGTGAGACAGGAGGTCCTGTCTGGGTTCCAGTATCCAAGGAGGATATTTCAGGTGAGATCAGAGGAAGGTCAACCATATCTGATGAGGTCAGTGGGCTCACAGTGAAGTACCTGCTGCATTTGTTGTTTTGAGGGGATGCAAAAATTTCACAGGTCGGATAGCCCCAGTAGCTGAAAATCAAATTTGTTACTGACTGAGGGACCACTCATGAGGGATCAAAATGGACCTGCTGAGTTTGTCTGCAAGAAAGTTGGACTTCCCCTGTATGTGAGTGGCAAAATCGGTCTGAATATATCTCCCATTCCCAGACTCTCATGGCCTCTCTGCACAGAGGATATGATCGAGTTCCTCCTTGTTTGTTGATATACCAGACTACTGACATGTTGTCTGTATGAATTGCAATAGATCCTAGAGGGAGAATGTCCTGAAAGGCTTGCAACGTTAGCAGGACCACTCATCTCCAGAACATTGATATGTAATCTGGTCTCTATATGAGTCCACGTGCCTTGGACCACCTTTCCCTTGAAATGCCCCCCCCGTACTCTAGTTGGGAAGCATCCATGGTCACAGTGGCTGTGGGGGAAGGAAGTAGAAATGGCCTGCCAAAAAGAGTAATCCAAAACAGTCTGCCACAGTAGATGCCTCTTGAAATTGGTGTTAATTTGACAGGAACAGATAGAGGCTAATAAAGACTAGAACACTGAACAGCCAGGGTCCAATGAAGAGCTTACACAGAAAACTGTGTTAATGGGACAAGACTGATGGCAGCCGCCATCGATCCAAGAGCCTGAAGTATTAATCTCACCGGTGGAGACAGGAGGCCTAGAATAGTCTGTACTTGTTCTCCCAATGCTTGAATGCGATGGGGAGACAATGACGCTGTGAAGAAATTAGACACTGTCATCTGTGCTAGCATGCCTGGCTGAACATTTGTACATAATTTTAGATTGTCCTGTGTATTGTATGCCAGTTATGATATTGTAAATAAATTCTTACATGTTGATTTATGATCTGTTTGAACAGAATGTTTTAAAGACTTGTCCTTTTACATTTCAAACTGTGCATGTTTGTGACGAGAAGGCAAACTGTCTCAGATTCAGCTGATCAGCAAATAATGTCATCGGAATGTTGACAGTTACTGTGTGTTACTGTCAGAAGCTGAAAGACAGGAAGGAACTTTTAGAAAACAGCTGCTAGTTGAATTTAAAAATATGAAATGAAAATTAGAACTGGAACAGTTGACAGGCTGATCTATAAAACAGCCTGCTGAAGTCAGTTGACAGTTACAGTTGATCACAGATGTGCTGTGCAGTGGATACCCAAAAAAGGACTCACCAAGAACTGTAAGCCTGCTTTTGCTCTGTCGTAGTAATTTAGTTTAGATCAGGGACAGTGTTCTTTAGTAATACAGAAAATTATAACTAAGCTAGATCAGTTAAAGTTTTTCTGAATGTTGAATCTCTATCCTACAGTATTGCTTTCATTTTCCTGGTGACTGAATTTTGTTTGCTTATTGGGAATTATTGTTTTATATTTTTAATCATTTTGCTCAATATTAAATATTTTATTAACTTACATTGTGGCTAGACAATCAGTGCTTTTCATTAGTGATCTGAGAGTGCTTATACTTGCCTTGATAACTTCCCAGGCCACTCCAAAAGCCTGGGTGCTTAGGTCATTTCCTACTATTTGTTTTAATATTTAATTTTCATAACTGGATACCTCTTTAGAAGGACATGAAGACACTCTGATTGATGGCAGCATTACTGTATTATTTTAGGGAAGGGACACAGCTGGAAATCTATGTTAGGCTTTTCCAGTGTTTGGATGTGTGAGACTTAATTTATTTAAGTGTGAGTGTATCAGAGGTCTTAAACTGGGACACATTGCTCTGGTGTGTAATAAGGAGTTACATTATGGGTTGACAGAAGTATACAAATCTGTCCTAGGCTATAGAGCGTGTTCCTGTTGTGCTCTTGGAGAAAACTGTGAAATATTACTCCTGTTTAAGTGACAGTCTAACATGGGAGTCAGTATTAACTACTGAAGCTCCTTAGTTACTGATCCAGGATAGCAAGTGATGTCACACTATTTGGTGGCAGTTCAGTGGGATATTAACTGGATGTCACAGACACTACTTGATTTGTTGTGTCCAGAGGAACCCTGATAAAGTCTAATGTTTGTACTGTGGATGGACAAGATTTTACCAGATTTATAGTGATGCCCAGGGAACTGGATATCCAAAACAAATAATCCCTGGCTTGAATAAGTTGATGCCTGGTTGGGGCAGTTAGAAGTCAGTCGTCCAAATACAGAAACACTCAACATCCCTGCAGTCTGTGATGAGCTGCTACTACTGCCATATATTCAGTATACATCTGGGTGCTGTGATGAGTCCAAATGGCAGAAATCTGAATTGGTAGTAGCTGGCTCCCAGCCGAAAGCGCAGGTGACTTCTGGAGTGCCTGTCCATCTTAATGCAGTAGTACGCATCCTGCAAGTCTACATAGCACATCCACTCATCCATCTGCAGCAGCAGTAGGATGGACTGAACTGTGACCATCCAGAACTTTGACTTCTTTGCATACAGATTTAGGTTGCTTAGATCCAGGATTGGCCTCAGGTCTCCAGTTTTCTTTGGCACTAAAAAGAAGCAAGAGTAAGTTCAGAACTCTCTTTGTCCAGTTGGGACCTCTTGGATAACTCTTTTTTGCAGTAGTTTTTGGATTTCTGGTACTGCATACTCCCTCTGACTGGGTGGAACATTGGGGAGTTTCTTCTGTTTTTCTGGAGGTGGAAGGGAAAAGAGAATATAATAGCCTCTGGAAATTATGCTTAACTCCCAAGTATTTGTTGTTAACTTGGTCCAGGTGTTTGGGTGAAGCAAGAAACAAATCCTGACTGCCTCCTGAGTTCAGCAGTTGGCAGCACTTCAGGAGCACTAGTAGGGCTTGTCAGAGAAGGGTTCCCTGAAGCCCTGATTCTCTGGAACCCCTCTGCCTCTGGGGTGGTGTCTCCCATTGGAACCTCCTTCTCTGCCGCTGGAAGAAGAATCCCCATGCTGATCCTGAAAAGACCCTTGACATTTTGGAGCCAGGTTTTCTTACCTCCTTGTTGATTTCTTGAGAATGCCCATTGAGGGGTAGAAAACTTGATCTGCACAGCAGAGGGGGTCTTTTCTTCCTTCTCACTGCGGGTTAAAGTATTTTTGACCGATGGCCCAAACAAAGACAAGCCATCAAAGGGAGCATTCACAAAGGAAGCCCTGAAAGGTTCAGTGAAGTCACAAACCTCATCCAGCCATGTCTTCTAATAGCAGTATCTGAACTGGGTGCCTGTGAAGTGCCTTCTGCTGAATGGCAGATGAGCTTCATGGAGGAGTTAGACAGGGAAGAAAGAGTAGCCAATTGGGGAGATACTTTCTTGAAGTCCTCTACTGATATGGTCTCTGCTAGAGAGTCAGAAAGTAAAGTTCTTTGACTAGATCTCTCTGCACGTGAGTGAAATGTGCCAGATAATTTAACGCTGTCAGCGAGAAAGTAGCCGAGGTGGAAACACACTTATCAAATCTGTCAGCCACTCTGGACACCCTATTTTGCGGATGGACAGTTGAGCTCTGTTTGGCAAGTTCTTTTTTGGTAGCTGCTGCCACAACCATAGCATCTACTGGTATGGCCTTGGTCCAATGCAGACCATCCTGGGGGGATTTATTGGGACGTTTGGGTATTGGTTTGATGGTGTTCGGCTCCTTCCAGGCCCAGCAGGAGACTAATGAGGTCATCCACTGGGGGGGGGGGGTTCACCCAAGACATAGACGAGCTCATCCTGAAAACCTCCAAAAACAATGACTCTTCATAAGAAGGATTTTGGGCTTACCAGCCACCTCTTTGTTAAGGATCTCTAAAATGTCTCCGTAGGAGATGTATTCTGGTGGTGATCTTAGGGATCCCTCTCCCTCATCAAAGTCTATGTCTTTTATAGTAAGAAACTCCATAGGGGAGTCTATGTGCCTCCTTTTGCATGTCTTCTTGTGAGGGAACTCCTCTGTGGGATGTTCAAGGGAGGTGGCAGAAGAAGAGGGAATTTCCTCTAGAGGAATATCTTGGAGGCTTCTCGAGGAGATCCAATGAGGGATGATGGGAGGGATCAAAGATCTCAGAGATTGGATCTTTGTGAGAAGAGAAGACCTTTTCCAAAACCTTGCAGATCAATGGACCCGGAGAAAACTTCCTCACCCCCCTCAGAGCTAAAGCAATTGAGGAGAAAGGGGAGGGACAACTATGGATCTGAGGCGTCCAGGTAGAATTGGATGCAAGCAGTCAAATGGCAAAGCTCTGAAAGGAGGGGACAGCTTCGACAAGGTTGGAGCCAAACCCCTAACCCAGATCTGATGCTGACATCACAGATCTGAGACACATTCTGATCCGAAGATCTCAGAATAGAGCTAGTCAGGGTAACTGTCGGAGTCGAGGATGACAGCTTCCTTGAATCCAACACCAGCTCTCTCAACTGACCACGATCCTCGGGCTCTGAATTGAAAGGTTGGATTGTGGAAGGAGATTTGGCTTGGTAAACAGGAGTACTCTCAGATCCGAGATCGGATGGAGTAGGCAAAACCCCCATCTCAGTCTGGGCTCTGAGAAACCTCCAAATCATCCTGCTCATATCTAGTTCAGAGAGGCTCCTGCAGAATTTTAGGTGGTAAGGTTGGGGACACTGACCTAATAGACAAATGAGGAGTTTCGCTCCAGACTTTCAGACCCAAGGAACTAGGATTTGAGTAGGGAGCTGAATGTCTAGGAGATGGCTAGGCTAATGCACTGCCTGTTGAATTTAAGGAAAGTTTCGGATCCAGTAGAGCTGTGGCAGGTCTTGGACTCGATAACCTCTAATCCGTAGACTTCCATAATTTTGTAGGTGGCTCCATAGCAGCCCTCAAGGACTTGTGAGGATGCTTCTTGGTATCTGAAGAGCCAGGTAGAGACTTAGAGGGGGGCTGAGCCCCTAGCAAAGTGGAGGATGAAGAAGGCAAAAGTCCTTTTAGAATTATTTTTGTCTCTGCAGTTGACTATGGCCCTGGAATACTTCACGGATGTCACAAGCTGACCACAGATGCTGAGCACCCAAGCAGTACACACATTTAGGATTTTACACCCACATTCTTAGCAGCGCTTAAAACATGAATGTTTGTCTGACATCCTAGCGAACATGAAACAACCGGAAAGAGAAATACAAACACCACAAATATGGGAACCCCCATTTTTTTATACAATAACACATAGAGAGAAAAAAGGAGCTGTCTGCAAATGGACAAACAAACGATGTATATAGAGCAGCATTAAAGGCACCAAAAAACCCTAATGCCTGCAAAAACTCGTAGGAGGGGAGGTAGCGAAGTAGGAAAGAGAACAGAATATGATAATATGTCACTTATCTGACTAGCTGAAATATGAAAGAAGAGCTCTCAAACTTGAGACTGAAGAGCCATGTCTGCCAGTCTACAGTCTTGGTACACAAACTGATGGTGAAAACTGTACACAGAAGTCATGTACTTAATGTAATACTGGATCCTTTTCATCCTAGTCCATCCAATAATGCTTGTGGGAACCAAGCCACTTACTGGATTCAATCCAGTCTTTGCTAGTGCTCCATGCATCAAGCTCCTTCAAGAAAAACCCTCCAGTAATTTTCCTGTGCACTGTCTGCCCTCAGATCAGTTTTGCTAACTAACGGAGATAGTACCAGGGAAACATATTTCTATTTATAAACAGAAAAATGCAGAAGAGCTTCCGCCTGGCCTGCCAGGTCCTTAGGGAAATGTTTTGAAGAGGAAAGGAAGGAAGCATGTCGTATCAGATGGACTAGGATGAAAAGGATGCAGCACAGTAATAACTACATAACGCCTGTATCCTATTTTATCCAGTCAGTCTAATCCATCTTATACAATAGAATTCCAAGCTACATAAATTCCCAGGTGGCATCATGATAAGATACCGTTGAGAACTATATCACTAAAATATGCTTTGGACCTGGGAATTATATTCAGGTTGCAATGGTTGTCAAAGGTATATAACCTAGACCAAGTTGCTGTAGCACAAATTTCATCTACAATGGAGTTCTTGAAAAAGGTAGTAGAAAATGAGAAAGATTTTGTGGAATGAGCTTCTGATTTAGCAGGCAATGACTTGTTTCATGAGGAGTATGCTAAAGAAATGCAATCTGAAAGTCATATGGACAATATTATTTTGGAAACTTTATGAACCAGTTTAGATGGGGCAAAAGAGTGATCAACTGTGTATCTTTCCTTATTGTTTGTTCTATGGAAGTAAACTGTGAGTTGTGCATGCTCATTTAGCATATGCAACAGGTATTTTCCCTTGACAGAAACATTATGGAAGAAACAGATAAATGGATATGCTGGTTTAGATTTTTCTCTGAAGGCATATTTAGATAAAAGACATATTAGTTCTTAGAGATACTCATTCCACGTGGAAGAAAAAAACAAATATGGAGGAGTACAGAATAAAGATTGTAATTCTGAGATTCCCTTGGCTAATGTAATGGCTACCAAAAACAAAGTTTTCCAAGTCAGGAACTTTAGGCCTGCAGAAGAGGCTGTCTCAACGGGGGCTCTAGTTAGAGATTCTAGTACAAAATATAGGCCCCATAGGGGAGTGGGGTCTTTTACTAGAGGACACAGTGGAAATGTTCCTTTTAGGAAGACCTTACAGAGCTTATGTGATGCCAGAGAATGGCTATGAAAGCCATTATGAATTTTGAAAATGGATGAAAGATGCACTTTGACCATGGAATAACTAGATCCAGCCTCACATAAATCAGATAGCAACTGCAAGACCACCGGAATAAAAGCAGAATAGTGGTCTACACCTTGTTTAGCAGCCCATACCAAGAAATGTTTTCATTCATTTTTGCATACTTTATTGGTGGATTCCTTCTGTGATAAAGAGAAAATGCAACTATACTATGGGATAAGAAATGGTCCTTGACCACTAATAGAATTGGAGTAATCATGTAGTCAACTTAAGGTTCAGTAAGTCTGAGTGAGACTGTCTAAATGGATGAGAGAGTAAATATGGTAGAGGACCTAGAAACCATGGATGCTTAGATAGGTGAGGCCTGAGCAATTAAAAACAGATTTGCCTGGGTCAGAATAGAGCAATTAGGATTACTTTGGCTTTGCATTTCTCTACTTATTGTAGAAATCTGGTGATAAGGGGATAGATGGAAAGGAGTATAGTCCAGGGGGGAAGGGCACTGATGATTGTCTTCCTCGTTAGTATGGTGGTGAGTGTCCCACCTGTCACATGGGAGACTGGGGTTCAATTCAGTGATGGGAAGCAAGTAGCTTTGGTCTTGAAGTTCGCACAGAGGGTTAGGGCTCTGAAAAATCAGTTCCTGTGATACAGGGTTGGATTCCCTTAGATTTTTTTTTTTTGTGGATGGAATAATGGCTAAGGTATTTACCTTACAGGCACAAGGTGCAGGGTTTCATTCTCACATGGGGTGATTATCTGGGCTTAAAATGGCCCACAAGGACAGTTAGCCTAGTACTAATCTAGGCTAATTTTTCAGAGCTTTCTTGTGCCTGGCTTGGACACCTGTGATTAAAAGACTTGAATTGCTTCTAAAATCATCTGGCCTACAAAGCTGATATAAGTATATTTTATACTTGCTCTAACTGTTTCAGAGATATTAACACTTCTGAGCTGCATTTATTTATTTTGTTGAATTTAGCACTGTTTTTCAGCCTGCACGTTTTAAAGAAACTCCATCTGTTTGTTACTCTACTGCTCTTAGGTTGTTTTAACAATATTATGATATTTCCTAACCTCTTCTGATACTGCAAAATATGTTCTGAATGAGTCTGCCAAAATATTTCTAAGTTTTGCAAAGTTCGTGTGTGTTGTGAACATTTTTCAGGTTTAGTGAACTTATTTCCAAGGATTCCTGATTTTGCAGGAATTCTTACTTCTGTTGTAAAGAATCTGTTATGCACTTGAGCTCAAAGCCAGTTTGTTTTACATCTGAAGGGTTATTTGGCACTCTGGTGGGAGCATAGAGCTAAATTCAACCCACCCAAGGTGGGAACTACTGGTCGATAGCTTATTGTGTTTTTTTTTTCCTGTTTGGCTTGAGGGTTTAACTTTATAAAAGTCTTTCATCCTGTTCGTATAACAGCCTTACATTTTTGTAAAAATGCTCATTTATTCAGAGCTTCCTTGTGCCTGGCATAGACACCTGTGATTACAAGACTTGGATTACTTCTAAAACCATCTGGCCTACAAAGCTGATAAGTATATTTTGTGTACTTGCTCTAACTGTTTCAGTGATATTTAACACTTCTGTGCTGCATTTATTTATTTTGTTGAATTTATCACTGTTTTTCAGCATGGACTTGTTAAAGAAACTCCATCTGTTTGTTGCTGTACTGCTCTTAGGTTGTTTTAACAATATTATGGTATTTCCTAACCTCCTCTGATACTTCAAAAGCTGTCCTGAGTAAGTCTGCCAAATCATTTCTAAGTTTTGCAAAGTTTTTGTGAGTTGTGAACATTTCTCAGGGTTAATGAACTTATTCTTACTTCTGTTATGAAGCATTTGTTACTGGACTTGACCTTGAAGCCAGCTTGTTTCACGTTGGAAGGGATCTTTTGAACTCTGGTGGAAGCACAGAGCTGAATTCAACCCATCTAAGGTGGGAACTACTAGTTGATAGCTTACTGTGTTTTTATCTGATTGGCCTGAAGGTTTAACTTTATAAAAGTCTTTTATCCTGCTTGTATAATGCAAAAAGTGCTGTCAGTTTGTGCAGAGGGTAGTACCACTGCCAGTTATCTAACTTTATATTAATAAACACTCTCACTTTGACCTTTAAGTGACTCTCCTTTACTCCTTCCCATCCAGAAATTGTGTTTCCTTGCCTTACATAGCATAGCCTAGATTCAGACCATTTGAATGTAGACTGTTTGGTATCACTGTGCTCTTGGACCAGCCATCTTACTTTAATAAGGCCTCTCTGCACCCTTATGGCAGAAGTCTGTAGCTCAGGACCTATGAGTTGGGAATTGCTGGAGAAAGGCTCAGTTTGGGTCTTTCCTATTGGTAGTTGTGTTAAAACTGTTTAAATTTGCCTGTATATAAGCCTCACATTTGTGGGGGTTTGCACTCAGTTTACTGGAGCTGCTTAACAGTTGCTCTGTGTTTAGCAACTTTAGCCAGAGGTCTGGATTGTACAGGCACTGAAATCCAAGGCATCCACTAAAGAAAATGAAAAATAAGTATACTTTAATCCAGCACTGCATTTTGATAATGAAAAGTTATGTACCTACCATAACGTTCCATGTTAGTTGTCTTCTTCTCGCCTTCTTTCTTGCTGGATGGGTTCGGAGCCGACCTTCAGTTCCGACTCGGCCTATACTAAAGCTCGAAAGCTATTTTTACCGGCTCGAGGCTACCCTATATCCCACAATGCTAGGCGCTAACTACCCAGATCTCGTTTGATAGCTGAAACCATAGCAGTTCTGATCTCCAAAATAAGGAGAAGAGGAAACCTCACTCGTAAGTCACCTAGACCTATAGCTACCAGTAAAGATAGCCAAGGGGGCTTACACTGAGGCAGAAAGAAGATCCCCAAGGATCCTTAGGTCTGTCCAGGCTAGGGGGATGGGGGGTGGGATGCAAGAAAGAAGGCGAGAAGAAGACAACTAACATGGAATGTTATGGTAGGTACATAACTTCTCAATGTTAAGTTGTCAATCTCGCCTTCATTCTTGCTGGATGGGACCGTGTCCCTAGCACCTTCACCCTGGGTGGCTCATCGGAACAGACTGTTGAGAACGGTGGAACCAAAATTAGCCCGGCTTCGGGAGGCCATGTCTAATTTGTAATGAGAGATAAAGGTATGAGCAGAGGCCCATGTGGCTGCCGCACAAATGGAATCTATTGGTAATCTAGCCTGAAAAGCTATCGACGTGGCTAATGCTCTAGTTGAGTGAGCCCTGGGCCTTGACGGTAGCTTTTGGCATCTGAGGTCATAGATGAAAGTAATCACAGAGGCCAGCCATCTAGAAAGGGTTACTTTGGAAACTGGAATGCCTTTCTTCCCTGCTGCATATGATAGGAAGAGCTGCTCAGATTTCCTAGCTTGCTTGGTTCTATCCAGATAGTAACGGAGCTGACGACGAACATCCAGAAAATGCAGCTTTTGTTCCGCTCTGTTGGAGTAGTTGGGTAAGAAAACTGGGAGATCGATAGTCTGGTTTAGGTTCGCCTCAGAAGAAACCTTGGGTAAAAAGGACGGGTTAGTCCTGAGGGACACTCTGTCTTTATGGAAAACTAGATAAGGTGGACGAATGCAAAGGGCATGAAGTTCTAATACTCTTCTCGCAGATGTTATGGCGACTAGAAAAAGAGTCTTCCAAGAAAGCAACTTCAAGGAGCAGGAAGCCGCAGGTTCAAAGGGGGGAAGAATCAATGAAGTTAGAACCAAATTTAAGTCCCACTGCGGTGGGGGGGGGTCTCTGATTGGGGGCTTAAGCAAAAAGATACCTTTAAGAAAGGTTTTACAAAGCTTATGGGACATGATACTGGAGTCCGAAAAGCCTACATGAAAGTTCGAAATAGCCGCTAACTGTACTCTGATGGTGGAGGAAGAAGACCCTGAGTGAAACAGTTCGGCTAGGAAGTCTAGGACTGATTGGATAGGGACAGTAAAAGGATCCATATTTCTAGCTCCTGCCCAGAAGGAAAACCGCTTCCACTTGCTGGCATAAATCCTTCTGGTAGATGATTTCAGGGAAGCTATAAGTATGTCACGCACAGAATGGGAAATAAGGGAAAGCCTGGCTAGGGTTGGAATTGGAGCAACCAAGCTGTGAGGTTGAGAGATTGGAGGGAGTGGTGCAGCTGTCCCGACTGATGGGTCAAGAGATCTGGCACTGGGTCCAGATGCCAGGGCTGCCCCAAGAGGTAACGATGCAGGATCGGAAACCATATCTGTCAAGGCCAGTAAGGAGCAATGAGGATCATGGTGGCTCTCAAGGCGGTAGCTTTCTGAATCAATTGAGTGATTAATGGAAAGGGGGGAAAGGCATGCAGAAGTCCCCGGGGCCAATTGTGGACTAGAGCGCTCTGGGGGGGTGGCCGGGAAGAGGGAAGAGAGTGAAGAAGTCGTGGCACTTGCTGTTTTGAGGTGTTGCAAAAAGATCGCAGCAAGGTCGACCCCATTTCTGAAAAATTTCTTCCACTACTGCTTGTTTGAGAGACCACTCATGTGGCATGAGAATGGCTCTGCTCAACCTGTCCGCTATGATGTTGAACTTCCCGGGGATGTGCGTTGCTATCAGAAAACGCTGAGAGGAGATCACCCACTGCCAAAGTCTGAGTGCCTCTTGACATAAGGGATAGGACTTGGTTCCGCCCTGCTTGTTGATGTACCACACTACGGACATATTGTCCATCTGAACTGCAATAGTCCCGATGGGAAGAGAGTCCTGAAGGGCTTGCAATGCTAAAAGTACTGCTCTCATCTCCAAGACATTTATATGCAGGTGGCACTCGAAAGGTTGCCATGTGCCCTGGACCATCCTGCCCTGACAATGCCCCCCCCACCCGATCAGTGAGGCATCCGTTGTCACCGTGGCGACCGGGGGAGAAGGAACAAATGGTCTGCCCTGAAGGACTTGAGGGGAGACCATCCACCAAGAAAGGTGTTTCTTGCAAGACAGGGTTATTAAGATGTTGTGTGACATTGGAAGCTGTTGAAAGGACCACTGGGAAAAAAGCATCCAATGAAGGATCCGCATATGAAAGCGAGCTAGGGGAAGTAGAGTAATGGCTGCCGCCATGAGACCTAATACCTTCAGGACAAACCTGGCCTGGATTTTGTTGTTCTGAAGGAGGATGTGAACATGCCTGCGAATATCTAGAACTCTTTGCTCAGTTAGTTTTGCGGAGAGCCGGACTGTGTCCAAGGTGGCGCCTATGAAGGTAATAGACTGACAAGGCGACAAGGCAGAGTTTTTGAAATTTATGGAGATACCTAGCCCTTTGCAAGTATGAATGGTGTAATCTCTGGAGAGGGGAAGCTGATGCCTGGTGGTGGCAGTGAGGAGCCAGTCGTCTAGGTATGGAAACACCTGGAATCCTTGACACCTCAGATGAGCCGTAACCGCTGCCATGCATTTAGTGAACACTCGGGGGGCTGTAGTGAGGCCAAAGGGCAGGGCTCTGAACTGATAGTGACTGGCTCCCAGCCGGAAGTGAAGAAACCTCCTGGAGCGCCTGTGCATCTTGATGTGGTAGTACGCATCCTGTAGGTCTACTGAGCACATCCAATCGTCCTGACCCAGAAAGGGTAGAATGGACTGTAGCGTGACCATCTGGAACTTCGTTCTTCTTACAGACTTGTTTAGTCTGCTGAGATCCAATATTGGTCTCCAGTCCCCTGTCTTTTTTGGTACCAAAAAGAACTTGTGGAGTAGATTCCGGATCCTTGTTGGTCTGCTGGGACTGGCTGGATGGCTCTTTTTTTTAGCAGTTTTGATATTTCTAGTACTGCTTGTTCCCTTAGACTGGGTGGAACGTCTGGGAGGGGTCCTTTTTGCTGAGTTGGGGTGTGGATAAAAGGAATTTTGTAACCCTCGGATATAATCGACCGTACCCATTTGTCTTGGGTGAGTGAAAGCCAAGTTTCTGGGTACAGTGATAACCTTCCCCCGACTGCCTCCGAAGGCGGACAGTCGGGCAGGTTCTCAGGGATGCTGGAAGGGTTTGTCAGAAAGAGACTCTCTGCTACCCTGATTTTGCGGACCTCCTCTGCCTCTAGGGTGGCGTCTATTATTGTTCCCCCCCCCGCCTCTAGAGGGGAACTGACCTCTTGCGTCAGGCGCGACCTTTTGTGGTTTACAGAACCACATTTTCCCACCCTTCTGACCCTTAGGATATGGTCTAGACGGGGTGGAAAAACGGACTCCCACGGCAGAGAGAGTCTTGCCTTCTTGCTCGCATCGGGTCAAAGTATCCTTCACCTGAGGTCCAAACAAAGCTGAACCGTCAAAGGGGGATTTAGTGAAGGATGCCTTGAAGGGGTCTGCAAAGTTACAAAGCTGCATCCACGCGTGACGCCATAAGGCCATGCCTGTGCCTGCAGCCCTACTCACCCCATCGGCCGCATAGGAAATAAACCGCATGGAGGAGTTGACAATGGAATTCAGGGTTGCCAGCTGGGAGTTGATTTTGTCCTGAGACCCCGCAGCTGTTGGATCCTGTAGGACCTCACCCACTTCTTTGAGCATGTCTCTTTGAAGGTGGGTGAAGTGGCACAGATAATTCAGCGACCGCATTACAAAGGTCGCTGAAGAAAACATCCGCTTGCCGTACCTATCCATAGTCCTAGACTCCTTGTTAGGATGATGGACAGGTACTGAAGGATCAGTTAGTTCCTTCTTAGTGGCTGCAGCCACCACCATGGCATCAATCGGGACACCATTGGCTAAAAACTGTTTGTCTGAAGGAGCTGTTATGACATTTGAAGGCCTCCGTGGGGTAGGTTCCATCGTATCAGGGGCCGTCCACGCCTTTCGAGCCACCACTTCCATGAGGGGGTCAAAGGGCGGAGACACCCAGGAGGTGGAAGAGCGAGAGCCAAACGCCTCTAGGTAAACCGACTTGTCCTCGGAAGGATTAAGGGTAGACCAGTTCCCCCTCTGCTTAAGGATCTCAAGGATGTCTGAAAAGGAGACATCCACAGAGGGGGACCGTGGGGACCCTTCCGACTCATCCAAGTCGGTATCCGATGTAATGGACTCAGGGGAGTCCACATGCTTCCTCTCACATTTCCTCTTCCGAGGGGGTTCCCCTGATGGATCAGGGGAAACCTCGGAAGAGGAGGATATTCCCAATGGGGAAACCTGAGGCCTTGCATCTCTACGGTCAGGAATGAGAGGGTGGGTAGAGACCACAGCATGCACTACAGAGGGAGGAGCTGAGGGAGCTGACCTTGGAGCAGGCACAGGGGCCAGCACACTCCTCATGACTTCGAAGGCGCCCCTATCAGGCAGGGTAGAAGGTCCCCGCTCCAAAGAGATAAGGACCGCTCCCAGCACCGAGAGGGACGGCTCCGAAGCCGATGTTGGGGCTGAACTTAACAGCGCCGAAGCTCCGAGAGGGAGAACGGGGTCGGACAAGGGTCCGATGCCAATCGCCCCCTCAGAGTCGACGAGGAAGTCCATGCGCCCGGATCCCTCCAAGGACGGGACCATGGAAGAGACCAGAGCCGACTACGGAGCCGAAAGGTGAGGTATCGGCTCCGACGTGTCGAAGGCCACGGCTCCCACAAGCTCCGGCTCCAAACTCAGGGGAAGAGTCGGAGGAGGAATCAAAGATGGGGTGGGAATAGCCACTGTCCGTTGAGAAGGGCTATGGAGCATCTGGGCTGGTGCCTGAGACTTAAGAAGTCTACTAACCACCCTCTCGAGGTCATGGTCCGAGAGCCTGAAAGACCTAGAGGAATGGGTTTGATGGCTCTGCTCCAAGAGTAAGGGAGACCTTGGAGCCGAGTGAACAGATTCCAAGGACGGAGACCTGGACCGTTTACGGCTGGCAGATGGCACCGACACAACTATCGGCGCCGACTGAGTCCTAGAAACATCGGCTCCGGCTCGAGCCGATGTAGAAGACTGAGTTTGAGAAACGTCGACTCCAGCCGGAGCCGATGAAGAAGACTGTGTCTTAGAAACATCGGCTCCAGTCGGAGCCTATGTAGAAGCAGTCAAAGCACCCCCAGTCAAAGGCTCTGAACACGGAGCCGACGGCTTGGATGGCTTCGAAGGCTTCCCCGACGATGACTTGGTCGGGGAACCTTCAGGCTTTAATAAGCCCCTCAAAATTAACTTATTTCCTTGTTGCTGCAGGACTCTTGGACTGAACGCATGACAGACAGAACAAGAGTCCTGCAGGTGCAGAGGGCCCAGGCAATAAACACAAGAAGTGTGACCATCTGTCAGCGACATTTTCTGACAGCACGAGTCACACTTCTTGAAGCCTGAGACCCTGGTGTCTTTAGACATCCAAAAAAAGGACAAAAATACACACACACACACACACACACACACACACACACACACACACACACACACACACACACAGACACCCCTTAACACAAACTAAGTCAGTCACACAACAATTTAACCTGACAATTTAAAGAAAAGGGGAATGGGCCCAAAGGCCTAACTTTTTAACCAAACAAGGGGTTAGGAATTTAAGGGATTAAGGGGGACCGGAAGGAAGTTTAGCTAAGAAGGGAAGCTAATGGGATGGTCGCTAACAAAAAACTAACTGAAAAACTGACTAAAAAAGAGAAATTTAAGAATTATAAAATCCAACCTACAGAGCCGGTAAGAAACGCACCTCGCAGCTGTAAGCGGCAAACAAGATCTGGGTAGTTAGCGCCTAGCATTGTGGGATATAGGGTAGCCTCGAGCTGGTAAAAATAGCTTTCGAGCTTTAGTCTAGGCTGAGTCGGAGCCGAAGGTTTACATGTCTTCCCTGTGGTCACGTGGGTTTCCTCCGGGTACTCCAGTTTCCTCCCACATCCCAAAGACATGCTGTAGGTGGATTGGGCACTCTAAATTGGCCCTAGGTGTGAGTGCGGGTGTGCCTTCTGTGCAAGGTTGGGTGCCGGGCTGGCAACTCGACACTGTAAAACTCCACTGCCAGTCATGAGCAGACAAGTGATCCGCTGTGGCGACCCCTAACCGGGAAAAGCCGAAAGAAGAAGATGTTTCATTTTTGCTGTTTGTGAAAAAGTCCAGCCAGCCCACTTTCTTCCCAAATACCACATTCAGAAAAATGTTTTCTCAATGGACGGCAGTTTCCCATCATTTCTCCTGCCAGCTTGACTGATATGGGCATCTTGAGGTAATGTAGCAATTGCTTCATGTATACTGACTACTATTTACTCCTAAAGCAAACTAACACCCTATATGAGATATACAAATACACTGTGGAACTGGAGTTAATTCTCTCATGTAAAAACAAACTAGACATCAAACAGGTTGCCAGCACACATGCTTCACCTCTGACACATACCTCATCTCTCACACAAAATAAGGTCAAAACACAAAAACCCACATACATGGAGGTACTCACTAAAAGTCTACCAGAAGAACAGAGACCTCCCAAACGCATACCACACACACTCACCACTAAGCATAAATAAACCTCTACACATATCAACACACGCACATCCATGTCTCAACAAATAAGCCCCTAAGGCAAAACACATCAAATGTCTTGGTTATAGGGGACTCCAAAATGAGACACTCAAATGTCCCCCCTCACCAGACTGGACAAGAAGAAGGTCAGGATCAGCCTATCAGGTGACAGGAGCCAAAAATCACGCATGCACTCAAGACACTCAACAACAAGTACTGTTATGACTCTGTTATAGTCCATGCTGGAGTGAATGACTTGAGACGTACTTCTCCCGATTGTATGAAGACACACATGATGGAACTCTCTGATTATGTGTCCCAGATAGGTACGTCCTTAGCCCTAAGCAGTATCCTACCCTCACCCAGGATGATGCCACAATATCAACAAAAAATTATTGACTTCAACAATTGGCACAACTTCTGGTGTCAGTCCAGGGGGATGCAGTATCTGTCAGCCTGGGAGGATATGGTAGACAGCCCTCACTGCTTTGCTAGAGATGGTCTGCACCTGTCCCCCTTAGGTTTTCGGACACTGGCAAAAGCCCTTGCTTCCCCTATAATGCCTTTTTTAAGCAATGTCAAAACAACAAATTTTCCAATGTAGCAAAATCTAATTGAGACAAACTCAGGGTCGTGCTGCTTAATGCTAGGAGATTAAACATGAAACTGCACCCCTGGAAGCATTCCTCACCTTGGAGGATGCTGACATCTGTGCAGTTACCGAAACATGGTTCAAGGCTGCTGAGATCACCCTGGCCGTGCAAGGCTACAATATCTTCCACACATTCAAACCTCAAACTGAGCGTGAAGGAACCAAAGGTGGAGGTGTATCCATCTTCACTAAAACCAAATACACTTCAAGACTGGTCAAACAGTATGACTCTCTCAAACTATTCCACGTCCAATTAATTATTGAGAAAGTACCATACCTCACCATTGCTAGCTATAGATCCCACACCATGAACCAGGATAAGCACACCACTTACCTTGATTTACTGGAATGCCTCGCCATATAGTCCAACACCTCAGTCAAGGTTGATTACAATTATTCTTCCATAGACTGGGGGACATACATAAGCAAAAACATGCTCATCCAGAGGTCCCTGGACTTTGTTAACACAGATGCTTTGGAACAGAGTCTGCACCCCCACTAGGGATTCTAATATTCTGGACATAGTACTGGACAACATGAGGAGGGGGGTCACTGTACTTCCCTATGAGTGACGCCCTTCCTGATTAGGTTCAACTACAAATCAGTCTTGTTTGAAGTAACTACTGGAACAAACACCCTCACAGGAACAAACATTAGAAAAAACTTCACCAAAAATGACTACAGCATACTAAGCAATGGTATAAAAAGCTTCATACCACCCACAATCGCAGACAACAGTGATCACTCTCCAGAAGTATATGCAAATGCCCTGTACAAACACTTTAAGGGAATGCACAGACTCTGCTGTACCTGTTGTTGTTGTATCTTTCGGCTTTTCCCGGTTAGGGGTCACCACAGCGGAACTCCGATCCGCTAATGATTGGCAGTAGATTTTTACGTGCCGAGTTGCCAGCTCTGACGCACAACCTTCAACGAAGGTACTGTTAGAAAAATATGTATTAATGTGTGTATAAGCAATATGCTTAGTGCATTTAGAGCTTGAAAAGGGTTAACACATTTATTCTATTTCATACTGCATAAATCTGTACAAACTGCAGTTGCTTTCTGACCTTGTATTGTTAGCTAAAATCTTGCTTGTGCCTTGGAAATTTACTGAGAAGCAGGTGATTTCTGCTTGCGTTAGGAAAATAATGAATAGAACAATACTACTTGTATGAAACTTAGATAAGATGTTCCGCTGTGCTGTGAGAAAATACACAGCTGTAGAAGTTACAGATAATTAGTACAAAGCCTGCTTGAAAATATGAACCGCAATCAGCATTTGCTTGTATCTGAGTTAGAAGAGTACCTTGAAATGTAACACTGTACAATAGATGCTTGTAAACGGATTAATGGTCACCAAGGCCAGATTGTTTTTCTCAAAAATTTCTCACAAATCTAGTCATGTCAGCAGAAAATCTGAGCAACATCTGCTGTAGAACAATGCTAAAAGTTGTGTTTGATTACGTCAGCTTAGAAGGCCATGTCTTGTAAAATAGTATAAGAATAAGCATACTTCCTGTTAGGAGTTAGACAAATCCTTGTATTTGCATGTTTTTGTCTCCTTGCGGCAAGTCAATTAAAAGTGCCTTAACTGAACCTTACGTGTATTGGTCTTTGAAGTTTTTTCCTTTGACAGATTGGTCCTTCGGACCGGAAATCCTCACTTGCCTCGGATCAGACAGGCCAGGTGGCTTGAAACCGTACAGGGAAGAAACCACATCGGTTCTTCTTATTTGAAAAGCCCTCCGACTGAATTGCCGTACAAAAGAGGCCAGCCACTTTCTGATCTGCGACTCAAGGACGGGTTTACTCGAACCAGGTGATCAATCACGAAGGCTCAGGTAAGGTGAATCTACCTTCTTTTTCTGTTTTAGATCAGGGACTAGATTTGTATTTGTTCTGTTAAGACTTTGTTTATAAGTCAGGGACAGAAAGATTACTGTCTTGTCATAGATCAGGGAAACAGAGCAGGTAGGCAGTCATTCTGAAGAGACTATAAAAACATCCGTGGTACCATGTTAAAAATAAGAAGTTATGTAATGATTGAAAGGGTAGAACAAAATGGGTAATAATTGTACAAAAAGGTCCCAAAATCCGCCGTTAACCGAAGACGCTAAATACATGCAGTCACAGCGTGCTGATAATATTAAATACTTCTCAAAATGGGTTAATAAGTATGAATTTGATGGTAAATTAGAAAAATCCTCACTTGTCAAACTTGTCAAACAGCTTAAAACCGATTCTAGAGGTTGAGTAAAAAAGCAAGGTCAATTATGAATTCCTCAGGCACACAGGTGGACTGAGGAAGTAAACCGAAGGGAACAAAAGAGTAATAATTCAAAAGCAATGTTTTTAGATAAGGAGGACAATAACTTAGTAATAGCGTCGGCCCCTCCGCCTCCCTTACCAGAATATGAGGCAAGTGAACAAGTTAGTCCACCCCTGCGATATCCTGCTGTCACTGTAAGTAGAGACACTACAAAAGCGAAACCGTTTATTAGAGATCCCGTCGAGACCAGGTCTCGAACACGGGCAGGAAATTCAAAAGGGGACACTGAGTTATATCAAATGGGTAGAAATTCACGATTTATGAGTAAAGAAGAAATATGCCCACTTATAGAAGTGCCTAATCCTCAGGCAGGGCAAGAAGGTCAGGACCCAACTATTCTAGTGTATAGACCCTGGACACCGGAAGACATCCGGAAAGCCACTGAGGGAATTCCCCATCCAAAAGTTAATTTTAGAAAGTCCTTAGAAGATTTGCAATGAATACGGCTAAGTTATAATTTAAATGGAGAAGAGGTAGAAAAAGTAGTCAGACAAATTGTGGGGCCAGATTGGCACATGATTAGTGGCGACTGGAATCCCCGTGACGGTGCGCTCAGGCCCCTCCCACATAGCAGCGCAGAATTAGACAACAGAGTGAAAGGTCTTACAGACCGCATCTCTAAGAAATGGAAGCCTAGGGCAGACTGGACTTGCATTAATCAATGCATCCAACAGGAAGGTGAAGCTATTGACCGATATTATGCCAGACTATTAGAATGTTTTAATAACCATTGTGGAATGCAGGTTCCTGAAGATCAGACACACGATTCCCCATATGAGCAGCAGTTAAAGAATGCATTTTTGAAAGGCAGTATTGCACCTATAAGCAGCTTTATTACAAAGCACATGGTAGATCATCGTACAAGCAGGTTACAGTCATTACTTGAATATGCTAGGCATGCTGAAAGGCATTTTAATAGCAAAAAGAAAAAGAAAGCCCAAGTATTTTCTGTAGAAGATGGAGCAGAAGTATATGTAGTACAGTCCGGGAAAAAGGGCCAGAGAAATGCCCAGGGAAACAAACAATCTGATCAGCGATCAGTGGACTTTGAAGGGAGAAAGAAAAGGGGTGAATGTTTTAAATGTGGTAAGAAGGGACACTTGGCAAAGGATTGCAAGAAAAACAAGAAAGCAACCACGGAAGATAAGGAGGGTGAGGACTGACTATATGATAGTCAGGAATCACTAGAAGGGGATAGCAGAGAAGGGACGAATGAGAATGTGATAGAGGGAGTAGAGAATGTGGCAGAAGAAATAGAGGAAGTGCAAGAAGTCACGGATAGTGAAGAAAATGAAATATTGGATTTGGTTTTATTGAGCTTAGAGTTCTATTTAGCAGACAAAAAACCAGAAGTTACACTCCTGGTAGAAGGGAGGGAAGTCAGATTCTTGTGTGACTCAGGGGCATCACGGACCCTGATACATCCCTCCAAACTGCCAGAGAATTCAGAGACACCTGATTACATATTAGTGAAAGCAGCTAACGGACAGCTGTATCGGGAGCCCCTCTCCCATAATATTGTGATAACTGATCCTGTTTCAGGATTGACCCAGAAAAGCAAAATTGTTGTTTCTGCAAAATGCCCAGTAAACCTCTTGGGCAGAGACCTTATGCAGCTATTTGGCATAGCAGTAGTTCCGACTATGCAGGGTATGGAAGCACAGAGACAAACTGATACCTTTGCAGTGCAATCGGAGGGTGAAATGATTTATTGGTACAGCCAGGACTTGGTTACCACTGGTCCAGGGGCAGTGACCGAGGAGTTGATGAACGTAGCCATCAGCAAGTTCCCCTCCCTTGACATTGATAGACAACATTTGTTGCACTGTATTCTGTATTATTGTAACACACCAGGACCTGATAAGGAATATCAGCAAGAATTGTTTAGAAATCGTGCAAACAGATTAATATTACATAATCTGTACTGGGACACAGAAGGGAACAGTGTAGTCAGCTGTTCATTGCCCCAGGAGTTCTTTGCACCTTACAAATCTAATCGGTTACCACATGTTAGCTTAACTAAGGACAAAAATATGAAATGGGTAGACTTGGGAGAAAAAGTCACGAGATGAGAGAAACAGACAGAGTTAGAACTGACAGAACAGGGAATACAAATGCAGAAGTTGAATTGGATAACTCAGACCCACCCAGTTGTACACTTGCAGTCTAGCAAGGACAGCTGATTAGCACTCCTATTGAAGGAGGAAGAGAATGCCTTACAGAATATACCAGAAACTCTCTGGTCAACAGGAAAATCAGATGTAGGACTTATTCGTACAGCGGGACCAGTTACTATTATGCCAAAGCCAGCATTTAGACCACAAAAAAGACAGTATCTCTTAAGGAAAGATGCAGAGGTAGGAATCAAACCTATTATAGCAGCTTTACTTAAGGAAGGGGTGCTGGTGTAATCTCCTGATTCACCATGTAACACACCCTTATTTCCTGTTAAGAAAGCGAATGGAGAGTGGCGTATGGTCCAAGATTTACAAGCTGTAAATGACGCAGTAATACCAAGGGCACCTAGGGTGCCAGACCCACACACCCTGTTGAATGACTTAAAACCTCAACAAAAATATTTTTCTGTGGTAGATATCAGCAATGTGTTCTTTTCGATACCGATACACCCTGACAGCCAGCATTGGTTTGCATTCACATTTCAGGGGAAAAGGTATACATATACACGACTACCACAGGGGTATTGTGAAAGTCCAACAATATTCTCACAAAAAATGGCAAGCAACTTGGCGGGATTTACCCCACCAAGAGGTAGTCAAATTTTGCTTTATGTTGCTGATATCCTGCTGGCGTCCCCCACCCAGCAAGATTGTAAAGAAGATACCATAGCGCTATTACAATTTTTAGCCACTGAAGGACATAAAGTAAACAAAAATAAACTGCAGCTTTGGAAAAAACAAGTTAAATACCTAGGATATGTAATATCCAAGGAAGGTAGGACATTAGATGAGGACAGAAAAATAGCGATTTTGCAAGCACCAAAACCCACTACCAAGAAGGAAATGATGTCCTTCCTGGGTGCGACTAATTTTTGTCGGAGTTGGATTCCAAACTATGCCTTGGAATCTGCACCGTTGACTAACCTGATTTATAAAAAGCCTATGGCAGTACAGGATTTATTACAATGGACACCAGAAGCAGAATCTGCTTTCTGCAAACTGAAACAGTTAATAGCGTCCTCATTAGTTTTGGGATTACCAAACTATCATAAACGTTTTTTCCAAACTGTAGATTGTAAGCAAGGTTATATGACATCAGTGTTAACACAGCAGCATGGGGACAAGCAACGCCCTATTGCTTATCATTCATCACAACTGGACCCAGTGGCACGGTCTTTACCTCACTGTGTACAAGCAGTAGTTGCAGCTGCAATGGCAGTGCAGGCTTCGTCCTCAGTAGTGTTGTTCCACCCTCTCACATTGAGAGTGCCTCATGCAGTCGCGATTATTTTACTACAAGAGAAGGTAGCATATCTTTCCCCTGCTAGGCATATTTCCTGTATGACTATATTGTTGAGCCAACCTCATATGACAGTTGAACGATGTACGACTTTGAACCCTTCTACCTTGCTCCCAACTCCTGCAGATGGCACACCACACAGCTGCCTGCAGGTGATTGAGCAAAAGACACTGCCTAAAAAAGATCTTACGGGTGTTCCCTTGGATGATGCTGAGGTGACATACTACGTGGACGGCTCATGCAAAAGGGGTCATGCAGGACAGAACCTAGTAGGATATGCAGTAGTTTCTGACACAGACATTATAGTAGCGAAATCTTTACCACATAGTTTATCTGCACAGGCAGCAGAATTGATTGCCTTGACACGGGCTTATACCTTAGCAAAAGGTAAATGTGTGAACATTTTTACTGACAGCCAGTACGCTTTTTCTACTGTACATGTTTTAGCGCAACACTGGAAAAATTGAGGAATGATAACATCTACTGGCAAACCAATCAATCATGCACAGTTTATTTTAGATCTTTAAGAATCTATTCAGTTACCTAAAAAAGTAGCTATTTGTAAATGCACAGCTCATACCAAGCAACAGGGCAGGATTTCAAAAGGTAATGCGAGAGCTGATACAGCTGCAAAGCAGGCAGCTTCAGAAGTATTTCTTTTGAATGAGGAACTACAACCCTCTGAGATTTTAGACTTAGAAATGTTAAAGACAATGCAGACACTTACTATGCAAGTTGAAAAACAAAGATGGGTAAAACGAGGAGCAATTCTCGAAAAGGGGCTGTACATCTCTAAAGAAGGAAAACCGATATTGCCGTCTAATTTGTTTAGATATGCAGCTTTGTTGAGCCATGGGCAGTGCCATGTCTCAACAGGGGGGATGGTACAGCTGGTGAACCAAGTGTTCACGACGTACGGATTTACAAACTACTCTAACAAATTTTGTTCGTTATGCCACATCTGTAATAAACATCATGCACAAGGGGCATTAAAGCCCACGCAAGGGAGTTTCCCTACACCACCGTATCCGTTTCATACTATCTGTATGGATTTCATAGAGTTGAATAAATGTGAAAATAAGAAGTATTGTCTTGTCATTGTAGATATGTTTTCCAGATGGGTGGAAGCCTTTCCGACTAAAAATCCAGATGCTACAACTGTGGCCAAAGTTCTTGTTAAAGAAATCATCCCTAGATTCGGCATTCTGGAAAGGATCTACAGTGACAACGGCACACACTTCGTAAACCAGACCATACAGCAGTTAAGTAGACATTTTGGCATTTCTTTAAAAAATCATTGTGCGTATCACCCACAATCTGCAGGGCTAGTAGAGAGGCATAATGGGATTTTAAAGAGTAAGCTAAGAAAATTAATAACAGAAACACAAAGAAATTGGGTGTACTGTCTGCCCCTGGCACTGCTGAGCATGAGAACTGTTCTGAATGCAAAAGGATTGGCTCCTTTTGAAAAACTCTTTGGAAGGGCTTACTATATACCTCAGTGGAAATCTCTCATGACCGCAGACCAGGAAGCTAACAGTACATTAGCTGAGTATATGCGAAACCTTTTAAATTCTAAACATTTGTTGCAGTTAAATTCTGTTTCAGATAAAGAACGAACCAGACAGTCAGAAGTGGAAGTGCCCCCTGGAGCGTGGATCTGGCTGAAGATAGTTAAGAAGAAGAATTGAGCATCTCTGAAGTGGGAAGGTCCATATCAAATGCTTTTGTCAACACCCACTGCAGTCAAAATTGCGGAGCATGCCTCCTGGATCCACCTGACGCACTGTAAATTAGTTAAAAACTTTAAACTGGACAAAAATCTTGTTACATGCCAAGAGCAAAAATGATAAGAGTCCAGAAGAAACAGGAATGCAGAACAACCCTTTCCTCAGAAGTATTGCATAATCATCCTGTTAACTGTATTAGTGACAATAATCTTTTTGTTGTGGCCTTTTCTTTTCCCAGCCACACAGACTGAACTGAATAAACAAGAAGCGTTACTCATAAACTGGCATCCAAACTTTAACACTTACCAGGCAATTAAATATGTGTATGCTGAGACTTTCAATGTTTCGAATTGCTGGATTTGCACGGCTTTGCCAACAGCATACGGGGGGGGGGTTATTAATGACTACGGTCCCCCTAGGGGTCAATGAGACCTGGGAGAACTTGGTTTATGATACCTCAACCATTACAGCACAAAATAAAATAGCATTGCACTTGTCTGTTCCACAAAAGGGAACTGTGTTTTTATAAAAATGATAGTATTCAGGTGGGTTGGAGCAATTGCAATGTGACTGTTCCTTATAAATGTTACACTAAAGGTAACAATGTAGATCTTTATTGTAATGCAAACTATGATTCATTTCTTGGATTGATGCACAAAACACTTGATGAAGTAAAACATAATTCTGTTCTTTATAAACAGCTGTCTACAATTGATAGAAAAATGTTTCATGCAGGGCGAGTGTATATTCATAGCAAGGTTACTACTAAAGTAGAGGACTGTTATTCTATGTGTGGCAGAAAGGCATAGAAATGGTTACCTGAGAATTGGTCCGGCAGTTGTTTTTTGGGTTACCTGGTTCCGGCCATATGACACACTGCAGTTTTGCCTCGTGGGAAAATTCAAAATGTCCGAGAAGTCGTCAAGAAACCTGTAAATCCAGTGGGACAAATCGATGCGCGTTGGAAAGACCATCACTCTCTAGGCAAAGGACTGACACACATGGACTTGAGTGATAGCGTTATATCGTGGGCAGGCATATTACCAGCATATGGAGCAGTGAAGGCGATCTGGGAGCTGAGAAAACTGTCAAAACTTCTCGAAGTAATGAGCAACGCAACTTTTTCTGCTCTTGAATTGGTGACTGATGAACTGAATGCTATGAGAACTGTAGTGCTCCAAAACCGCATGGCTCTCGACTTCACCCTAGCTGTGAGAGGTGGTACGTGCGCTTTAATCCAAGAAGAATGCTGTTTGTATATTCCTGATCATAAACACGAGATAGACAATCATCTTGAGGTAATTCAGCAAGTGTCGGCCATGACCAAACCAGGCCAAAACCCACTGACGGACTTTTTCCAGAAATGGTTTGGGGAGTGGGGTACCATCCTAATGAACATCCTGATTGCCATTTGTGTAGGTATGCTCCTACTGGGAATATGTGTTTGTTGTGGTATCCCCTGCATGAAAAGACTGATTAAAGGCCTTATAGACATGTCAGTTTCTGAGACCTTATATCAAAGTACTGAGTTTGAAGAACTGTTAAAAGATTGAAAATGCTTTCATGAGTTTAAACTGAATGACTCTCTTAACTGCAAATCCTGAGTGGAAGAGGTTAGGAGAAGAAAACAAACTGTTTATGCTTATTTTGAAAGTAGAATAAAAGTATTAATAAGGGGGAAATGTTAGAAAAATATGTATTAATGTGTGTATTAGCAATATGCTTAGTGCATTTAGAGCTTGAAAAGGGTTAACACATTTATTCTATTTCATACTGCATAAATCTGTACAAACTGCAGTTGCTTTCTGACCTTGTATTGTTAGCTAAAATCTTGCTTGTGCCTTGGAAATTTACTGAGAAGCAGGTGATTTCTGCTTGCGTTAGGAAAATAATGAATAGAACAATACTACTTGTATGAAACTTAGACAAGAAGTTCCGCTATGCTGTGAGAAAATACACAGCTGTAGAAGTTACAGATAATTAGTACAAAGCCTGCTTGAAAATATGAACCGCAATCAGCATTTGCTTGTATCTGAGTTAGAAGAGTACCTTGAAATGTAACACTGTACAATAGACGCTTGTAAACGGATTAATGGTCACCAAGGCCAGATTGTTTTTCTCAAAAGTTTCTCACAAATCTAGTCATGTCAGCAGAAAATCTGAGCAACAACTGCTGTAGAACAATGTTAAAAGTTGTGTTTGATTACGTCAGCTTAGAAGGCCATGTCTTGTAAAATAGTATAAGAATAAGCATACTTCCTGTTAGTAGTTAGACAAATCCTTGTATTTGCATGTTTTTGTCTCCTTGCGGCAAGTCAATTGAAAGTGCCTTAACTGAACCTTACGTGTATTGGTCTTTGAAGTTTTTTCCTTTGACAGTACACCCATTCACGCATGTCTCCACGCAGAAGACACTCTAGCTGAGAATCGAACCGGACAGCGTCTTACTGTGAGGCGACAACACTACCGCAGCACCACTACCGCAGTAGACTCTGCTGTACCTGACCGGATCAAAACCAGGTCTTTGCATAAAAACAAGTCATCATGGTGGACTTCCAGTGCAAACAGATTATATATCAAGAGGAAGAAACTGCTGTCCAAAAGCAAGAGGGATATCACTCTGCAGAGGAAGAGCTCTTTCCTAAGGCTAAACAGGAAAATCAGAAATCTTATAAAGTCTTCTAAAGCAAATTACGAAAAAAAGAAGTCATGTACTCACCATAACGTTCCATCTGAGTAGTTCTACTTCATTTGTCTTCATCCTGTGGAATACTGGATCCATATCGGATCCGAGCCGGCAATCTCACTAGCATCTGCTCCGAGCTCCAAGCTCCTCCCTTTACCCATAATACACCTCCACTACCTTCCAACCCCCAGATCGAGTTTGCTGATCCTTATACTGATAACCTGTCCTGAAAAATACTTATGATCCATAACTGCAGCTCGCAGGCTGTTCACATGACAAGGTCCGGGGGAAGGAGGGAGGGACGGTTGAAGACAAATGAAGTAGAGCTACTCATATGGAATGTTATGGTGAGTACATAACTTCTTTATCTAAAGTAGTTTACTTCATTTGGTCTTCAACCTGTGGGACAGAGTTCCCAGCTACTAAACTCCTGGGTGGCCCTTATGGAAGGATATTCCGGAGCACAGTAGAACCAAAGGATGCTCTCCATCTGGAAGTCAAATCCAATTTGTAAAGAGAAATAAATGTATGAGATGAGGACCAAGTAGCTGCAGAACAAATATCATCCAAAGAGACTCTTGACCAAAAGGCCACCTGTCGTAGCCATGGACCTAGTGGAATGAGCCTTCACCTGACTCGGAGGAGACATACCTCTGTCCTTATAGACCTGAAGGATGCATGAAGAAATCCACCTAGCAATAGTGACCTTGGAGATAGGTTTACCCAAAAAGGGTTTATAGAAGGATGCAAACAGTTGATCGGATTTACAGAAATTTTTTGTCCTGTGTAAATAGAATCGTAACTGTCTATGAACATCCAGCAAGTGGAGTTTGTATTCCATTTTGTTAGCAAAATTAGGAAAGAAAACTGGTAAATTGATGGTTTGATTGATATTAACTGGTGCTGCCACCTTGGGAAGAAAGGATGGATTGGTCCGAAGGGAAACCCTATCTTTGTGGAAAATCATATAAGGAACATTGACGGACAAGGCCTGCAGTTCTGAAACCCTTTTAGCAGAGGTAATAGCCACCAGAAATGTTGTTTTCCAAGATAAGAATTTTAGATCTGTGGTTGCAGCGGGTTCAAAGGGCGGAGCGACCAGAGCTTGAAGAACCAAGGTCCCATGGGGGAACAGGATCCTTGATGGGGGGGGGGGGCGTAACAGAAAGGTCCCTTTGATAAAGGCTTTACAGAGTCTGGAGTTGGACAGGGAGGCAGAATTCTCACCCACATGAAAATGAGAAATGGCAGCCAATTGAACCTTGACAGTAGAACTATCTCCGTGTTGAAAAATATCAGCTAGAAAATCAAGAATGGCAGAAATAGGAGCCATGAAGGGGTCTAAACTCCTTTGAGGGGGCCAAAAGGAAAAACGTTTCCATTTACTGCGATAAACCTTCCTGGTTGAAGACTTGTGAGCAGCCACCAGAATAAACCTAACTGAAGAGGATAATCCAAGAGTCCTAGCGATCATGGGAACTGGAGCAGCCAAGCTGTGAGCTTTAAACTGTCCAGGTTCGGATGAGGAACCCCCGATGGGTGTGAAATCAGATCCTGAATGGGATCCAAGATCCAGGGTGGAGCTAGAAGGTGAGACTAAAGGAAGGGAAACCATACCTAGCAAGGCCAAAATGCGGCAATGAGGGTCACTTTGCTCCCCAGTCGATGAGCTTTCTGTAGAAACCTCAGAATAAGAGGTACTGGAAGGTAAGCATACATAAAACTGTGAGGCCAAGCAAGGACTAGAGCATCTCTGGGGGGCTCCCCGGCAGGGGGTTCAGAGTGAAAAACTCGCTGCACTTCACTTTGGAAGGAGATGCGAAGAGATTGCAGCAAGGCTGACCCCACTCCAGGAAGATCTGCTCCTCAACTGAAAGATTCAGAGACCACTCATAAGGCATCAGAATAGTTCGACTTAACCTGTCCGCTAGAATGTTGGACCGTCACGGAATGTGCGCTGCGATTAGAAAATGACTGGTGGAGATCACCCATTTCCATACTCTCATGGCCTCGCGACAAAGGGGGTAAGACCTGGTCCCTCCCTGTTTGTTGATGTACCAGACCACTGACATGTTGTCTGACTGAACTGCAATGGTTCCCAGAGGAAGAAGGGCATGAAGGGCCTACAATGTTAAAAGGACTGCCCTCATCTCTAGAATGTTTATGTGCAAGCTGGTCTCTACAGGGGACCACAGGCCTTGGACTGTCCTGCCTGAACAATGCCCCCCCACCCAAGTTGGGAGGCATCCATGGTCACTGTGGCTTGGGCAGGGGCTGGAACAAAGGGTTGTCCCTCCAAAATGTCCGGAGAACACATCCACCATATAAGGGACAACCGACAGACTCAACTGAGTTGTATTGGATACGACGATGGAAGATCCAGCAGGGACCATTGTACAGCTAGTGTCCACTGTAGAATTCTCATATGTAACTGGGCACACAGGAGAAGTGTTATGGTCGCCGCAACTGAACCTAAGGCCCTCAACACTGATTCCACCAATGGAAGATGAGAATGGTAGATCAGACAGACATGCATCCTCAGGTTTTGTACCCTCTCCGCTGTCAGGAAGATTTTGCACTGTAATGTATCTATCCTTGCCCCAACGTAGTCTATCACCTGGACAGGATTTAGGAGTGATTTGGATGTGTTGATTGTGATCCCCAAATGCAGGGCAAGGTTTAAGAAATAATCCCTGGCTTGACAGAGTAGATGCCTGGTGGGAGCAGTGAGGAGCCAATCGTCCAGGTACAGATAGACCTGAATCCCCTGAAGCCTCAGGTGAGCCTCTACCACTGCCATCATTTTGGCAAACACCCTGGGGGCTGTGGAGAGACCAAAGGGTAGGGCTCGAAATTGGTAATGATTGACTCCTGGCCGGAAGTGGAGGAACCTCCTGGAGCTTCTGTGCATCTTTATGTGATAGTAAGCATCCTGGAGGTTTAACGAGCACATCCAGTCACTCTCTTGCAGGTACGGCATGATAGAATGTAGTGTGACTATCCGAAATTTTTCTTTGGCAACTAACAGGTTCAGGGTGGAGAGGTCCTGAATGGCCCTTAATTCCCCCATTTTCTTTGGCACCAAAAAGAACCTGGAGTAGAAGCCCGATCTGGACTGATCTGGTGGGACGGTTTCGATGGCTTGCTTTCCTAGCAGCTTGGAAATTTCCTGTGCTGCTGCCTCCCTTTGTGTGGGTGGTATATCCGGGAGGTGTTTGGGAGATTTGGGAGGACCCACAAAGCGGATAGAGTGTCCTCGGGGCATGATCTGAAGCACCCAGCGGTCTGAAGTTATGGACTCCCATGCCACCAGGTGCAAGGACAATCATTCCCTGACTGCCTCCAGAGTAGAGCAGTCAGGCCACCCCTAAGGGTTGCTGTCTGGGCCTGTCCTAGAAAGGTTCTCGAGACCCAAAATTCCTCGGGCTTCCTCTGTCTCTGGGCCGGCGTCCATTCTGTCTCCCTCTGCCTCTAGGGAAAGAAGAAGAGCCCTGAGCGTCCTGGGAATACTGTGACTTCCGGAACCACATCTTCTTTTGCCCTCTCTGATTCTGGGAAAAGGACCTTTAAGGGTTCGAGAAGTGGATTCCAACGGCAGACAGTGTCTTCCCGTCCTTCTCACTCTGGACTAAAGTCTCTTTGACGGTCTTACCAAAGAGAGTAGAGTTGTCATAAGAGGCATTGGCAAAAGACGCCTTGAAAGGCTCCGAAAATTGACATAGTCTGAGCCAGGCGTTGCACCTCATGGACACGCCGGATCCAGTTGCCCTAGCCGCTACTTCAGTAGCATGTGAAAGGAGTCACATGGACATGTTGGAGAATGCTTTCAAAGTGGCCATCATAGCGGGGAACGAGTCCCTGTCCTCCTGCGACATGGCCTTAGCCCCTTGACCAAGTCGTGCTGGAGTCTTGTGATGTGGGCCAGGTAATTCAGCGCTGTAACAGAAAAGGTAGCTGAAGCGTAAACCCACTTCCCTAAGCGGTCCATCATCCGCGACTGTCAGTCAGGAGGATGAACTGAGGAACTCTCCTGGGTTAGTTCCTTCTTTGTGGCTGCTACTACCACCATAGCTTCTACGGGGGAGCCCTTGTTCCATGCTGGCCTATCCAAAGGTGGACTCAAGATCTTGTCAGGCCTTTTGGGAATTGGTTCCACGGTGTCCGGCTCCTTTCAGGCCCGCGACGTGACCAGGTCCACCAAGGGATCTGTGGGAGGGGACACCCAGGAAGTAGATAGGCCCATGCCAAAAGCCTCCACGAACATGGACTCATCAGAAGAAGGTTTGGGGGCAAACCAGCCTCCCTGTTGACAAAGGATTTCCATGATGCCTCCAAAGGAGACTTCCTCGGGAGGTGACCTGGGGGAACCTTCCCCATCATCCAAATCCGTATCCTTGGTGAGGGACTTGGGGGAGTCTAAGTGCCTTCTCTAACACGTATGCTTGCGAGGCACATCTCGAGTAGGGCGCGACAGGGGGAACTCGCAAGCCACTTGTTCCTCAGAGGGAAACATCTGGGGC
This sequence comes from Protopterus annectens, assembly GCF_019279795.1. Classification (NCBI taxonomy): domain Eukaryota; kingdom Metazoa; phylum Chordata; order Ceratodontiformes; family Protopteridae; genus Protopterus; species Protopterus annectens. The sequence continues at coordinate 544,322,179 of NC_056729.1, read as the reverse complement.
TCCTCTAGGATGGGCTGTCCTTCTGGTAAAATGATGGGATTTGTAGAAAGAGCTGAGGGGGGTCGGGGCGGAGTCCGAGGGCATAGTAAGGGGTCTCGATCCGGCAGAGAGAACCCTTTCTACCACGTCAAACACCGAAGGAGAATGAACCTCCTGTAGAACCAATAAGGAAGCTGGTCTCCCCAGGTCCAACGAGAGAATCGGAGCCAGGCCCAAAGTAGACGGTGCTCTGAGGGAGGGAACTTGGCCCAAGAAAGGTAGAGCTGATGAAAAAAGTTCCACTCCCCCGGATCTGACACCCAAGTTTCGGCTACTAGAGCGGCTTGGATCCGAGCTGGTCGGATCCGACATGCTCCAGGCAGCTGTCGGAGTCAAGGAAGCAGGTACTGTCGGCTCCGACCCCCTGACTAAAGCCATCCTTGGATCCGAGTACTCCAATCCTGGTGGATGGATCGGAGAAGGAGAAATCGGTGTAAAAAAGGGATGTGAGCTTCCCCATCCTGAGGGAGAGGGGGCTGGCAAGACCCCCATCTGGATCTGAGTACGAATGAACCTCCTCATCATTTTATCCATGTCGACTTCCGATAAGGACCGCGTGGACCTCGACGAGGTCACAGACTCCGACCTTGAGGGTCGGGGGACCGTGGCCATGGATGTAGCATGTCTCCTCTGGCTCCGGGGAAAACCTTGGAGATCGGAGCCGAGGGGAGTCACGGATCCTATGACTCTTAGCAGGTGAAGGGAGGTCCGGGGACCTCTTACGTTTCTCTGTCCTGGATTTTGTCTTTCTCTCCTTCTCTCTGCCCCTTTTCCACTCTGATCCACAGGCTTTGAAACGGGAGATTGAGTTCCAGCCTGGGAGGGAGGAGAAGCAAAGGCAAGAGAAGAAGGAGAGGCGGCCACAGCAGCCGCTGTGACCGAAGCCGAGGACGAGGCAACCGCCTCAGAAGTGGGAAGAACGTCTTTCAGAGCCAACTTAGCCTTCCTGTCCTTGATTGTGCACAGGTTAAAACCTGCGCATATAGAGCAGTCTGTACTGAGATGGGCCACGCCCAAGCACATTACACAAAGAGTGTGGTCATCTGCTGGGGACAACTTATGGCCACACTCAGTGCACCTTTTAAACACTGGCTTATCAGTTATTTAGACAAGAGGGAAAACAAGTAGATAGAAAAAAATATTATTTTCCCGCTGAAAACCACTCACCACACTCACACACAGAGCACACTGAGGGGGGAGGGGAAGCAAGTACACTAACCCACTACTCTAAACTAAGCAAAACAACACAAAAGTTTAAACACACAACGCACCAAGTGAGGGGAGGAAAAGGGAAACCTACACTAACCACTATCCTGAAAATTAGAGAGAAAAAGGACTTTCTAAAAGCTTTAATACCCACTTACTACTCGGAGCTCTGTAGATCACCATGCTTCAGCTAGCTGTGGCAAACGAGATCTGGGGGTTGGAAGGTAGTGGGGGTGTATTATGGGAAGGAGCTTGCAGCTCGGAGCAGATGCTAGTGAAATTGTCAGCTCGGATCTGATACGGATCTGGTATCCCACAGGTTGAAGACCAAGTGAAGTAAACTACTTCAGATATAAAATTTCATCCCTAGCCAAGTATAACCACAAGGCATTCTTTAACTACATCCGAAGTCTAAAAGGGAATGTCCAGCTATGTGCTAAACTGGTTGTAGACGGGATCACTCATACTACACCGGTGTCGTCAACCTGCTAGATGACAGCTTCAATACAAACTTCACCCCCTATCCCCACCTACTATATCTCAAAGCATACCTGACACTAGTCCTCTGTCTAGTATCTCTAGAGAACAGGTCATCTCTGCACTCGCCAAGGCCAAAAACACAGCCTCAATGGGACCAGATAATATCCCAGGTTGTTTATTAAACAATCTAAAACAAGACCTAGCAGAACCACTTGGCATTCTTTTTAATCATAGCTTGAGAACTGGCTATGTTCCTGCAGAATGGAGAACAACAACAGTAATTCCCCCTGCACAAATCGTGGCCATCAGCTGACCACAGGAACTACAAACCCATAAGTCTAACCAGCCTCATCTGCAAGGCCATACAAAGAATTATCATGGACCTTATCAACAAGTACATAGGCGACCTCCAAATGCTGGACCCAACCCAGTTTGGCTTTTTTAAGGGTAGATCATTCTTATTAAACTTGGTAGACTTCTTTGAGAATGTCACCAAAGTCATGAATGAGGGTAAGACAGTGCACACAGCCTATGTCGACCTTACCAAGGCTTTGACACAATTCCCCACTTTGGCATCATTGAGAAAGTCTCCCAGATAGGGATTAACCCTTATGTTATTAGATGGGTAGCCAATTGACTCACAGACAGAAAACACTGTGTCAAAATTGGTGACTCCACCTCCAGCAGTAGACCCGTTGTCACCAGTGGATATCACAGGGGTCTGTGCTGGGCCCCTTACTGTTTGGCATTTATTTCTCAGAAGTCCTAACCAAAGTAAATTACCTTTGGTTCACCAAGTTTGCTGATGGGTGCAAACTGGGAGGAATCATTGTGTCTCACAATGATGTCAACATATCACAAGAAGGGCTAACACAAACAACTGACTGGTGCCAAAGCCATGGTCTAAAACTAAATGCAAAAAAAAAAAAAAAAAAAAAAATGAATTATTATTCTGTTTGGCAAAACAGAACTTTACAAATTACAATATCAACAGCACCCCCCTCAGTTCCAACCCAGTAGGTGAGAGGCTTGGGAACACAGGTTGATAGCAATCTGAATTTTGACCACCAAGTTTCCACAGTGGTAAGGAAAGCCTCCTACGTAGCACACCTCATAAGCAGAGGCATAGCATCCAGGTCAACAGGATGTTATAACTCCACTGTACTCGACTCTCATCAGACCACTAATAGAGTATAATGCACCCCTTTGCATGCACCTCACCAGACACCTGCAGCAGCTGGAGAGACCTCAGAGGTTTCTCACTAAGAAAATACAGGGACTTCAAACCATGACCTCCGTGGACAGGCTGAAAGCCCTGTCACTTTACTCTATATCTTATAGGCCACTGAGAGGTGACTTGTGCTTGGACTGTAGAGCAATCTCCAACCCTGCCCTAATGGAAATTGTGAGAGAAATATGTATTCACATATATAGTAAAACATGTATTCATATATGTATTAGCAGTATGCTTGCTGCATTAGAAGCCTAAAAGGGTTAACACATTTATTCTGCTACAGGCTTGAAAATAATTGCATGTACTTTCTGACTTTGCTTCTTGTAAGCTCAGTGAATGACCTTGTTCATACACTGAGAAACAGATGATTTTGCTAACATTAGGAAAAGGAACAATACAGTATTCTGAAATGTTACTAGACTTAAGCAAATAACCTTGCTCATACTGCAGCTGTAGATAAGATTATAGGCTGAAATCAGAATATGCTTTATGCTCAAAGCAGGAAAGAATCACTAATTGCTACACTGAAATATGAGTGAATTGTTACAGACCGGCAGTTAGCGAGGCCACGTTGATATCTTAGGAAATTTTCAGATGGGAAGTTTATACTTGCTATATCAGCAGAAAAACTTAGTAAACACCTGTCTTAGAACAATGCTAAGAATTGTATTTTATTACGTCAGCTTAGGGGGCAATGGCTTACAAAACAGTATAATAATGGAGTATTTCCTGTATAATGTCAGGCAAACATCTGAACTGCATTTTTGTCTCCTTGTACAAGAATAAAGGAACCTTAACTGAACCTTGGCTGCATTGATCTTTGATTTTTCCTTTGACAGAAATGTTGCACATCTGCAAGTCAAATGGCTCAAGAGTCACTCACTCTAGGGATCTCAACCTAGCTTGTGACATTAACCGATCATGCTGGGGAGGCAGATATGTCTCCTAGAGACTGCCGTTTTTCTGGAATAGACTCCCTATTCATGTAAAACAGATCTCCTCACTGACCCTATTCAAACACAACCTAGATAACTGGATGGGAGACTGCAAATTCGCCCATGAGGTGACACCCATGTCCCTCATAGACAGGGGTAGCTGGTGTTGATCACAGATCCACTCTGTTCATAAATTTATTCTGCGAACTACCTGAAAAAGAACAACTGGGGATACTTCAAATTAACATGGCTAGACTTGTAAAGGCTCTAGGGACACTAGCCTAGTAACCTCCTATGAACCTATGACTGTCCCTTGGAAGGAATCAGGGCAATGTAGTTGCTGCACTTATTTTGGATGGGGATACAAAAAGTCATACCAAGACTGGCCCCAGTAGCTGAAAAATTTGTTGAGTTACTGTGGAATTGAGACACGGGTGGCCACGGTGGTGCAGCGGTTAGCGTTGCCGCCTCACAGCAACAGGTTTTCCGGTTTGATCCTTGACTGGGGTGCCTTCTGTGCGGAGTCTGCATGTCCTCCCTGTGGTCACGTGGGTTTCCTCCGGATGCTCCGGTTTCCTCCCACATCCCAAAGACATGCTGTAGGTGGATTGGACACTCTAAATTGGCCCTAGGTGTGAGTGTGTGCATGTGTGTGCCTTTTGTGGAAGTTTGGGCTCCGGGCTGGCAACTCGACACTGTAAAACTCCACTGCCAATCATGAGCGGACAGGTGATCCGCTGTGGCAACCCCTAACCGGGAAAAGCCGAAAGAAGAAGAAATGTGGAATTGAGACACACTAGTGTAGCATTATAATGGACCCAATCAGCCTGTCTGCCTGACTGCTTACTTTCTACAAAATGTGCACTGTGATCAGAAAATGATGTAAAGTGGTCGCCCATTGCCAAACCCTCATGGCGTTTCTTTAAAGTGAGTATGATTTGGTTCCCATTTGCTTGGTTATATACCATATGACATACATACTTGTCTGTTTGAATGGATATCACGCCTGGAGCCAGGATGCTCTGAAATTCTTGCAGATCAAGAAACATGCACTTATCTTGTAGACATTTTTTGAGAAGATTAGCATCTGCCAGATTCCAAGTTTCTTTTACCATTCTCCCCTTTGAAATCCCCCCCCCCCTTCATCTCAGAGAAGAGGTGAGGTGTCCATGATGACTGTTGCTCAGTATGGTGTAAGAACAAAGGGCACTGGAGATGTAACCACTATTTTAGTTGACTTCTGAACAGCTGGGTCATCTGTATTAGGACTGAAAGGTGATCTGAAAATTGGGGCTAGTGGAGATTGAGCACTTGTTGTAATATTCTCATATAAAAACATGCATAAATAGCTACGACTGACTATGGCTGAAATCATCACTCTTGGAACTCAGAGGCTGTTGGAGTGTGTTGATTTAGAAGGCATTGGGTTCACATATTTGAGGAACTATATCCTATTGGAAGAAAGACTGACAGTGCAGCTTGCTGCAATGTGACGGTACACATGAAAAGCATGGAAAGAGTTGGCTGAAGATATGACTTTCAGAAATACCTTAGGATTGGCAAAGCTGCAGTAAGTAAAGTTTGGCTGTTACAAGAGACTCTCTGGTTGTAGCTATAAAATAGCTCCATTGGGAGAGCATTAGACTGAAGACCTGGGTGGATTTGGCATAATGGTTAAGGTTTTCACCTTATAGACACAATGTACATGGCTTGATTCTAACCTTGGGTTATTGGCTAAGCTTAAAATGGCCCTTAAAGGAAGTTAGCTTAGTATTCACCTATGTAACAGTGAAAAGCCAATCTTGAAAGAATGGTGAACACCCAGATTAATCTGAATCTAAAGCTGCAACTACTTCCATGAACTTGGTGTACACCCAGGATCTGTGGTGAGACTTGAAGGGCAGGGTTCTGATGTGAAAGTTATTAGCTCCTAGCAGGAAGCACAGAAACCTCCTTGATGCATTGGAAATCTTTATGAAGTGGCAAACATCTCTGAGGAACACATCCAGTCATTTGTCTTTAGGTACGGCATGGAAGACCAGCTCATCATTTGTCTGAGAAACTTGTCTGGAATCACAATTCGTTCAGATGAACTGAGAATAAAGACTCTCACACTGAGACTGATGCCAGTAGAAATTGTGCTGGCTTCTGCCTCAAGGTTTTGGGGGCCGAGGACAGACTTGCTTCATCTGATTTTCTTTTCTTGCAGTCCTAATCTTTCTCTCTCTCTACTTATCTCTTTCCTTATCCTTATTTTTCTTTTTCTCTGGCTTGTTGAATGATGAAAGGAAAGGGTCAGCAAGGCCCAAGTGGCATAATCTGCCACGAGGTGATCTGACACCAGGCACATCATATGGAGATTGTGAGAGATCTGGGGTGGGATCCTGTGGCAGCACTGACTAAATTTCCTTAAACTCTTGTCTATATGTGTAATAACGCTATTAAGAAAAATACCAAATTGGTAACAATAGAAACAAAGGTAAATAATCACTGCTGTAGATGCCGCAGTAGTTTAAAAGTCACACAAGAATTTTTTTTCAAACAAGTACAAGAAGACAAGAAAGGGACTTTAGGCTCCTACCTGAATCTTGTGAAGGAGCTGAGGGAAAGAAGATTGCTGACAGTGATAGAAAAAGTGAATATATATATATATATATATATATATATATATATATATATTTTTATTTATTTTTATTTTTATTTATTTTACATTTGTTGACCGGGCTGGTCCAGCTGGATATATTTCCTTTTTCAGTAGAGGCCCGGGGAGAAAAGCTCCACATATAAACAACCACCACCACACAAAAAATGTTTATAATAAACAAGAAAGGTATTACAGTTTAAATTCTGGGAAGACTATGTGACACACTATAATAAATACATCATACACCTACAGATCATTTTACAGTATGAATATCTAGGGCAGCCCCAAGACATTATTAGAATACATTTAAATCCTTGGTTATTCTAGTTTACTCCAGACAGTTATTATTTCCAAAGGGTTAGACAGTAACAGTAGAAAAAGGAAGAGGTATAAAGAAAATGGCAGGAATACTACCTTCAGGATACATTCATAGCCAAGTAGAAAAGATATGTAATTGGTGCCTAAGTAGTAGAGATAACTTATAGGTGCTACTAATTCAGAGGAGTAGACAGGAAAGAGTGGAGGAAAGTAGGAAGTCAAGAGATGACAAAGATACTGATATACTACATATATATATATATATATATATATATATATATATATATATATATATATATATACCAATCAAAAAAGCATGAATAAGCCTCCTTTATGTCCCAGGCAACTGTGCCCCTTCTTGTCAAAATGGCCAAGTGCAATTACTATACAGACGGGTTGTTCGATACTCCCAAGTCTTCAATTATTTCATCTCATTGCCTGGATAATAGAATCTTAGTATCTTTTAGGCAACTGTTTTTTTTATGGACATGTAACAAATATTAAAGGAGGCTAAGAAATCTGCTACTAGAAAGTCACATTTGGCTAAGATGGAAAGATTTTTTAGTTGGTGCCTAAGCAAGAAGCAGGATCCTTTTAAGGCTTTGACACCAATGGTTCTACAGTATTTGTGTGACTAAATCTAAATCTAGATCAAATGAAAGTTTTCTGAAGAAAAGTAGTTATCTAGCAAATATACAGTAATAATAAGGAGCACTTAGTTGGCAGGCAATCCAATCACTAATAGTGCAAACGAGATCTGACAACAGTCAGTTCTCAGGGGAATTATGGGAGGATTTATTTTTAAGGAACTTGATGTAAGCAGCATAAGTAAAAGCTAGATCGGATTCAACAAGTGGCTTGGTTCCCATAAGTCAGCTAGGACTGAATAAATGAAATAGGATTAAATATGTTGTATAGTAGTGTTACAGACACTTCATATATATTTTATACCAGAGGTTCAGAAATCTTAAAGAAAATGGTAAAGGTGAGGTGGAACAGAACTAGATGGGATAAGGAAAAGAAAATCCTAGCAACAGGAAGAACATTATGTGGTTTGTGCTCACAACTGCTTAAGACAGATTTTCTAATTTTATGGGGGAGTAAGCACAAAAAGTCTTCTCCATAATTCAAAATGTGTGCTTCTAAGGAGGAGGGTAATCTTCTCACCCAAGCACAACACTCTACCCACTCATCAGCTCTAATATTGGCTCTCCACAAAAATACATGAGTACATTCACACACCACTTAGGCCTTGCTCAAAACAGTATCCAGCCAATCTATATATACTACCACATTATTGACGTGTGGAGTTAACAGTGCTTTCTTTGATGATCTTAAGAAGATTGCTTAGAACTGTAAGCAGTCTCGGTGAGACAACATTTAGCAAAAACAAATGAACAAAACAATTTTATAGTGAACAAAGTATTATTCCCAGTTGCCACTTTTAGCTGTGATCTCTAAGTATATGAATTCTGAAGAAACTCCATTTTAGACTCAATTTGCATATCAATAAGCAAGATAACAAACATTTGTATCTTAAGCAGTTAGCTGTCAGTCTCCACACTGCTAAAATATACTTCTAAAAATAGCTGTTCATTTTACACACACACCTATACATACGTGCATGTATATATAAGAAACATCATCAAATTTTATAACTTCCTTTAGGATATTTACAACTTCACAAATGAATAAACTATTAGAGAAATCAAAAGTACATATCTTCAAACAAAATGTTTACAACCAACAACAGTATGATAAATCAGACACTAGTAATACACACAAGCCATGACGAAAGACATTATTGCAACCCTATTTCAGAAGAGACTATAAATTCTAATTAAGTTCAAAGTGTCTACTTTGATTAATGCTTAAAGTAGAATGTGGTAGTTTTGGAAGAAGACATCTGATTAATGAAAACAGCATAGAACAGAAGCACATAGAAAAAAAAAACTGATCATACGTAGAATGTAATGTAATTCTTGAAGAATGTGGCTTAAATGCATCTCTAACAATAAGCTTTCACTCTCTGATGAATATGCAATAACGGTTGTGCTCTGCATCACTAACAGGTTAGAATAAGCAACTATTACCCTTTGTTGAACCCTTAACAAATATGACAGTCTGAATGAAATTCCAAGTGAAACAGGATTAATGGTTCTTACTTCTAGTATTTGTTTTTGCAAACTATCTTTAGAAGTATAAGAAATGAGAAAGCAAAAAAATGTATATGTGCTGTTTAGGTCTTTCAAATAAAAGATTAATTGCATGAAATTCATGTTTAGAGATCCAAAGGATAAAAACACATCTGGAAGCACAGAGGACAGTATTCACTGACACATTCAATAGCAGATGATGAAGTATTTTATGATGTTACAAGACTGTTTCCAGTAGCCTTTATCCCTTGTCATATACAGGTGTGCTATGCCATTTAAGTAAAAATATCCTTTGAAAATTAAGCTGCATCTTTGTTGCTTGCTGTACTTCACTTACTTTTTTTAGCCAAATAATAATTTAGTGCAATTTATTATCATATAGCTCAATAACGCGTATTTTACAGGTAAGAAAACAGTAGTGGAAATATAGTAGCCAAACGTAATTTTCTTTTTCAGTGACCAAAATGAGTAACAATGTAACATCAGGCCTGCAAAGTAATTAGTTGCTCTGCTTTAACAAATGTTCCTTTTTGCAATTATAATACCAGTAAAGCAGTAGACAATGAAACATTAAACCAAGTCCCTTTCCCATCTTTTTTCCAAAATATTCATAAAAGGTACTGGTCTGATACAAAATGTTCAATGGGTACTTCATTAAGAAAGAAAAATGCAATATATGCAAGCATTATTATAGTTGTATAACCTGTTTCCTGTTCATGTGAAATATACAATGTAGAAGGCAAAGTGGAGACATAATAACATACTCAGTCATGTTGCATACTATATAGTACCTAGTCTATAACTAGATACAAATACAGCTGCTAGAAGATACAATATGCTTATATTAGAATAAAGCTTTCCATGTAAGCAGTTTAGCAACTATTTATTAAAGGAAACATAGTTAACAAACAATTATATTAACAAGATTAAGTATGTTGTTACCAGAAAAAGTTAATGAAAACCTTTAAAACTGTTGGCTATTATTGTGATAGAAAGGCAAGACAAACTATATGAACATTAACCTTTTTTTTTAACTTTTAACTATTTGTTGACCTGATAAGAACTCTGGACATAACTGTCTCTTTTCAGGAATGACTGGGGAGCCCTGCATAGTGAATTGACTTGCTCAGAGTACTACAGTATGCAAACAAAGATGGAAGAAAGATGGAAGAAATCAAAAGCTGAACTCTGGGCGCAGGTAGTAACTCACTAACAACTCAGAGTTTTAGTCCTCTGTGCTAACTAACAGACTGCTTCACTAAAGGAAAACTCCACCCTAAGAACTAAAAAACTGTTTTTTTTTCACTCTACCTTTGTTTCCTGACCTATTTTAACACCCCAAAGTCACTATAAGTGCTTTATTTAGCCTGTTTTCCATGACACGGCTACCAATGGGGCTTGATGTAGCAACGTGATCTTGTACTCCCTCAACCCTTTCTCTTTCCCATAATACTTTATATGACTCATGCCAGACATAAGGAAGTAACTTGAATTCCCATGCCATTGACATATAATGGGATTTGGGCGGGTCACTGTTATTTTCTTTTGTAGTTCAAGAGTAATTGAGAGTCCCCTCCCCCCACACTACTGCAGAGGCGTTAAAACTGTCACAACACTGAGAGACCCTTGTGGAATCAATTCCTCAGACTACAAAAGAAAACCACGAACAAAGGCCTGCAATTTAGTCACTTTTCTGGCTGTAGCTGGATAACTTCTAAGTTATAGTGTAAATAAATCAAACCTCAAACAGTGAGTGTGTGTGTGTCAGCTACTTGGGCAGGGACATGAAGCACTGGTTGCACAGAGAGGTTGCTGGAGGCTTTGGCTTGGCCACTCAGCTGAGATCTCAACCCTATAGCTGTGCCAGTGGGGAGTCTTATTGGGGATCTGGAGAAAGGGGAAAAAACAGCCCCAGACTGTCTGTGGTCTCTGTATACTCTTAAGGGAAATAGTAGTTTACTGGGTGTGTACTTATCCCCCCAGTGTATATGTCCCCCACTGTTGCCAGTGGTGAAGATTGGGGCTCCTTGATTACTGGGCCAGTGTAGGGGTGTCACATATTAATTGGTGAACAGTGGTGGGATATCCACATCACATACTAATTGGTTGGCAGTGGTGGGATATCCACATCACATATTAATTGGTTGATAGTGGTGGGATAGCCACATCACATATTAGCTGGCTTGTAGTGGTGTAGATACTGAATTCCTGTAGCCTGTGTACAGTGGTCATTGAAGGTGTTTGTATTCTCAGTCAGCCATGCAGTGAACATTCAGAGTTTCACATCACAACTGTTTTATTTTTCTTGTTAATTTAGTTAGTCAGGAACAGCAGACAAGAATGTCAGCAGAGGAGTATGGCAAGCTGACAAAGAGCCAGTTGGCTGAGATGTGCCAGGATAAAGGACTGGTGCATGCCAACCTGACTAAGGCAGAAATGACTGTAGCTTTTGGCACAACTGCATCGCAGACCAGAGATCAGGAGGATAACCAGGCTGGCCTTGGAGATGTACAACCCTCAGAAAATGGACAGCACATCCTTTCCACAGAGAACTTAAAATCCATCTGGAGTTAAAGAGATGTGAGCTGGAAGACAAGCATTTGGAAATAGAAGCAGCAGAGACACTGAGACGTCTAGAGACTGAAGAAAATGAGAAACTGCAACATCTAGAGGCTGAGGAGAAGGACAGGCAGAGGCAACATGAAAAGGAGATGATGACTCTTTGCCAGATTCATGGAGGTAATGGGGAAGGGAATAACTGAACCCCAGAAGCAACAAAGGTCAGTAAATTTCTTCCACAATTTACAGAAGGGGATAATTTTGATAGTTTCATTCATATCTTTGAGAGGGTATGTAAACAGTATAATGCTGACCAAGGGCTCTGGGTACGGTTCCTGACCTTACTCCACGGTAAAGCTGTAAATGCTATTTCTAAATTGTCTGATACTGATTGCTTAAGTTATAATATTGTAAAAAACTCTTTTAGAATGCTTTAAGTTAACACCTGAAGCTTATAGAAAAAAGTTTTGTGAGCGTAGACGCAAGGCAGATGAAAGTGCGTGTGTGAATATATTACTAAACTAAGAACTTATTTTCATATATGGTTGAGTGGATGTCAGGTCATCACTTTTGAAGGGCTGGCAGACCTTTTGGTGAGGGAACAAGCTCTTAGCACTTTGCCTGAGGACATGAGAATCTGGTTAGCTGATAGGCAATGCAGTAATGCAGATGAGTTGAGAAAGAAGGGAGACCTATACCTAGCAAGCAGGGCATTTTTGCACAGGAAAGGGACATCCAGTGCTGCTCATGGGTCTAAGGGAACACATGGTGGGCAGCCCAGACTGCCCCAACAGAGTCCGCCAGTAGCAGGGGAAGCCACTAGTCCAGGTACACGTCCAGGACCAAGGGTTAAATATTTTAAATGCAACCAGTGGGGAATGTAGCATATAGATGTCCACGGAGGCAAGGTGGGGAACAAAAGGTGGGAGAGCCAGCAAGTGGGAATGACAAAATGCCAGCAGTAAGTTATCTCAAGACAACAAGGGTACCATACTACCACAAGAGGTTATAATCTATCTTAGTAAATGAGAAAAAGGCCATTACTAAGAGAGACACAGCCTCTGACCTAACCATTGTGAAGCCTGCAATGGTTAAAGAGGAGCACTTCTTGCTTGGGCAATCTATTCCAGTCACAGCTTTAGGAGGGACTCTATTCTAAATACCTTTGGCTAGGGTTCACCTTGACTGACAGGGTGGAAAAGGAAGCCAGCAAGTAGGTGTGATTCAGGATATCCCTGCAGATGTCCTGATAGGGAATGATTTTGATAATGCAGTACTGTGTGTGCATGCAGTTACACGCAGTCAGGCTTGGAAACAAGCATGTGGGTCTGGTAGCCTGGGGGAGACGGAGACCCAGACAGACCGCACACTTGCAGCCAGGACTAGTGAGGTGGTTACTTCGGGGAGGGAGCTACATTGTAGCAGTGAGACTGAAGATGAGCCACAGCTGCTTGTGAGTACTGATGTTCCCTTGGACACAGTGACTGCAAGGGCAGAGCGAGTAGTAATAGTAGTACCCAGGCTGACAGTGAGGCACCACTGTCAGCGATTACCAAACTTCCTGTGGAAGGGGAGCTGGGAAGGGTTACAAAGAGAGAGTTGAGACAGGCTCAGCTCTCAGACCCTACATTACAAGACCTAAGGTAGGTAGCTAGTGAGGCATCTGATTCTCAAGGGAAGGGGGAGTCTGTATACTGGGACAAGTGGTTACTGTATAGGAGTGGACTCATGAGGGAGGGCTAGAGGGTGAGAGAATACAACAGTTGGTAGTGCCCATAGCCTACCGTCTGGCACTTCTAGCCATAGCCCATGATATTCCCTTTGCAGGTCATATGGGCATAACACATACAAAGAGATGTATTATGCAGAACATTTATTGGCCTGGGATTTCCAGAGATGTAACAGGTTACTGCAGGAACTGTGAGCAGTGCCAAAAGGTAGGTAAGGCAGGAGACAAGGTGAAAGCTCCTTTGATGCATTTGCCTGTGATTGAGGAGGCATTTCAGAGGGTAGCTATGGATACTGTGGGGCCTCTGAGTACCCCAGGTTCCACAGGGAAAAAGTATATCCTAGTGGTAGTGGATTATGCTACACGATAACCTGAGGCAGTGGTTCTGTCCTCCACTGAGGCAGAAAAGGTGGCAAATGCTTGTTTAGAGATCTTCAGCATGGTAGGTTTACCACAAGAAATATTGACTGACAGAGGTGCCAATTTCATGTCAGACCTGCTGGCTTGTCTGTGGAAGCACTGTGAGGTGAAGCACCTAAAGACCACACCCTACCATCTTCAGGCTAATGGTCTTGTTGAGAGGTTAAACTCTACACTCAAGTCCATGCTATGGGCATTTGCAGACCAGTTTAAGAGGAAGTGGTACAAATATTTGCCCCATCTGTTGTTTGCATACAGAGAGGTGACCCAGGGATCCACAGGTTTTTCACCCTTTGAGTTGTTGTATGGGCATAGGGTGAGGGGACTTCTAAATTTGATTTGTGATGAGTGGGACGGTGAGTGTGAATCCCACAAGGAGTCTGTTGGGGCATATGTCCTAAACCTCAGGACAAGGCTCAGGGAATTCATGGGCTTGGCCTAGGAAAACCTGGCAGAAGCCCAACAGCAGAAACAAATCTGGTATGACAGGAATGCTTGAGCTAGAGAGTATGCTGTAGGGAAGCAGGTAATGGTTCTCATTCCTGTCAGACACAACAAACTGCAGGCAGCTGTTGAGGGACCCTACAAAGTGGTAAAGAAGATCAGTGATGTTAACTACATGGTAGAACTGCTAGGCAGGAGGCAGGGGCACAAACTGTAGCATGTTAACATGCTGACACCATACTATGATAGGGAGGCCCTTGTGCTGAGTATTTGCAGTGGATGGCAGGAGGAGTCTGAGGGGGATCTGGTGACTGATCTCCTCAGTGAGGCTGGGAATGTCACCTCAGTGGAAGGGGTAGCGATGTCCCAGCAGCTATCCCCTCCCTAGGTTTGAGAAATCCGAGCAGTGTTACAGGAGTTTGAGGGCATGTTCACTGGGAAACCAGGGTGCACCCACCTGGTACAGCAACATGTGGATACAGGACCCCAAATGCCTATTAAGCAGGTCCATTATAGGGTGCCTGAGAGAGTCAAACAGACTCTAAGGGAGGAGATACAGCAAATGTTGTAACTATGGGTTATTCAGGGGTCCAGCAGTCCCTGGGCCTCCCCAGTGGTGCTGGTACCAAAGAAAGATGGCAGCACCAGGTTCTGTGTGGACTACAGGAAATTAAATAGTTGCACAGAGTCAGATGCTTACCCCATGCCTAGGACGGATGACGCCATAGAGCAGCTGGGTGGGGCTAAGTACCTTACAACCATTGATCTTACCATGGGTTACTGGGAGGTGCCCTTGATTCCCAGTGTTAGAGAGAAGTCATCCTTTGTGATTCCTTTTGGCTTGTATGAGTTCACGAAGATGCACTTTGGGATGAAAAATGCCCCAGCGACTTTCCAGATGCTGGTAGATCATATCCTAGCAGGAGCAGGGGATTTTGCCCTTGCTTACCTAGATGATATTGCCATCTACAGCCATTCCCGGCAAGAGCACCTTCAGCATGTAGGGAGGTGCTCGGGAAACTACAGAGGGCAGGGCTGACTATTAAGCCCAGCAAATGTCAGGTGGGTATGGCAGACATGTCCTACCTGGGACATAGAGTGGGGAGTGGTACGATCAGGCCAAAACCTGACAAAGTGGAAGCCATTCAGGCATGGCCTGCCCCTGTTACTAAAAAGCAGGTGAGGGGATTCTTAGGGACAGCAGGGTATTAAAGAAAGTTTGTCCCCAATTATAGTACCATAACTGCTCGCCTCACAGACCTGACAAGGAAAAACAAGTCAGATAAGGTAGTGTGGACCCCAGCATGTGAGCAGGCATTCCAGAAGCTTAATGTCGCTTTGGGAGGACCCCCTGTGTTAGCCAGTCCAGATTACAGCAAAGAATCTGTTGTGCAGGTGGATGCTTCAAACCATGGGATGGGGGCTGTACTTAGCCAGGTTTCCTCAGAGGGAGAAGAGCACCCAGTGGTATATCTCAGTCGTAGGCTCCAACCCAGGGAGGAATGCTATGCAGCTGTAGACAAGGAATGCCTAGCCATAGTGTGGGCACTGCAGAAACTTCAGCCTTATCAGTAAGGAAGAAAATTTACTGTAGTTACAGACCACAATCCATTAACGTGGCTATATCGAGCCAGCCAGCAAAATGCCAAGTTATGAAGGTGGAGCCTAGGGTTGCATGCATATGATATGACGCAGATGGGCTCTCAAGACAGGGAATTCCCAGATAGGCTCAACCCTCTCAAACAACGTTTCTCAAGGTCACTTGAAAAACTAGCCTGAGTTTTTGGGGGTCGGGGTGGGGGATGTGATATAGGGAAATATTGCCAGCCCAGCTATCTGGAATTTTATAAATAATTCTATGTCATTTGTAAATATTGATATGATTTATACAGAACTGTATGTTATGTACTGAGCTAAAATGTAACCACAGCATGCCTTGCTGACTTAGAACAGAAATGCACATAAACTATATACCTGTGCAAATGTATGTTTTAACAGTAGAAATTAGAACATAAAAGGATTAACTTGCAAAACTTCAAGAAAATAAGTTGAAATTAAACTGTTTTATGACTGTATTATAAAAGTTAGTTTCAATACAGTAAGGAGACAGGATGTCTAGAACTAGGGTGCCTTCTGCATTGTTTTGTAAGTATTTTATTGTTTTAAGTCTTCTAGCAACTGCAAACATCTGAAGGCTATGTATTTTTCACAAAGAGATGTCAAATGCTACAATGGGGGGGGGGGGGTTAAGCTTGGGAATTTAAGTTAGGTGACAAAAAGTGATGTCATCCAAGCTAACCCAGCAGTAATATCTGATATCAATTTAAGAATTCTCTCAGAGGGAGACTGGGCATTTTGTATTTTGTCTTGGACCTAGCAAGAACATCCACTTATCATCAGTACTATAACAGTATTATTGGGGATCTGAAGAAAGAGGGAGAAACCAGCCCCAGACTGACTGTGGTCTCTATGTGCTCTTAAGGGGAAATTGTACTTGTCATCCTCCCAGTGTGTATGTCCCCCACTGTTACCAGTGGTGAGGACTGAGGCTCCTTGATTACTGGACGAGTGCAGGGGCATCACACAGGCAATCCAGAATTACTTGTCAAGAGCTCAACAGCTGCACTGGTAAAGGTCTGTTAAATGTTGTTCAAATGGAATTTAGAGTGAAAACCATTTCGTATTGCAAGAGGCCCAAGGTAAAGTTGAAGAGTGAAAAAAGGAGGGAATATTGGTAGCCTTCCATTCTTTGATATGTTGCTCAGTCTTTGGAGATAAGAAACCCTCTGTAGCTACAAAGTAGTGATGTTTTGATAGTGAAGCAGCTTGTCCTCAGATTTCTAGACTTAGAAGTGGAGACCCCATGTAACAGTTACTCTTGCATTAGCTATAGCATCTATCTTAGCAAGCTTTTCTAGCAAGAAGAACATTCTAATATTGCACTTGTATCTTTTTCTTTCTACTTGCTAAAATGTTGAAAGGAATGACAGAAGATGAAGTTGGTCTTTTTGATAGCTTTCTGCTGTAAAGGCATCTAAGAGCATCCTAAAGTATGAATGGATGTAACCTCCAAATATGAAGCTTCTAACACTAGCCATTACACTTCATTTCGTAGTAAAATTGTAAATGTAGATTTCCTTGATATAAATTTACAAAGAAAACTGGCAGAAAGTTGGTTTACTTTGAAGAAGACTGCTAATTGTTATAGGCTTTCTTGAAACTGACTGTGATTCTGAAGGTGTGAACTGGTATGGTACTTGACGTCTAACGACAGCATTATCCCATATGTTTCCTGTTCCAGATGTCAGTGCTTCAGACCCTCGTAAGCTAGCATGTCCATGGGCATTAGCTGGTGTCCCAAGCTGTAGTGCTCTGTTTAGCAAAATAAAAACTATTTGAATATACATTCACTACAATCTTAATACTAATCAGAACTGCTATTAATTTGAAAAGCACCTTTCTAGATTAACATTTAGTTTAAAATACCGACATTTATAAATTGGTACTGGTTTAGTAGAATTAAGTATAGAAGACAGCAAGCTGGTATCTTTATGAAATAATGAACATTATTCACAAACATTATTCACAACTGTGTAGGGTTGGTAGGAGGTAATACTGAATTCACAAAACCTAATATACCAGTACATATCTGCATACACTGCTGTGTACTTGGAAGAACATTGGTGCACAGCAGGTATGCAAATTAGGATTCTCACCATTAACAGTGAGCAAGCTGCAAAATAAATTTATGGTGGAGCAAGTGTGAACTATCTGAACCAAAAAAATAATTTAAATACAGAATTTGTGTAACATCAGTTAATAGTAGCTACAACTATACCTACGTAAACCATAGCACTGATATCCTCATCACATAGTGCACTGATCATGACAACACTGTTATGCATCCAAACTTCCCTGGCACACACACACACACACACACACACACACACACACACACACACACACACACACACACACACACACATACACACACACACACACACACACACACACACACACACACACACACACACACACACACACCACACAAAGGAATTACCACAAGTGGAAGCTCTACATATTTGAATATTATGCAAATGGTGTCTGATCTACATGCATGTTACAGCTGCTGCAAACCTTTATGAATCAACCTTTGGCATGACTGCAGTGCAGGGATCACTTAAATGCATCATTACTACCATCCTGCATGACAGAATGAACACACATTGTCAACTCGTGAAAATAATGATAAACCAAAGAAAACTGATAAAAATAAAAATATGGTACGAGAAACACACCAGACAAAAATATTAAGCGCTTTCATTTCATTCATGAGATGAAAGCTCTTAATATTTTTGCCTGATTTTATTAAATAATTTCCCCTATGTTGCTGGTGTGTGTTTCTAGGACCATATTTTTATTTTTACACATTGTCAACTGTCAGTCATCTGTCTTACAATCTCACTGTAGAAGCAACTTATCTGATGTTGTCATATTCATTTATTCCTCAACTGATGGGTCTTGGATCCAACTCTGATCCAACTCGGCTTCTTCTTACAGAACCTCGGATCCAAACTCTCGAGCTCCTTTACTCATAATGCCCCACCAGTCTAACATACCATAGATCTCATCTGCCACTATATAGTTACAGATGCAGATCCTCTCGCTCTCGAGCTTTTGGTGATTTTCTGGATGTAAACAGTGGGTTTTTCAATTATTTTTCCCAATTAGGCTATCCACTGGATTTCTGTCGCCTACTTCCCCTCATTCAGTAAATGTCTTTCTTTCCTTTTTTCCCCTTCTTCTCCTACTTTTACCAAGACCTCGGTATTTCTTCCAGTACCATTTCTGGTTGGCTTTCTTTCTCTGTTCTTTTCCTACTTTCTTTTTAGGGCATTCTTGACTACCATTATTACTAGTCTTTCTTGCCTTTTTAAAAAAAAGTGACATACATAATTTCTTTTCTATACTTGTAGTTATTTCTTTTTGGGCCTTCCCTATTTTAGGTATTTGCTAGGATGGCTGATAAACCTACTGGCTTCAAGAAATGCATCTCTTGTTGGCACAAAATATCTAATTCAGATGACCACAGGGAATGCATCTATTGTTGGGTACTGACCATTTAAATGTAAATTGTTCAATTTGTGTCAGATTCAACTCCAGGGTACTCATAGACAGACGTAAAAAAAGTTGTTTTGAAGGGTCTTTTTCCTTCCCCTTCTTCATCCTCTAGTCCAGCTGGGGCTCAAACCCCCTCAAAGAAATCTGACAAAGGGAAGCTCAACTCGGCTCCCCATGGAGAAAGAGTCTAGAAAGAGATCTCTGGATCCTACAGTGTCTGTCTCCTTCCTCATAACCATCTCCAAAGATGTCAAAGAAGTTGGATCCAATGACTTTTGATCCTACTGCTCCAAAACCAAAATCACCTCGGATCCAATCACCTCTTCATTTACCCAATCCAATACCTTCCCGGCTCGCTTCTCCATTTTTGCAGCAGTCTCCTCGCAAGCACTCTACGCCATCATCCTCTAGCTCCTCTGTCAGGTTTTCCAGGAGTTTGTCCAAGGCTAAAGTGGATAGGATGATAAGGAAATTCTTCAGAGCTCAGATCCAGATGGGGGTAATTCCATCTCTGTCTTCCACTGGATCTGTGAACCGGCCTGTGACTAGTCCTCCTGTAGTTCCTCCTATTCAGCTCACTGTTTCAGAGCCCTCAGATCCAAGGATCCCTGGGGGAATCCTCAACAGATCCGAAGACAACTTGTTCTTCAACTCTGGTTGCTTCCCTGAGCCTTCTGGGTCAGATTCTTTTGCAGCCAGAGGACTCTTGGAGCCGAAATGTCTGTGTCAGATCTGGGGGACCAGGACCAACTCCAAATTTATTGGAGCCATCCCTTCCTTTTACAGCTTTGACTCTGGACAGCTCAGGCCCCACTCCATCCTCTGGTGGAGTGCTTACAGGGTTTCATAGGTTGGCGGTACAAGAAATGTTTGCTCTACTACCTCCAGTTTTGGTCTTCCCTAGGAACTCTGCCTTTGAGATCGTGTAGAGGGCTTTCTCTTTACACAGAGAAAGGACATCCCCTGCCCCTCAGATTATATCACTCTGCCACCTTTGGGTCTTTGTGCTGAGCCTCGATCTTATATTCCACTTGGACAACCAGCCCATTCAAGTCTCCAGTCAGTTCCAAAGGACTCCCATAATACTTCT